>NC_052623.1:226276556-226588222 GCF_016161935.1 Mauremys reevesii | reverse complement strand
AACTGCCACACCCAGATTCTCTTTCCAGGTACAGTTTTATTTCCTAAACATAAGCAAAACAGTTCTTCAGCCCACCCTGGGCTACAGCTCCCAGGGGATTTTCCCCTTTGCCTCTCTCAGTCCTTCCTGCTTCAGGGCCAAGTGTAGGATTCTTCCGTGCTCTTTTAACTGAGCACCAGCTCCCTGGACTTTCTCCCTGGAGGCCCCTTTTCTGCAGCAGATTTCCACTGCTTTGCCTCCTCCCCACCCCCCCGGGGACTCTGGAGGTCTCTCCTAGGGAAACTCTTGCTTCCCCTTCCTTACTGAGGGCCTGGCTCTTTATAGCCCCAGATATTGCCCTGCCCACTTATTTGGCCAGCCTGAGAGCACCAGTTCTAGCACAGGTAAGCTGGACCTGCCTCGTTTAAAGAGAACAGACACCCTGTCACAATTAGGCACTAAAACAAGAACTCCAAAATATGGTGCAACTAGGATTGGCCCAGAGCCCCAAAATCCAAGCTGTTTCCTTTCTTGATATCTGATCTCTGAAAACAGGGTGAACAGAACCTCCATTAAATTCACAGGTGAATATAAATTGAGTTGCTGCAAATGCCATGGAGACAGAAAAATAATACAAAATGACCGTGAGAAGTTAGGAAATGATCTGAAAGCCAGATACTTTGGGAGACACTTGGGAAGCTATATCAGTTCTCAGTAATGGTGAAAGAGGCCAAGAAGTGACAAAGCAGACAAGTTTGCAGTGCAGGATGGCAGCAAAAAGGGCCAACGCCATGTGGGGTTATGTAAACAGAAGTGTCACATGCCATTGCAGGGATGCTATAGTTCCTTTCTATGGTTCTGGTAAAACTATACCTGGAATATTGTTTTCTGGTTTCACTGCAAGGCAGATATTGTCATCCAGAAAGGATTTTGACAAAGATAGCAACAATTATTACAGGGCTGGAGGGATTAATTTTCTAAAACAGATTATAAATGAGTGATTATAAATATGTCTAGCTTGGCTGCCACTAAGTGGAAGGGCGGGAGGAGGGGGCTGAGGGGAGACAGGATAACAGTCTACTGTTTGTTTGTAAGTAAACAAGTCTTAAATTCATGATTAGTTCTCTCACTTAAACGCCTTTACACAGTTATAGGAGTAGGAAAAAAAATCCACCCTGAATTGAAAACCATTAATAACTGCAAGCACAGAGATCTAATATCTCTAATGGCAACATCAGTCAGTCTGTATTCCCTAGCCTAGATGCTACCATGATTGGGCACTTTATAAACAGATTAGATGGATAGATTCCCTGCAATATACAAATAATATTGGTCCAAAAAAAGCAAAAATACATTAATCATTTTAAAACAAGTGGAGACTCCCTTATCTCCCATATCAGACAAGCTTCCTGAGTCTCATAACTGACTAATATCTCACTCTGCCCAGGGCCACACCTACAATCTGGAGCCATAGGCATGGAAAAATTTGCTCCTACCCCTTGCACCACTGCTCCTTTGTAGCTCTGTGTGGTGGAGGGGAGCCTACTGCTCTGCACCCAGCATCTCTAGAGAGCTCACTACTCTTCAGTTGTCCCTCCCTGGGGATCAGGGTCAGGTGGGGTAGCGTCTTGATGAGAGGCAGCATAAGACACAGGGACCGGAGAATCACGATCCATATGTACAACCACAGAAATACTTAGTTCCAGACAAATTGTGTATAAACCTCAGTAATTGCATATAAAATTTGGCCATGTTGCAGCATGTGTGGGTTCACTAGGGGAGCATTTTTCCGCTGCTTCTTGGAATATGATGTTATCTTATTATTGTGGAAAGCGACATGTCAGCATTTCCTTGATTTAACCCAGTCACACTGATTCTGGTATTTTTTCCATGAAGAGAATAGATAGCTACATTATTGAGTCACTTAACATGCATTAGCCATACAATGTGCACTAAAGCAAATACGAAGCTTTAGAACAGCATCACCTGGATCATCAGTTGCAACTTGGAAGAGAAAATTTACCCCCTCCATCAAAATGGCAAGACTGGGGGTACATTACACACTCAGTGGAACTCTCTCCTCTTTCTCTGGGCTTTTTATTTGGAAACCTTTGAAACTGACGTCTTCTGAATTAGGCAGAATTTTAAAGCACTCCCCTCCCCAGGCCCAAATGAAGATCAAGTGTAGTTAAGCGGACACTTAATCATAGTTTAACAAATATCCTTCCTGCTGTTTACTAATAATATTTTAGAATAGTGAAACAGTTTTAAGAAATATAATTTACTTTCCACTGTCTATGCTGCTTGCTTACATTCTGCGCTACATTTGTGATGGACAGTGTAACTAATCTATTTCACTTTTATATCTAGTTGGTGGATCAGATGCTCTACTCACACTGGTTTTATTCCAATGTTATTCTAATGACTGTAATGAAGTTGCTCTGGTGTGGGTCAGAGGAGAATCAGGCCCAATGTCTGGTGCATATGCACTAGCACAGTTCTTTTATAAGCTACAGTTCAGAAAAGCCCTGCCCAGGAAGGATTCTTAAGCGCATCAAGTCACAGAGATTGAAGCATATGCTTCAAGTTAAATTTATTAGTTTTTAATCATGTTGATACAACTTTGGCATGGATTTGTGTCCCATAACTGGGCCTTTGATTGAGTAACTGGGGAAGGGTTTGTTGCAGAGAAAGGAATTTCTGTTATTGCTGGGCTTCTGCAGAGTGTCCTTCTCATTCAATCCTTGGTGTTAGAGATAGAAAAGACATAGTGGGTCACCTTGCCCTTTGCCTGGATCCAGGGCAATGTGTTTCCTATGCATTTTCTAATGTTTTGGCCAGTGTACTTTGGAAAGCCCAAATGCTGGTGTTTCCCCTGCTGCCTTGCATTTCAGTTGGGAACTTCTTTCTGATACTCAAACATTTCCTTTCTTCATCTCATCCCATTGCTCCGTGTTATACACAGTGGTACTGCACTAAATAATTCTTCTCCCTGTCTAGGGCACAATCGTGAGTGCTCCGGTGTGCCCATGGGGGGAGGAAAATGGGGTATAAGGAGTCCCCTTTTACTGCTCTGTGGGCCTTAAAAACTTCTAAGGATGGAGATTCCACCACCTCCCTAAATCATGCTACTGATTTCAGAGATAAAGAAACTTAGGCACAGACAGAGGAGATTACCAAGGCCACACAATGAATCTGTGGAATAGAACAGTGATCTCTGGACTCCCAAGTCCTCTGCTTTAGCCTCAAGACCACCTGGGAAACATCTCACATTTCTAATCTCTCTCAGTTGGTATTATTTGTTTGTCCTTGCTGTCCAAGTTAGTATGGTTAATTTAGAATGCTGCAGGGGTAATGTAGGTATGGAGACGGTAGTAACCCAAATTGGAATCCGTCTAGGATGTGCTGGCTGACACCCGGGCTCTCAGAAAAAGTGCCCTGGAATGTTTAATAACCAAGGATGCATAATGTCCCCTAATACTATGTTGGGGTGTTGTGCCTGTATTGACTCAAAGTGAAGAATCCCTCTTTTTAAATAGCAAACGGTACTTCTTACAGCATCCTGAATTTTCCTTGGTGATCTCCTAGTGAAGTACTAGGAAGGCTCGACCTTTGTATAGCTAGTGAGCTGACATGCTTAGGGCCATACTTTTCAAAGAGCTCATCTCCCTTTTAGGCATCTAAATAAGGGTCACATTTCAAAAAGTGCTCAGTACACCACAGGCTGAGCGCTTCTGAAAATGTGCCATTTACTTTTGTGCCTCACTGAGAGCCGGGGGTCTTTGAAAATCTGGCCCCAGTTGTGGTTACTGATCTCCTTTGAACACCTGGCCCAGAGTGATGGTAAATTTGCACTGTAGATTTTGTTTAAGCTACCATTGCATTCATATTAGATTTTTTACTCTGAAGTACTATCTTAATTATTCTTAATCTCTTCCTTTCCTCAGTATCAAAACTTAAGGGAATAATAAGAAAATCTATCGAGAATATTTCCCACAATGTGATAAAATAAGTCCAGCAAAGACAGGAATCCAGTAAAAGAAGTAAACATGATGAAAGATAAGAACTTTGAGTCCAACTCCACTTTAAAAAAATGAGAGGAAATTCAGAGGGAAATAAACAGAGAAAACTGTACTTAAGAGACAATTCTCTGGGAAATCATTTTATTTTACCATCTTCTCATCTACAAGAGTTTTATGGGCTATATTCCAAAAATAATTTTTTAACAATGAATATAGGTTTTGAAAAATAATGTGCATTTAAAAATTATTAGACAATAATAGTATATCTCAGCCAGTGCTAACACCACTATCGATTTATGAAATATACAAGTTGAAAGAGACAATGGAATGTAAATTATTAAAGGAAGAACTTTCTGCTGGGAGCATGCAAGGAAGAACTGATAATACAAACTGACAGAACTGAAGCATGATGACTCTATTGTTTATGAGAGAGTGATGAGATAGTGTTATATTTTTAGTAGAGTATCACTTCCTTGGATGTCAGCTTTCTGGATCTCATTCTGTTAAGTGAAATTAAAGTTCTTATTATCAGACATTGATTAATTGCTCTAGTATCTAGATAAAATGTAAGATAATCAAGGCTGTGATTTTTTTCAAGTTTTTAGAAAAAGTCATATTTGATGAAAATAGCAAGAAATGTGGAAATACACCTCTACCCCGATATAACGCGGTCCTCGGGAGACAAAAAATCTCACCATGTTATAGGTGAGACCGCATTATATCAAACTTGCTTTGCCTCCCCCGTTCCTTGTTCCCTGACTGCCCCCTCCAGAAACCCCCGCCCCTAATCACCTCCAGGATCCTACCCCCTACCCAACCCCCCTGTCCCCTGACTGCTCTGACCCCTATCCACCCCTCCCCGCCCCCTGACAGGCACTCACCAGCAGCGGTGGGAAGCGGAGCAGCACGGCTCCAGTCCGCTCCACCCTGCCAGCTCCCAGCCACGGCACTCTGCTTCCCACCGTCGGTAAGTGCGGAGAGGTTGGGGAAAGGATGCCCCCGCCCCTGCACTCACCTGCGGCGGGAAGCAGAGCGACGTGGCCCCAGCCCGCTCCGCTTTCCTTGCCCCGGTCTCAGCCGTGTTGCTGAGGGGCAGCTGGGGAAAGGTCCTGCACTCACCTGTGGCGGGAAGCGGAGGGCCACGGCTGGGAGCTGGCAGAGTGGAGCTGTCTGGGGCTGGGCTGCTCCACTTCCCGCCACTGCTGGTGAGTGCAGGGAGGTTGGGGAAAGGACGCCCCCTGCACTCACCGGCGGCGGGAAGCAGAGCAACGCAGCCCCAGTGCACTCCACTCTGCCACCTCCCAGCCGTGGCGCTCCGCTTCCCGCCACAGGTGAGTGCAGGGAGGTTGGGAAAAGGACGCCCCCCCATACTCACCTGTGGCGGGAAGCAGAGCGCTGCAGCTGGGAGCTGGCAGAGTGGAGCGGGCTGGGGCCGGGCTGCTCTGCTTCCGCCGCTGCTGGTGAGTGCAAGGGGGATCCCTTCCCCCAAGCCTCCTCCCCCAAGTGACAGGGCTGGGGCCGGAGCGAGGGAAGCAGAGCGGGCTGCTCCTGGCCCCCTACTAATCCCCCGGGCCACTCTGGGACTGCGAGGCCCCCAAAAGTGCCCTCCCGCAGCTCCTGCCCCCCAGATCCTGGGGGGGAGCCCCTGACGCCCCCAAGACCCTCTGCCCCTTATTAAACCCCTCAGCCCTGGCCTGGCCCGACACCCTTAACACGCTGCTCAGAGCAGCGTATCAGAGCTTTACCATGTTGTATGCGAACCTGCGTTCTATCAGGTCACGTTATATCAGGGTACAGGTGTATATATATATTTACTATATGGGCTACCCCAGGTATTGGTGTGTGCCTAATATAATTTTCCAGCATATGCTCTTTTCTACAATCAATGGGTATGATTGTCCTTCTCGCTTATACTGGTATAAGAGTTGCTTGGATTTAGAACTATTGTGAGAATAGAATTAGGCCCTATTTGAGTTCCAGAAGAGACTGGGTGTAGTTTCTCTTATAAGCCCTTTAAATAGTACTAGGATCATTTATGGGCCCAAAGATTATGTTCTTTGATCAAATTCCCAGATGTCTCCGTAACATTGAAATTGTTCCCAAGGGAGCTTGGGACGTGCCCTTGCAAAAGTCAGTTCGACCCTCATGAGAATATTTATTTGGGGTATTTTCCAGTAGAAGTCTCTCCTTAAAAGCTTCCACGTGCTTGCCAAGACTCTTAAGACTAGGCAAACTAGACTGGTGAGAATAGGCAGAATTGCCGGAGTGCTGTTCTTAAACTACCCATGCTGACAATAGATCTGGCCAAGTGGTAAAGAAAGCAGGGACACATTCTGTTGCAAAATGTCCCCCAGAAATATTTTTGTGAGGGTTGACTGACTCTCATTAGGGCAAAGCATGAATTCCTCAGTGATCAGGAATTCAAGTAAAGTCTCAAATGACATAAAATCTGTAACATTTTGGAATGCAGTCTGCACGTAGCCCTAGGAACCTGTCTAAGACACCAGACCCTCTCCTCTTTCTTTAGTATGCTGCGGTGAGGAACAGAAAGGTGAACCAAAGGTGATTTAGATGAGTCCCAATTTTGCAATAGGCCCCAGTCCTGAAATTGCCCCAATTCCTGCCCTAAGACCCTTGCACATCTCTGCTTAGCTCTTCAAGCCCTTTCATCCTTTTCACGTGTCCGTAAGACCGTGTCTGCAGTAGGAGCACTTTACTGGTACACCTCTACCCCGATATAACGCAACCCGATATAACATGAATTTGGATATAACGCGGTAAAGCAGTGCTCCGGAGATGGGGGGGCGGGGCTGCGCACTCTGGCGGATCAAAACAAGTTCGATATAACGCAGTTTCACCTGTAACGCAGTAAGATTTTTTGGCTCCCGAGGACAGTGTTATATCGGGGTAGAGGTGTATAAGAATATCACTGTACTAGAGCACTGTAGTGTGAACACAGCTGTACTGGCAAAGCTGCACTTTTACCAGTATAGTAAGATCACCCCACATGGGAATCAGACCCAGATTGTTTGATCCTCATTTGTACTAAGGGCCCATTACACTGTTCTGGCCTTATTGTACCTAAGTTAGATATGAGGAGCCTGAGGTTACATGACTTGTTCATCACTATTGGTTCAGTGGCTGGGCTAAGAACAAAAACATTAAAGTGGGTGTTGAGACAAAGTCCGTCCGGACAGCTCTAAGAGAGTGGTGGGAGGCAGGTATGTCAGCCCTAGAATGGTAAAAGCCCTTTCCCCAAATAAAAGCCAAGCAAGGAATAGAAACTCTTCAGAGTGGGACTGATTTACTCCAGGTCCCCACCACCACCACCAGAGGGAGAAATGCTGAGCTCAGCAGGTGAAGGAGGTGATATGTCACAGTGTAAAGCTATTTTGTGGCCATTTTAACACCCCTTTACACTTCCAGAGCCTTTCTGTAAATGAGACTCCGGCCCGGAGTCTTCAACCATAGGATTTTAAGAAACAGGAGGGATTCTATAACCTGTGTTACTTTATTTATCTTGCTACCTCACAAATGTAGATTCAAGCTCATGAAGAGTTCTGACCTTGTGGGTTAAGTGCTGAATTACAGAAACCTGTGAAGTCAAACATCTGGATTCCCATTCTCCAGCTCTGTTTTGATGTCAGCCAAAGGAGTGGCAAAATTCTGGACCAAGAACAAGCTTGTCTCTATAGAGGCCTGCAAATCAGCTAGGTGGAACAGAGTTCACAATTTTCATAAGCATTGTTTCACTGCAGAAGAAAAAGGAAATGACTTTTCAATTTTTGTTTAAGAGAAAGGTTGGATGGGGTTTTTCTGTCATTAACTACCTTTCATGACTACAAAAAAGAATCGGATAGTAGGACGTTTGTGTTGGGAAGTGAGTGATGTGACATTTTAAAACTTATTGGTAATAGTTGTTGGTTGAATTCTTATCTCCACCACTGCAGCAAGTTCCTATTTTTGTGTGCAACTCTGGTGGTCTCTAACTAACGAAGGGAGTGAATTTTCCCTGCTGTGCATTGGGTTTGGATCTTTCCCTCTAGAGGGGTGCTGCTCCCAACTTAGCTCAGCTCCTCATTTGCCAGCACAGATTTTACGCTGAAGGATATTCTCAGTAAATCATCTTTTACTTGAGAGCAGTGTATCTAGTGACTGCAACAGATGACTGAAATCCAGAACATCTGGATTCTATTCCCAGTTCTGCCACTGCCCCACTGTGTAACCTTGAACACGTATTCTAGCATCTGTCTCAGGTGTCTCCTCTGTAAAATGTGTATAATAAATACTTATTATACATCTCAGGAATACCGTGGAACTGAATCAGTTAATCTGAGAGGCAGCACATGTAGTGCATAGGACATTGCTTTGGGAGTTGGGAGACTTGAGTTCTGTTCCTGGCCATGTATCACCTTGGGCGGGTCACCTCATTTCTCTGTGTCTCTGTTTCCTCGCCCACCCTTTGTCTGTCCTGTCTATTTATATTGTAAATGCTTTAGGGCAAGGACTATCTCTCATTAGGTGTCTGTACAGGATACAGCAAGATAGGGCATCAAAATGATGGTGACGTGTGTGCTTTGTGATTATTATTTTTTTTCAATGAAAGGTGTTGTGTAAATGCAGAGGATTATTATACTGCAAGTGTGGCTTTTTGTTTTTAGTTAAGTATTATATATTTTTTTAAAGTTCCCATATCTATTTTACTGCCACGGCCTTTGGAAGTTAAAACTGAATTACTTTTTAAAAAGTAATTCAGTTTTCACTGATTAGACTGAGTTTATTTTGATCATTTCTCTTTATCTGGTCACCGAAAACAGTCCTGACATTTACATTTTCAGGTTGTTATTCACTTGCATTATGTTGCGATAGATGCATTGCAAATGCCAGAGCTCCATGTCTATTTTATTTTTAAACTGTTTCCTTTTTTGTTGTTTAATGTCATGGAAACATTGATGCAGTTTTCCTAGAGTCTATTACAGCTATTTATTTATTTATTTAAACAGAATTTATGTCTGGGGTCACGTTTAACTGAGCTTTGTCTCTTTAGACCTTCCCATTGCTTCATCTCTGGTCTGCCAAAAGAAACAGTGACTTCTTGGCTTTATTTATTAAGATCTGGTGTTTCATCATTCTTGCAGAGGGAATGTACTTTAATGAGTTTTGGAGAGGAATGGTCTTCTTTTTATTTATCTTTTAATGAATAGGGTAATAGCAGTTTATTTAACAACCAAAATCTCCCATTTTACATGCCATAATCCACAGGAAAAAGATATCAAGACCTGTCCTGCCTCTAGCCTCAACTCCTCCAGCTGGTTATTAATGGCCAGGAAAAACCTGACCTGAGGCCATTATTATTACATACAGGATAGGGTTCTGTTTTCTCTTACTAGTTTTCTTTAATATACATCGTCATGTTTTAGGTCCTTATCTTATAAGCTGTTCCATGCCCTCGGATTCCTGCATCGCTACAGAGCCCCATTGATTTCTGTGAGGTAGGGAGAGCTGGTTGAGAATTTTCTGATGAAAGCATTTTACATTAGAAAATACCTATTCATCAAAGGAATATTTTTTGCAATATTGAATCGGCTTCAGCTAAACTTTCAACAAGATATTTTTGGAGCAATTGGAGAAATTTGTAAACTGTCTTATTTTGTTTTGACGTTACCATTTTGTTTTGTTCCAACTTTAGATTTTCATTCTGAATTTTTCATTTGTTTCATTCCGGCTTTAACATTGTGTTCTGAGTTTCTATTTCACTTTGACGTTAGCTTTTTTGTTCTGAGTTTCCCATTTTGTTTCGAGTTGATGTTGGAAAATTCAACTTCTGTGTAGTCTGTCACGTGTTACCATGGGTATACTTTCATAGAATGAGGGCACATTATCTCCAATTGGTTCAGTGTAGCCACCTGAAGTTTGTTTGAAGCTCTGCCTGGAGCTCAACAGCAGAGCAGACTGCATCTTTGGAGAAAGCCGCAGCTTTTGGAGAGGATTCTCCCAGCAGTGCAGGTCATTAAGGTATTCTTTCTCTGACCCTATACCTGCGCTGACTGATGGGTCTACTGTTATGTAGAGCAGCAACTATTCCTTGATTTCACCTCACTTCCATGAAGCCTGCCTTCCCCTCACTTTTTTGCAAAATGAAAACAGGGACTGTAAAGAGGCAGTTATTTCAGTCTCATTAAAGAAAAAGATCAGTCTCTGACAGCGCTGCCAGTTCAAGCACTAATGTCTCCCCATGGTTCGTACAGCCGCAGTCTGAGAGCTGTGTTAGTTGATCCAGGAGACCCTAGCTTGAGGCTTCTCACAAGCAGGATTCTTTTGTGGAGCACTTCAGAAGGGGAGGAAGAAAGAAGACCTTTGCTTCTGGAATCTTGCTCAGTGGAGAAGCTGTTGTGTTAGTGCTGCAGTGTGAGCTCCAGGAAGTGAAGATGGGGAACCAATTGATATGACTTTCCCAGAGGCATATGGCTCCTTTGAAGAGGATCCTGGGGCCGAATTGACCACTTCAGGTGATGGTGATACTACTGGTGAGAAGAAAAAAGAGGTTAGCGCATCTCCCGTTAGTCCAGCACAACATGAGGTTTCTTTTCTTGAGCCAGCACAGCAGCAGGCTACTGTCCAGAGACGATCAGCTCAGTCAGTTCTGGAAAGGATGTGATTATTAGTCACAGCCCATAGGTGGGGAACAGTCTCCATCTCTGCTGGACATTGTTTAGGGGGAACTAAGCGATGCTTCCACACTGCATTTAAATCAGCAGCAACCATCACCAGCTATAAGCCCCCAATCCCTTCCTGCCAAAGGCAAACAGTCAAGATTCTGGGTTTGGAACCATTCCCAGCCTGATGCTGGGGACGGTACCTCTGCCATTTGCCACCTGTACAGACAGAGTCAGTCTGGTCCATGACACCAAAAGACTGGTAACACTGGGCCTGCTAAAATGTATGGAACGCAAACATGCCGCAAAAGGTTAGCTCAGGAGGAAAGCAAACAAGCCCTGGGTCTACTGGGTCAGAGAGGCTGACACCACCAACACTTTCCATGATCTCATCTGCTAAATCAGGCAGCATCACTCCACGGACCACAGTGGAGTCTTTTCAGAAGCAGGCAAAAATATCATTGCAAGCCCCTTATGGCCATGAAACTGGCCACAGAACACGTGAGGATGCTGGCCATGGACACGCTTCCTTTCTCCCTGGTGGAAGGTGAGGGCTTCAGATGCTTTGTGGCTGCAGCTGCGCCAGGTGGCAGATCCCTAGGCAGCTTCTCCTGTTTTGCTAAAAAGGCAGTGCCAGATCTGTGTGCTGCTGTGAGAAGCGCAGTACAGTGTGGGCTGAGTAGTGTGAAGGCAGGAATGTGTACCTGACCACGGACATGTGGTCTCTGTCTGTTACAGCCCACTGGGTTAGCAACAGCACTGGCAACGTGTACACCCTCATTCAACATCCCACCACTCTCCATGTGTGGGAGTGAAAAAGAGCAGACCCTAGTGACATCTTGGATAAAGTGTGTGCTCTCATGGAGGAGTGGCTGGGGCTCCACACCATCTCTGCTGGGTTTGTGCCAATGGATGTTGGAGCAGACATCACAAAATAATGCAAGATAGCGGTTTCCAGCATGTCCCTTGCCTTGTTCACTGCCTCAGTCTGTCTGTGAAGGAATTTCTAGATCATGATGCCCCGGTGAAGACACTACTGACAATGGCCAGGAAGCTCTGCGGCATCTTCAGTCGGTCCTGTGCAATGTGTTGCACACTTAGACAACTGTAGGACTTATACAAACTGCCACGCCACCAGATGATGCAGGTGGTGCTGACCAGGTGAACTTCACCTTTCACATGCTGGCGTGTCTGTATGCACAGAGACTCTGTAGCAGCAGTCTGTCTCCATGGCTCCACACCAGCCTCCAAATTGTACCCGCCCTTTGACTGGTTATGAAGAAGTTAATCTCCTACAGGACTGTGAGGTCACACAGCCGTGTGGCACATGATGATTTCCCAGAGGACAGATCACCGTGGGACACTGCGCAAACCAGTTCAGGGTTGCAGGTGGCATTCACAAAGCAGCTGCAAATCATTCAGTGCTGCTTATGGGCCCAAGAAATGAGCATTGACTGGTGGGTTCCCATCAAAATGCAGGTGTGGGATGACAAGCGGTGGCTGCAGAACTTTCAGATGCACAAGGTTACATTCCTGGATCTGTGTGCCTAGCTCGCTCTTGCGCAAGGGACACCAAAGTGAGAGCTGCACTGAAAGTGGATCACACTGTGGAAACTTGCAGTGCTGGATTGCTGAGTCAGTGGAAAATCATTTTGGAATTGGAAAATTCACTGTGGGGGCTGTTGTCATGCAAGTGTGCAAGGCCATTAATCGTCTCCGGCTAAGCGCAATGTGGATGGATTTTCAGCAGTGGGGTTCCTGAACTGTGGTGGAGCAGTAGACAGCACACATACCTATTTTGACACCAGACCATCTTGCCACAGAGTACATCTACAGAAAGAGCTACTTTTCTATCATTATGCAAGCATTGTTGGGTAACTGGTAACACTTCACTGACGTCAGTATGGGCTGACCAGGGAACATGAATGATGCTTACATCTTTTAAGAACACAGGACCGTTCAGAAAGCTATAAACAGGGCCTTTCTTCCCCAAATGATGGTTTACCAATGGCAATGCATAAAAGCCAGTAGTAATCATGGGGAACCCAGCCTATTTCTTGCTCCTCTGCCTCATGAAGCTGTATGCCAGCCAGCTGGGCAGTGCCATGGAAGGATTCAACTACTGGCTCAGCAGGTGCAGAATGACAATTGAGAGTGTGTTTGGTAGATTGAAAGGATGCTTACTCACAAAATCTGATCTCAGTGGAAAAAATACCCCAGTGGTTATAGCTGCCTGTTATGTCCTGCATAATATTTGTGAGCCAAAGGGAAAAAGCTGCCACTAGGGTGGAGTGGGGAGTGTCTGACTGTTTAAACTCAGCAAACAGCCACAAGGGCTATGAGAAGAGTTCAATGCAGGGCTATGCTGCTCAGGGAAGCTTTGAAAGAGCAGTTTTACCATGAGCCACGGTAATGCGTTGTAGTGTACCGTGCTCTGCCTGGCCCTGCTGTTTTGGGGCCTGTTAGGAATTGTGCAGCGCTTGTACATTTGTGATTATTAAACTGTTTGTCACTGATCCTGTGAGTTGTGTCACACTGTACAGTAACAAGTAAACAGGCGCTTCCAGAACTGCTGGACACTCTACAGCACGTGTGAACTAATGAACGTGAATTACGTTCCAAATAATAGAATTTTATTTAGTAATAAAATAAATGCAAAAAACTCTGTGCAATTTAAAAGCAAATACATTAAAAATTGAATATATTAATGGAACAGAATTTAACAAAGGGAAAGAACACTTATGTCCAGTTTAGTTACATACACATACAGCAGCCGTAGTTTTCGCATGTCGTGTATGTGGAGCTGTAGTTGTCCTTAATGTCCCCTGGTTGGAAGTGGTAGGGGTAGGTCTGTGATCCCTGGTGCGACATGGAATGTTGAGGGGGGCGTAAGGAGGTGCTACAATGGAGCTCTCCATGGATTGCAAAGAGAGGCGAGCCCATGATTGTTGAACCTGTAGGTCCACAAGAGTCTGCAGCATCTGTGTTTGCTGCCAGAGAAACCCCCTTGTGTCCTTGTGCATCTCCGTCTCCTTTCCCTGCTGGGAGTCCTGGGCCTTGCTCCAGTCTGCTCTTTCCTTCTCCAGGCTGTGTTCGGTGTTCACCCTCCAAGCCCTCTGCTCACAGTCTGATGCAGCACCAGCTTGCGGGATCTCACTGAACATGTCATTCCCAAGTCCTCTTCTTTCTCCTCCTTATCTGGCTCTGGCATTCCATGGGTGTGTAGGGGAAGCCCTCAAGACTGCTGCAGCTGCAGATAAAACACACAGAGGTACCATTGTCAGTATAGTTGCAACAGAAATCAAACGTTAAGGTTCAGAACTCCCTCCCTTGCTACCCTAACGTTTTGCACAAGACATGCTTATTGACACTTCTTCTTTGGAGTTGTGTGCATGGTGCCACTCGCAGCACCAGCCATTCTGAGCCTGGCCCACCAGGGATGAGGGAAGTGAAGAGGGAATTGCTCAGTTGCATGAAGCTATGATTATTTTAGGCAATGGCTCTGAATACTGGCACCATTTTCCACAGGTGGTGGTTGTTTTCGCTGATACTTCATTTGTGAGGGTAACAAAGGCAGAGAGAATACAGCTGCAGCTGGCGTCCTGAAGCAGCCCAGGCCCATATGCTGCTAGCCTCTGTACTGCAGTGGTGCCTGCTGAAGTTATCGCTGACTGCTGTGGGAAAGTGTCCTCCTGCAGAGAAAGAAATAAGGTTGCCATCTCTAGAAGCTTTTGGGGGAGGATTGCACAGTGCCTCCATGAAAGTGTCATCCAGATCTCCCAGGAGGATTTAAGAGACATCCCTGTGTACATAAACAAACTGGTCTGCATGGCGTCCCTTTGGCTGACTCTACAGGGAAATGAAATACAAACAACAACGCTACCTCTCTTTGTTGTACCACTGCCTCCTGTAGTACGAGGAAATTCATGCAAAGTCGGTAGCTGTGTCCTGTTAAGTCGGGGGTGCCATCACTGTAATGGGAAATAAATTTACACACTTGCCCAAGGATCCTTCGTTTGCACCGAGCTCGCCCATGCTCAACTGCTGGGACTGACTGGACTGCGATGGAGTCTCAAACTGATCCTGGCTCACAGCACAACTCTTTGTAAAAATGGCCGATCTGTGGCTTGGCTCTGGATTGACTGTTAGGCATATCGGAAGGCCAGGGAGACCTAACACAGTTCCTTCGCTTTCATGCCGCACAGCGGTTGGTCCCTGTCATACCCCCTTCTCCTGACTCCCCTAGGCAATCTGCTTGTAGTCGTCCACATTTCTATGGCTGGTCAGTAACTGTGCCTGCACAGCCTCTACTCCCCACAGGCTCAGGAGATTCAACATCTCCTGTCACAAGCCAGAGCTAGTCTGGAGCATGTAGTGAGCATGAGCAGTTGTACGCAACACTGGAGCACTTCTAGCTGCGCTTGCAAAGATTGACAATCAGGAAAAGGCATTTCCAAAATTTGCAGGGCTTTAAAGGAGAGAGAGGCTTTCTGCTCTCCATGACCCCTTGGCAGTAAATTTTACAGTTGTGACCAGAATGGTCAGTGTCAGGCATTGTGGGAAAGCTGCTGGAGGACTGTAAAGGTCAACTTCGATAATGTAGTGTCTACACTCATGCTGCATCGATCTCAGTACCTTGATCATGGCTCAGCACCACTTGGGGAAGTGGTGTTACTGTGTCTCTGTAACAGGTCACTTATGTCGGTGGGAAACATGTTTAAGTGTAGGTATATGTGCAACTAGGTTGAGACAAGGCTACATGCAGAGCAGGCCTTGGTTCAGCACTGGCTTTTCTTGTACTTTATCAGCTGGATGCAATCCAGTCACTTCCTCCATAGACCGAGGGTCCTTCTGCAATGGAACCTGTGCTGTTCACTACCCCACTCTGCGTGAGGCCCCTTTGTGGCAGCATGCGTGGGCATGAGTCAGGTGCAAGGCTGATGTAATGGTCCTTTCCCACAACCATCACCTTTTCTCCACTCTCAGGCAGGAGTGGGCTTCAGTAGGTCTCCAGGTGGGCCTCCGTAGTGGTGAAGTAGGTCTAGTGAGCAGCTCTATAGCAGAATTTTCTCTCCCCACCTCCCTGCATATCTACTCGGAGTCTAGCCAAACTAATCAGACTGGATACTGAGCTTGGGTTTTGAGCCATAATTGTCATCCTCATTTAACTAATGAATCAGAACTCTATGTTGATGGGGGGAAGAACCTTCAAGAGTTGCTGGAAAAAAAATAGCCTGGCTTTATTTTCACCACCAAACAAACAGCATTTCTCATGAGACAAGTGTATTTATTCTGAGTGTGCCCCTAGCTTCCTCGGCACATTTATTTACTAGGAAAGAAAGAGGCGTTTAAAAGACACTTTTGTCTGATATTTCTTTTACTCTTTACATTTCTAGAATGATTTCTGATGACTTGACTAAGTATTAATAGAAGACTTGATTTTTAAAAAATCCCTGTGAGGTGGTGGCATGTACTAATTTAGACTGCCATTAAAAGAAGGTATAATTTTTCTCTTCAATAGCAACCATAGCAATTATATTCTTTTAGGAGAATCCTGGAGTTGTATTTGTAATGCTGTTTCAGTGACACATGAATTGGTGCTGACAAAATGAAGCCATCCTTTTGTTAACATTCCCCTTCAAAAAAAAAATGTAATAAGTATTTGGTGTCCCAGGTGGTATCAGAAATGAATTGCGGACTGAGACACATCAACTAGATGGGTTTTGGTAAGCTTGTGATTTTCCAAAAAATCCTGCCTGAAAGTTTAATTCTCGTCGTTTGACCTAGATTTTATTGGATGTTAATTTCTCACAATACTCTTGGAACAGTACTATTTTTCAATATGTAAGACATGCAGGTGTGGAGGAGATTAGCAGGAGAAGTGACAAGTTAATGAGGCAAGCATTCTAATCACTGTTCTTAGAATCCCATGTAACAAATGCATCAACTGTAAAATTACCAGCATAATGATCCACCTCCAGAGCTCAAAAAAAAAAAAAAGAAAAAAAAAAGATTAATGGAAAGGAATAATTTTTTAACATTTTCCCAGATTTTGGCAAGCTGCTTTGTATTCTTAAGGGCAAAATAGCTGTATTAAAATGAAGCATCCCAGCCCTTTTTCCATGTGCTTTCTAAAGAGGAACAGCTCTTTAATGCCATGGTTATATTTAGTTCCACTATTCTAACTTTTGTTACTATAGGGGTCCATCGTGTGCTGGAGTAATCCACAAAGGGGAGAAGAAATTCCATGAGTTTTAACTTGAGGAGTTTCCTTCTTATACTTCCATAGGGTTAGGGGGGTTGGATTCTGCCCTTTCGTCCTTGCCTCCACAGATGCAGTCAGGAGTGACACCCCAAAACTTAAATAATCTCTGCCACCTTGTTGCTGCCCAATTCCAAAAGAAAGCAATTGAAAGGTTCCAGGCTTTCTTGGCATTTCTCTAGCCAACATATTTATTATTTATTTAATTAATTTTAATTATGGTAACACCTAGAGGCCAGGGCCCCATTGTGCTAGGTACTATACAGACATATAACACTGAGATGGTCCCTGCTCCAGAGAGCTTACTTAATGAGTCATAAAACCAAGGTCCTGAATGGGATCCTTAATGTAAGTAGGGTTATTTGTTAACCCTTCTCACCTTGGATTTGTTTCAGTTCTGTTAATTACATTCTGCTTTCTTAAGCTGTCCTTGCAGTTTTAACCAGATATGGTACACTTCACTTGGTATCTCTCGGACTCTGTGTGCATTCTGTGCTTTGTTCTGTTAAAACAGCTGCTGTGTTTCTCCTCAGAATCACGTATGTTTCAGTGGTAGGTAGCTGATAAAGCACTCTGGGATTTCTCTGGGTTGACAGGAGCTGCATAAACGTACAGGAGTATTAAAGAGTCCTGTGTAGCACCTTTGCTCTTTGCTGCTTTTACAGATCCAGACTAACACAGCTACCCCTCTGATACTTGATACAGGAGTATTATTTACTGTAAAATGAAAATTTTCTCTCCATGAGTTTATAATGTAGTACTGGTCCTTTTATGTTCTAGAAAGCACTAGTATAATCAATGTAAGTGTATGTACAGTATTTACATTTAACCAGAATTTTTAATATGCATAATGTCAAACCATGGGTTTTGACCTCCTATAGATACTATACTATAAGACAGTTTCAGTGGTGCTTTGTGTACTGTAGCATTCCGTTAATAATGGGTGAGCATTTAGATTGCCTGATTCTGATTTTACACTGATACTGCTCTATTGACTTCAACAGAGTTACTCCTGGTTTACTACAGCGTACAGGTGAGGAGAATCAAGCTGAGAGTTTTCTTTGACTGGGATTCTATGTACTAAGAAAAAGAATGCAGTCATGGTAAAATGCTGATATTGATATGGCTCTGACTCTGAGAGTTCTTTCAATAGCTGTGAAAAAACCTGCAGGGGGTTCCTTTCACATAGTATCATTAAGAGCAAAGTGTATCCAATTTTGCTCATCTCAGTCCTCTGCAAGTGAAGAAGGTGACAATAGGAATGAACTGGGTGATGTTTTGAAAACAAAGTCCCCATTCTCCATTTTACACTAGAGTAAATCAGAATGATCTCCACTGAAGTCAATGGAGTTACACCAGAGTAAGAGGGAAATCATGGCCTTGGTCTCTTTAATTGCAGTTGGAGGGCCAGATGCTTTGATGGTATAACTCAGCATAGCTCCACTAAAGTCAATTTACACAAGTTTCCCCTGTTTCCAAGTCTGCCACTGATGGCAGTCATAGAGTCAGGTTTGACTTAGTCTGCAGTGGTCAAGTTTCTTGGTGAGCTCTTTTCCTTCCTTGTATGTCAAGCAGAGTTGTGTTTGGTCAATACTTGAATAGGAGATATGCAAGAAAAACACAGGAGGTCACCTTGTTAGCAACAACCTAAAATGAATAATAATACTCCTAAGGATGCCATATTAGAGTCATGGCTAGAATGCATACCCCAGGGGTGGAGGGGAAGACCCCAGTATGGTAGAGAGTAAGGTACAAACATTCTTTTGACCCTAACAATCATCCTTTCAAAAGTGGGTATCTAGCCTTGCGGCTGGTAATAGAACAGCACATACACTTGTATACAAAGAGGTAAATTTGAAGAACAAATATCCAAAGGTATAAAAGCAATTAATTCTTTGTACTTTGGTTCTACCTTGAAAACAACCCTTTGTAAATCTGCAGCCTGTGTATATTCAGAGCCATATCTTAGTGACAAATTATTTCTTTTTCCTTTTTACTCTTGTCAGTGTAACCCTGACTTGTACAATGGTGGTTTTTGTCCCCCCAAGGCAGAGGTAGTCAGTTATTTTTTATCAAGGTCCAAATTTCTTGGTCAAGGTATAGTAAAGGTCCAGGGTCCAGACTCCAGAGAAAGTTTAAAAAAAACAATAATAATAAGTAAATAAAAAAAAATTGGGGGTCTGTTCAGAAGCATCTGGCAGTCGAGATTGCAATTTGCTTGCTGACTACCCCTGCCCTAGCGGCTGGTCCTCATAAGAGGATAAGACTCTATTACGGCTGCCATCTAGAGGAGTTTCTCCTTTAGCTCAAGCAATGCTGAAGATCCCAGGTTCAGAGCCTGCTGATGAGCCAAACAGATGGTCATTATGTTAGCCCTGCAAAGCCAGCACAGCTCACAGAGAGGGAGCTGGATTGTATTACTTCTTGAGCATTATCAACAAAACTGTTTTAGGTTCCAGTTACAGGGCCAATTAGTTGCACTTTTGCAAACTTACTGAAGACGATGTTTACCCACGTGTCTCTGAGCACATACTTTGGCCTGCAGAATCCCTATTACAGTTGGCGTGCAAGGAGAGAACCCAGCTTGATTCTCAAAGCTAAGACTTTGGGTCCTGATCCTGCAAACACTTATCGGCATGCCTAATTTTATGTCTATTAGTAGCATCATTGACACTTACAGGACTCAGCCTTGCAGAGCTCTCACTCCAGAACTAAAAATAGCAGGGTAGGTTTTCCCACTCAGGCTGGAGCCCAGGTTCTGAGACCCTCTAATTCCTATATTCTATCCTGGCTAATGGGAAAATACCTCTCTCAGGATTATTATTTACAGGTAAAAAAAAAAAAGGCAATGGAATAAACTGAGAAATTAAACTTCAATAAATGACCAGAATTGGGATCTTTACAGTGGGCTCAGATGTTGACCATTATACATTAATTAAGGTTGTAAAACAGTTTACATTCTAATCCCAATTTGTAGATGCTCATAATTTTTAGTGATTTTTTTTTCAACTTTGGGGCTGAAATTTCATATGGTTGGCTGATGCCTCAATATGAATCTTTCTGGAAATCGTTGCTTTTAATTTGTGAAAGGGTGAGACACAAAGTGCAGTTTTGCCACTGTTAAAAAAAACCTTTTTTTCCCCCTCACGAATAGAGTGCAGGAGAGAGAGCATGAAACCAGCCAAGTCCTTGAACTTGAAGTTTTCCATGTGCAGATTATGCTGTACATTTGCTTTGCCAGGTTGTTTTTGTTATGGTTTTGTTTCTAAATGGCTGCAAAATAGGCTTATGAACTTATAAAATCTGCTTTGGGCCATGCTTAGTGCGAAAAGCCATTAATGTTTAAGGCCCCAATTCAGCAAAGCACTTAAGCACATTGGCTATTAGGTATGTGCATAATTGCTTTGCTAAGTAAGTATGGACGTAAGCATATGTTTATGTGCTTTGCTGAAGCAGGGTCCAAACTATGATGTTATCCTTAGATGCACTAGTCGCATGAATTGCTCCAACCCAGCCATGATTTCTTTACAAGGGAGACAAACGTTTGTTAAAGCCACTGTCTCTGATAAAAAGAACAGGAGTACTTGTGGCACCTTAGAGACTAACAAATTGGCTGCTACTCTGAAACCTGTCTCTGATAAAGGAGCCCATTAGCATCCTCTTGCTCCTTGTTCTCCCCACTGGCCACGGCCTTCCCATCTTTTCCTTTCATCCCCACTTGCTCTTTCTTTGGTAGTCTTCTCTTCGTTTCCTAACTCCTTCATTTCCTGCTCAGCATGTTTCTGCCGACCTGTGTTAGCTACTTAAGTGGCCCCCATTACCATAGTATCTGAGTAGCTCTCAGCACCCCTAGGAGGTAGAGAAGCACTATTCTCCCCATTTTACAGATGAGGAGTTGAGGCACAGGAAGACCAGGGTCACACGTGAAGTCTGTGGCTGAGTACGGAATTGAACCCAAATCTCCCAAGTCCTAGGCTAACCCCCTAACCCTTGAACCATTTTTCTCTACTTGCTTCTTCATGGAAAAGTTACTTCAGAACTTCAGGGAATTACCATCTCTCAAACATAAGAGCGTCAGAGTTCCTGACATTGTAGGAACGTGTTTTCACTTCCTTTTGGAATCTATGTTGTCCTGTTTTTCTAATCAGATACAACCGGGGTTATTTTTTGTTTTCCCCCTTGCAGTATTTCTCCATGCTCCTCTTGATCTTCCTTATCGAGCTGGTTGCTGGAGTTCTTGCCTACATTTACTATCAAAGGGTAAGTTGAAAGGTTTGTTTTATGTATATTTTTAATGTTACAGCACTAAATATCTGTCGGCAAGGTTGGGTTAAGAAAGTCAATTCTTATAAGAGCTCAGTAGAAATTAATTGAAAATATTAGTGTTTTGTAAAAGTTACCCGAAGTATTTTCTTAAATTCATAGAGCCAAATACCGTTGCACAAAGCAAGGCCACATAATAAGGGTCTAAACCACAGGAAAACGTTGCTGGGCTGAGGAACACAAATCCCAGTCCCATCCAGCTTAGCTTTGCCTCTCCCATAGGATATGGGAGAAGAGCAGCAGATACAACCCCAGGTTCTTCCTTTCCCCAAGTTCTGGCACAAGCCAACTTGTACAATGTACACCTTGATTGGCCATTCCACCTTCCCTCCATGTGACCCTGTGCAGACAGGTGTTGCAGAGCTCAGCACAAAGGGGTGTGTGGCGACCCTTCAGATGTTGCTGCTGCCTGACTGCTCTGGGCATTTCTGCTGGGTTTGAGCCCTCATCTGAGCGCAAAAGGGGGAACCCCTTGAGAATGCTGCAGACTGTAACAGTGCAAAGGAGTGTGCTTGAGGCTGGGTAAGTTTGTAACTTCTTGTTCCTACACATTCAGAGCATAAATTGGAAAATAACCCAGTTCAGAACATTGGTCCATCTAGTCCAGTGTCCTGCCTATGACAGTCGGAGCCCCACCAACACTCACAAAATGTTACTGTTGGATAGAAAACCTCTCATCTCTTCCAACATGAAGGAAAGCTCCCTCCTCCCCTAGAAGTCCTGTATCAGCTGGAGAGGGATGCCCCTTAGCACAGTTTCAGCAATCCAGTTGAGCTCCCCATCTCCACTGCTAGCCCCAGGGAACTGCATTTAAAACAAAAGAAACATAGATCAAAGGCTGGGTTCAAGCTCCTCTGCCCCTCTCCCCATGAGGTAGTTTCTCGTACTCTCTGAACTGCATGGCTCCTAGCAGACAGTTGAGAAACCTACATCCCCAAGAACTGGTAGTGGTGAAATGTGAGAGGAATTTCCATGGTCTCATCACCTCTGCAAATCCACAGCGACCCAACCCCCAGTGTAGACAGTGCTATGGCAACCGGAGAAGCTCTTTCCTGTTCAGCACAGGTAGCATCTTCACTAAGTACTGCAGTGCTGTAAGTGTAGACAAGCCCTCAGAAAGTTAAAGATTCTAATCTCATTTATCCTGGAATATCTCTGAAGCCGACAGCTTTACCCTGGTTTAGAACAGAGGCAACGTTAGACTGGGGCCCGAATTGTGTGGGACCAGTTTCCAAGCCCTGATCTTCTGTTCTCACTCCCACTAGCTGGTATATTCAATCAGTAAATGTATGAATGGGAATTGGGTTTAATTTTGTAGAATTATATAATGTTGCACTTGCTGACTTTTAATTGTGGATGCCTTTCCAAAAAACATCATTCGCTCACCAGAAATACTCCCACATAAACGATGAAGGGAATATTATATTTTGGCCAGTGTTGCACATGTTATACAACAGTGAAGCTGTTCTTTTTCTGCTTTGAAAGATTCTTTTGGGTTCTTTTGCTGTTCCAGCCTGCAGAATCCCTCCATGCGCTCTGTATATTTTTTCTCTCTTGGAAATCTTGGGCCTGATTCTGATCTCACACCAGTGCAACTTCACTGACTACAAAGGAGTTACCTCTTATTTTAAACCAGCATTACTGAGATTGGAATCAGGCTCACTGTCTTTTCTGGAACACTTTATTTTATTCACATTTTAAATCCCAGTAGCCTAATCATAGATAAGGAGCCAGCTCACACTGACTTTGAGTAAACAATAATCAAAGGCCTGTAGTATGAACCCAGAGTTCAATCAATCAGATTAATACTCTATGAAGTTATCATCAGCCTCATAATGTTGCTCATCCCCCATGCCTTTAATTTATTTTAATAATTTAGATTGCAGTTAATGATCTGGTCTTAATATCAATTATATTTTTCATTTCCTGTTTATTATATTATTATCATTTTACATAGCACTGTAATTTAACACTGCATTTTGCAAATCTAGATTAATATGTGATCTCTCCTCTGAAGAGCTTATGCAACCTAATGAAACAAGCAAACACATGATAAGATACAGAACAATAGTTCAGGGAACAGAAGGTTTGGTGTCTGACGTTTCTTGTTTTTTGTTTTGTTTTCTATCTATGGACACTTAAGATGTAGGGCCATCTGGGCCTTTGAATGTTCTGTTTGTTTAGTGCGTATGTCACTTTAAGCACATTTTAAAAGAAGATTTCGCCAATTTAGGATTTTAATATATAAATATATCAGGCCTGATTCCAACTTCATGCCAGTTTTACACCAGTGTAACTCCACTGACACTGGGGACTTATTCCTGATTTACACTGAAATAAGAAAGATCTGAATCATGCCTTGGAGGGACCTAAAACCTAAAGCAAAAATGCACATTTCCTTCTAGAATGTATTCATTATGACTTTTCTCATTGGTGTACAGCTAAGCGAGGAGCTGAAACAGCACCTGACCCAGACCCTGACTGAGAATTATGCTGTTCCTGGGAAAACACACATCACACATTCCGTCGATCGCCTGCAGCAAGACGTAAGGAAATCTTCTGTCACTCACACTGCTGCTGCCTAGCTCATGTTTCATTTAATATTACTAGTTGCTGGAAATCTCATGAGATGACCTGAGCTTACCTAATTACCAGACCAAGGAAGTTCAGGCAAACCTCTGAAAGAAGCTTTTCTGAAAGTCTGATTCTTCAGATAGCTACCCTCACTGTTCTCAAAGTTGAGATGCAAAAACAGAGGCGACTCCAAATCAGTGATTACTTCTGTAAATTTGACTGCATTGGCTTTTGCAACAGTTACGGTCACTGAGCCTGATTCTGATCTCATTTACACTGGTATAAATCAGGAGTAACTGTTGGAGCCAGTGGAGTTTAACTATTGTAAAACCAGTGTGAGATCAGAATTGGGCCCCATGATTGAGTGTGTGCCCCCAGAGGGTGATAGCTGACATGGCCGGAGATGAAACTGAGTTGCTAACACATCCATCCCCTTGACGTATCTACAAACTGAAAGGGATGTATGCTTTCATTGATAAGTGGCTCAACGTTACTTTGTTTTCTTCTCATGAGAATAATGTCATGCCCTCCACTGAATGTCAGCATTTCCTTTCCATTGCAGTTCAAATGCTGTGGCAGCAATAGCTCAGCTGATTGGCAGCACAGTGTCTATATCCTGTCTGTAGAGTCCAGTGGCCGAGTGGTACCAGATAGCTGCTGTAAAACAATCACCTTCAAATGTGGGAAGAGGGATCATCCATCTAATATTTACAAGGTGGAGGTAAAATGTCATTTTGACAGTCTGGGTTTTTTCCTATTGTTTGTTGAACAAAGCATAAATGACGTTATCTTACAGAAAAAGGAAGGGATGGAAACTGATGGACGTATCAGTAATAATTGCACTTTTATGATGATTTGTGTGGTGGTCTGTGATCACTCAGTCCTTAAGGTGCCTGCAAGAGTTGTGCTCTATTTTGTGTCCGGTTCCAACGGCCTGTGCATAACCATAAGAGCTTCCCAGTGCCCAGCTCAGACTCTGTTGAACCCATCCCTTAAAGGCACAGTCCTCAATGGTACATTTTTCCCTTCCAAAACTTAATAACTAGAACACTTAAAAACCAACAGTAACACAACACACAAATACTTTTTAACCAACCTAATAAACTGCTAAGAATGCTCAGTTAGACTTGGAGGTTCTCGGCAGTCACTTGTACCTACACGGCTCCCCTGTAACATCAGCACTACTGCTGTCAGAAGGTGGCAGGTTGTTCCAAGTCCTGGGACTCCGTGGTCTCAACCTACTGTGGTTGTTACCTGTCTGAGACCCTCTCAATTCAAATGTCAGGCTCTGTGCCTCTTATCTCCCTCCCTTCTGGGATTTGAAGAAGGCGTCACTTATTCCTCTGTAGGATGTGTCCGAATGGGCTGATGACCTCATACAACCGTGGGGCTACATCTCTAGACACCACTGCTGTTTGCGACTCTTGTTTCCATCATAGATATTTACAGCATCATTTTCATGAAGTGGCAGCTCTGGGTACCCCAGATCATATTGGTTTTTTTTTTGTTTTGCCTTATTTGTCTCTTTATATATCTGCAAGTCCCCAGTGACTCAGACATCAGTTTCTAACAGTGCAGACATTCTTGTTTTAGATGGACAGTTGGTGCCATTCTGTAATTTAACAATGCTTAATATGGATCAAAGTCTGACTCTTCATCGTTTTTCAGTAAGCACTTCATTATTGTGACACCATTTTTCACCAACTCATTAGATGGGGGTTAATGGGAACTAATAGTTACATGTCTAAATCTGTAGTTCACTGCTTAAACTCATGCCCACTAAACTGTGGCCCTTTATCAGGTGTACCATGTCTAGCATAAATGTGCATGTCAGATCTAATCATCTATTTAGCGGTCGTATTTTCTAGTAAAGCCATCTCAGGGAAGTGAGAATAGTAGTCTAGGACAAGTACATAGCTTTTCTGCAGCCAACATGAACAAGTCTATGCCTACTTAGCTCCACTGAACTTTTGTCAAATGCTGTAGGGAGTGTGTCTGCAACCAGCAAATCTCTCCCATTCAGTTTGCAAATACTACCTTTATAGCTGAAAAAACAATCTCTGAGGGGGGCGGGGGGTGTTTGCCAGGCCCCTCTTGGCAATGGCAATAAGTGGTTTGTAGTCAGTTTCAGCTAACATCAGTCTCCCATAAATAAAGCCATGAAACTTTTTACAGCCATGGACTAAGGCCTTAGCCTCCTTCTCTATTTGGGCATCTTGACCCACTGTTTTTGGTAGTGCCGTGATGCTTATGCCACTTGTCTTCAGTTTTGATCTTACCATTGTAAGACAACCACACCAATACCCTCCTTGGAGGTGTCTGTGGACAGTTTACTTTTACGCTTACTCTCCTAGTACCTCAGGACTGGGGCCTCTTTAATTAACGCCTTCAGTTTCTCAAATTCTTTGTTAAGAGTTGCATCCCATGTCCATTGGACAGTTCCTCTCCTAGGTTGCTGTCTTGCACAACTAGATTAGGCATATATTTCTCTACATAGTTCACCACTCCAAGGAATCTTTGTAGCCTTCCTTTTCTGCTGGGGCAGGTGTGCAGGTGATGGCCTCTACCTTTACACCTTGCTATGTTAACTTATCTCCCAGGTATGTTATATATGTTACATGACATTTATATTTCTTCCGTGAGTGCTTGCTCATGTCAATTCCATTGTAGGTGTGCACGTGCCCACGTGTGCGGTAGTCAGAGACTTTTGCCTTAGCGGTATGCATAGGGAAGGCTGTGGCACCCCCTGGAGTGCCACGCTCATGGCGCGGTATATCAGGCGCCGCCGTCCCTGCACACTCTCAGGCCTGGTCTACACTGGGGGGGGGTTCGAACTAAGGTACGCAAGTTCAGCTACGCAAATAGCGTAGCTGAACTCAAAGTACCTTAGTTCGAAGTACTTACCCATCCTCACGGCGCGGGATCGAAGTCCGCGGCTCCCCCGTCTAGATGAGACGCGATATATCGAACTCCGAGAAGTCGATCGCTACCCGCCGACCCGGGCGGGTAGTATGGACGTACCCTCAGTTCCTTCTTACCGCCCATGGTGGTTAGTCGGAGCACCTCTCTCCCTTGCTTTGCATGGGGTTAGCGGTTGTTCTCGCCTCATCAATCCAAACGGTGGGCCTCTTGCAGGAGATGCAGACTTCAATCCAAGACCTGAGGGTTGGTCTCTTCTCTGAGCAGAGAGATGCCAGACTGCATGGGGTGAAGGATACAAAGGACACCCTTCATTCGCTGAGCATACATATGCCGCAGCCTGCTTGGAAGCCCCCCACCAACATTCTGTAAGAAGACGTGACAGTATCTTCAGTCAGCATCTCCCCTATTCTTCCCGCTCACCTGCACAGCCTGGGCCCTCTAAACACCCTGGGGGGCCAGAAGCTTGTGTTTTGAGGCTCCTCCCAGGAGCGATGCCCCAGTCAGTTCCCCGGATCCTTCCCACCCCTTCTTGGAGCTCCTTCCATCTTTCCACTTGGCCTGGTCAAGGGTAACTTCAGACAGCTGGGTCCTGGATACAGTTCATGGCTGGCCCTCCCTCACACCCACCCCCTTCCCCGTCCCTCTTCAGGGACCCCTCATGAGCAAATCCTCATTCAGGAGGTCAAAAAGCTCCTGTGCCTGGGGGCGGTGGAAAAGGTTCCTCAGGACATGCACAGAAGAGGTTTCTACTTCCGTTATTTCCTAATCTCGAAGGCAAAAGGGGGCCTCAGACCCATTCTGGACCTGCGTCGCCTCAACAAGTCTCTCACGAAGTTTAGGCTCTGCATGGTTTCCCTGGCCTCCATCATCCCTTCCCTGGATCCGGGAGATGGTACGCCACTTTTGACTTGAAGGATGCATATTTCCATGTTTCCATAATCCCTGGACACAGGCATTTCCTCTGTTTTATAGTGGGAGGACGGCATTTCCAGTTCACAGTGCTCCCTTTTGGCCTATCATCGGCCCCAAGAGTGTTCACCAAGTGCATGGCGCCAGTAGCGGCTTACCTCCGGCGGCGTGGGGTCCCCTGGTCCCGTATCTCGAAGACTGGCTCATCAAAGTCAGGTCTCCAGAGCGGGTGCAAAGAAGCTTCATCTGGTTCGCTCCACCTGTCTCAGCCTGGGCCTGTTGATAAACTTGGAGAAGTCCATGTTAACACCAGTGCAATGCATAGAGTTTATAGAGGCAGTCCTTGACTCCATGCAAGCTCTAAGGCCTTCCGTCCAGAGGCACGGTTTCCGGCCATGGCAGACTTAATCTCCCACACAAGAGCCCATCATGGCCCATATGTGCCTGTGACTGGGCCACATGGCTGCATGTACATATGGTCAGCCTTGCCCGGCTCCATATAAGGCCCCTGCTAACATGGCTGGCCGTGGTTTGCATTCCCAGCAGGCACCTCCTGGACCGAATGGTCACGGTGCTGAGCCATGTCCGACAGTCTTTGGGCTGGTGGCGCGACCCCGAGTTGATGCTGCAAGGAGTTCCCTTCGTGACCCCATCCCCTTTGCTCACCCTGGTCTCGGACGCAGCGGATCTAGGGTGGGGGGCCCACCTGGGTGAGCGCAACGGCCAAAGGCATTGGCTGAAACATGACCTAGCCCTGTACATCAAGTCAGGGAACTCGGAGCGGTTCGCCTGGCTTGCCAGGCTTTCTTACCCCATCTGAAAGACAAGATCATGCAGGTCCTGACGGACAATACGGCTGCAAGGTATTACGTCAACAGGCTGGGCGGTGCCATGTCCTCCACCCTTTGTCAGGAAGCTCTCAGCCTCTGAAACTTCTTTGTACAGCACATCTGTAGCCTGATTTGGAGTATGTTAATAGTGTTGATTTAATTTATCCACTTAATTTTAATATTATTTAATTATTTTCTTGATTTATTAATAATTAATAATTGGATATTAAATAGTATGGGTTTTGGCTCGCCAATTTGTTTGATCAGAAGATAAAGTTTGTCCTGAATCAGGCTTCACAGAGTTTATAAAAGGAACTTCGGGGGTATGACAGGAAGCTTACACTGAGACAGATATAATCATAAAGACCCTTTATTAAAATCAATGAAATAGCAAGCAAGTGGTAAAACAATTAGAATTACAGAGTTACAATTGTCTTACTGTCATTCAAGAGATACAGATGATAATACAATTTTATAAGCTGCAAACGTGGTTAATACTCACACTCTTTTTAAATAACCTGGTGTTGGAAAATACAAGACCACGCCTGTGGCAATTTCTGTTTTCACACCTCTGGCAGAGGAAGCTACTGCAGAGCTGTTTACTCTCTTTAATTTAACTCTGTAAGCTTTACTAAATTAAAATATAAGGGAAATTAAGTACCTTTAGACTTACAGTTTGAAAAGAAATAAAGTACGGCCTATTAATAATTCATAGCCGTCGTAGATGGGTAGCATCGATACGTTGTTGACGGTGGAGGCAATGAAGAGTATACAGGAGTAGATAGGTGGGTAGATTGCCTGCCTAATGGCGAGCTGCCTTGCCTTTTTATAGGTCATTGGTAGGAAATCCTTCCTCTTATGGCCAAATTTCATCCTTCCCCCACGGAAATGTTAGGGTACACTTACCCCATAGGCTAGTATGTATGTGCGTATGGATGACAGGTATGTACACATTTGTGGTGTAATTGTTAGATTTGTGGGCGAAAATCCCCTTTTTCCACCCTTTATTGTTATTGGTTCAGGCAAAGGTCTCTAGACATCTGCGTGGGTGTTTTATCTAATTTTACTTTTCTGGGTAAGGGTCCCAAAATGTGTTAACTTCGCATTAGCTTAACATACAGGGTTTTGGCCTGTAGGTCTCTTGCATTACAGCCAAACTTATTCTTAATATAAATCTATAAGCCTATTACATCAAATACTCAAATTTATAAGAAAGATATATTTATATAGACCAGCAGATTAATCCTTAGGGCTACACATCATCTTCCTGGTAGCGGCCCATCTGCCTGGAACTAGGAATGTCCTGGCAGATTACCTCAGCAGGTCCTTCTCGTCTCGCCACAAGTGGTCACTCCATCCAGAAGTGGCCAGCCTAATCTTCCGCTGGTTGGGGACTCCCCAGGTGAGCCTGTTTGCGTCTTGGCAGAACAGGAAGCACCACGTGTTCTGCTCTCCACTGGGCAGGGACCAGGGCTGCTTGTCAGACGCCTTCTTCTACAGTTGGGAGTATTGATGTACGCCTTTCCACCGGTGCCGTTAATCCCCGGGGTCCTGCTCAAGGTGAAGCAGGGGGTGGTGCAACCATTTAGGAGACCTAGGCAGTCACCTAGGGCACTGGGATTTGGGGGGCGCCATTTTCTTCAGCAGCGACCGTGGCAGCTGGATCTTCAGCCGCCCCGGTCGCCGCTGGCATTTAGGTGGAGGGAGCTGGGGCACTGGAGCACAGGGAGGGCTGCCTGCAGCAAGTGGAGGGGGGAGTGGCACACTGGGAGGGGGCCTCAGGGTGGGTGCAGGAGGGGCGCAAGATGGAAGTTTCGCCTAGGGCACGAAACATCCTTGCACCGGCCCTGAGGTGAAGACAATGTGATGATCATCCTTGTTGCCCCAGCATGGCCTTGGCAACCCTGGTTCAGCATGCTGCTGAGCCTGTCAGCAGCCGCCCCTCTGCAGCTGCCTCTTCGACCAGGTCTGCTGTCCCAGAACCACGGCAGCCTACCGCATCTGAACCTCACAGCACTGCACTTGACATCCTGGCTGCTGCGTGACTGAATGGGGAGGAGCAGCAGTGCTCCTGGTGTCCAGCAGGTTCTGTTGGGCATCAGGAAACCCTCCACCAGGGCTACCTATGTGGTGAAGTGGAAATGCTTCACAGGTTGGGCCTCGGATCAGCTCATTTGTGCAGAGGAGGCTTCACTGCAGGATGTCCTGGACTATCTGCTCCACCTCAAGCTCCAGGGCTTGTCATTGTCTTTGGTCAAGGTTCGCCTGGCAGCCATTTCCACATTCCACTCTCCATTTCAAGGCAGGTCGGTCTTCGCCCATCCCATGATGGCATGGTTCCTGAAAGGGCTGGAGCACCTTTACTCGCATGTCAGGGACCTAGCCCACCTTGGGACCTCAATCTCGTGCTGTCAAAGCTCCCGGGCCCTCCCTTCGAGCCCTTGGCTTCCTGCTCCCTTTTGCTTCTCTCCTGGAAGGTCACCCTCTTAGTCGCTATAACTTTGTCCTGTTAGGTGTCTGAGATCAAGGTGCTCATGTTGGAGCCCTCTTTTAGTCTTCTATAAGGACAAGGTTCAATTGCATCCTCACCCAGCCTTTCTGCCCAAGGCCATTTCCCAATTCCACTTGAGCCAAGATATCGACTTACTGATCCTATATCCAAAACCTCATGGGATGGATGAGGAGCACAGGCTGCATGCCCTGGATGTCAGGTGGGCACTGGCCTTCTAGATTGATAGAACAAAGCTGTTGCTGACAGGATGAAAGGTTGCGTGGTGTTAGCCCAGAGACTCTCATTCTGGATCACGGCCTCCATCCACTAATGCTGCAAGCTGGCAAAGGTGCCCTTGCCAGCAGTGGTGACGGCTCACTCAACTAGGGCGCAAACTTCCTTGGCAGCCTTCTGCGCTCAGGTGCTGATCCGAGAAATTTGTCAAGCTGTGACCTGGCCATCTGTCCACACATTCGCTTCACATTATGTGCTGACCCGGTGGGCTTGAGATAACACTGGCTTCGGCAGAGTCTGTAAAGCTGTGAACTCCGAGCCCACCTCCAAGGATTCTGCTTGTGAGTTACCTAGAATGGAATTGAATGAGCAAGCACTGGAAGAAGAAAAAACGGTTTCCTACCTTTCGTAACAGTTGTTCTTCAAGATGTGTTGCCCATATCCATTCCATTACCTGCCCTCGTGCCCCTCTGCCAGAGTTGTTGGCAAGAAGGAATTGAGAGAGTGCGGGGACGGCAGCACCTGATATACCGTGCCATGGGTACAGCACTCTCTAAGGCAAAAGCCTCTGATGACCGCTCACGTGGGAGCACGCACACCTACAATGGAATGGACGTGAGCAACGCATTCGAAGGACAACAGTTACTAAAGGTAGGTAACCAGTTTTTTGTTTGTTTTTAGCTTTAGGCCAGCCGCTCTGGTTCTTTCCAAAGCTACTGGGGGGCTATGGTCATGTTCTTCTACTGCTTTTCCCCAGATCAAAATATTATCTATGTAAGCCTCTAGACCATCAAAATTGTGCTATATTTTCCAGTGAAACTCTTTGGATGCTGAACACAACCCAAATGGCAGTCTGTAGAAACAATGTCTCCCCAACCAGGTGTTGATAGTGCACAAACGTGCTGTTTTTCTAAGAGCACTTGCCAGAATCCTGCTGATATGTCAAGCAGAGAAAAATATTTGGCACCAGCCGTCTCCTCCAAAAATTATCCCCTTGTAGGTAGTGGGGAAAATTCCCTTTTCGTGTAATTATTTAATTATTTTGGGTTTGTACATTGAAGGTTTTTGTGTTTGTTTTTTTTACAGTGACCAATGAGCATACCCCCCTGTTGGTTCCTCTACTTGTTCTATGATTCCCAGAGCAACGAACCAATCCAGGTCCTATTTTAACCTCTTCCCTAAGGCAAGGGAAACTTTCCTAGGGATGTGAATTGTTGGATAGTTGGGCTTTTTCAGGTTTATGCTGTACTCTTCTGGGAGCTTCTCTGTCCTCTGGAAGACCTCCTCAAACTCTTCCTCAATTGTTTTGTTTCTCTGTCTCTCAGAGTGCTCCCTCTTGAAAAGACCAAGCATTTGACATGCTTTTAACTCAGTAACAGGGGCTCTTTTCCCTGGTATTATTATAAATTGTAACTTTTCTAATTTATTTACCCATACATCTAGTTCACATGCTTTTAGTGGGGATAAACTCACCACTATAATCCCTGAGTTTTACCCATTTACTCTCCACTACCAGTGGCTTTTGTGTAGTGTTAATATCACTGTTTCTGGTAATGCATTGGCTTGTGCACCAGTGTCCAACTTAAAATTAATATACATCCCATTTGTTTACAGGCTGGCAGTCCATTCATCTGCTGCTACAGTATTGTCCATCACTCCAATGACGAATTCACCTGAGCTAGCAGCAGGTGCACAAACTGCTGGTTCTTGCAAAGTGATGTAATGCATTGCATTTCTTGCATCTTTTCCTATATGTCAGGCATTGTCCCGACTTGTGGTAAATGTCACAGAATGTGCAGCTCCATGTGCTATTTTTGCTTGATTCTGACTTGTGCTCCATGTGCCTTTCTGCCTCAGGTTACTTTTCTTGCTGTATTTTGGATTCTCTATCATGTCTGTAGTGTCAAAGCACCATCCACGCTCTACAAGCTTCATTCCAGTTCGGGTGACTTCTGTTGCTTGGTCAATTATAGTTGTTTTGTCAAGGGTTAATTCTGGATTTCCCAATAGTCTCTCTCTGAGTTTTTTTTTTTGTTCTAGATCCCAATTGCAATCTGGTGTTTTTTTTAATCAGGGGCTCAGACCCCACCCTCCACCCCTCAAGAAATTGCAGGATTGGCTCTTCAGCCTTAGATCATTTACAAAGTCTGCTATGGTTTCACATTTGTTCTACACTATTGTTTAAAAACATCTCTTGAGAGACAAGGTGGGAAAAGTAATATATTTTATTGGACCAGCTTCTGTTGATGAGAGAGACAAGTTTAAAGCTTACACAGAGCTCTTCTTCTTGAAGGTTTATCTCTCTCACCAACAGAAGTTGGTCCAATAAAAGATATTACCTCACCCACCTTGTCTCTCTTATATCCTGGGGCCAATAAAGCTACAACAACACTGCATAAAAACCTCTCTCTCATGTGATTCATTTTTCAGTGGAGTGCAGTACCCCTCACATTTCTGTAATACAATTTCATAATTAACCTCCTCTGCCTGAGTTAACTGAAAACTGTTAAACGCATAAAGTGCTTCAGGGACGCCCTCATTTCTGACAATAGCTACCTTCTGACTGTTTTCTCTTTTGCTAGCATCCATTACTTTGCAGATTCAGAGTGAAGCATTGTGTAAACCTTTTCCAGTTGTTTCCCACATTTTGAAGGAGTTTCACTCCGATGGGGTTTTTAAGTGCTCCATTCTTCTACACAGGGTATTTCTTAGGGTACCAGAAGTATACAAGGACTGTTATGTTCAGTGCTTCAGGTGCTTGCAAAAGATCTGCTTTATTCTGTGACCGGTTCCATCTGGCCGTGCATAACACAAGAGCTTCACAGCACCTCACCCACACTCTGTCTTGGGAAGCTCAGCCCTAGAGCTTACCACAACTTCCATCTGAAGATCTCAAATGGAATTGCAAACAGCAATTAATGGAGTGTTGGAGCATCTCTAAATAAATTATTAGTCTAAAACAATAAAAATGGGTTTTAAATGAGCTAATGTTGCTAACTGTCAACAATGTGTAGTACATACCTGCCACACCACTTGCAAAACCAGAGCACCTAAAAGTATAGCTAAGGTCCTAATAAATCTTACATTGCCCATGTAATAACACGTTATTCTTAACAACGACAATATACATTTATCACAATCTTAACCTTGACCTATGGATTGTTGAGAATTTTATTTCCTATCTTTGCAATCTTGATTTTGATATTTTAATATGTTCTTTTAGAAGTGTCACATATCTAGTTGAGCTACCCTCTTGGACACTCACCGGACGGCTCTGAGGTGATGCACCTCACTGGAACCATCTGCTTTAAGCTTCCATAGTCTGAACAGAGTCCAGGCATTGTCCAAGACTTGGAATCTCTAGGCACACTCTTAGGGTGCAGATCCCTCTGAGAGCTGAGACCCTGCGGTCCAACTGCCTAACCCTTGGGACCAGTGTTGACCCCTCAAACTCTCTTGTAGCTTAAATACACCTCTCCCAGAACTCCAGACATGTGGGTGCTCTGGTTGTACAGTTTACTTCTTCAGGAGCACACAGACAGACTTTGCACAGGATTCTAAAATACCATGGCTCTTTACTTAACAACATGGCATACATGCTTCTGTATGCAATTCCCTGTCTCAGTTCCTTGCCATTCTGGTGAGTTCTTTGGGCTTGGTCACAGTCCTTGGGATGCCCAGGATCCTTCGTCTGCAGCTGTATGACTTCTCTTCAAAAACACGGCACTTTCTCTACCCAAGCTTTGTCTCTCGGACCTTTGCTGGTCAGCAGTGTAGATCAGGCCATCCTACCCCACCCTCTCTACAAAAGCCTGCCCATCTCTTCCCTCTTCTGCCCAAAGCTTCCTATTCCTATCTCAGTGAGTCTTTTGAGTTTATGTATCTCCCTACCAACATGTGGTTCTTTTGTTCTGCTGTTGGTGTTTTCCACTCACCCAGTGCCAACTCCCTGCAGACAAGGAAGAGGAAAGCTTGAGCTAACCCATTGAATAGGTGGCCATTAACCTCTAACAATTCACCATTGTAGTGATTCAGTCTTGTCAGCAAATGTGGATTCCACATCTGCATATAGTTATTCCATGGTACAACAATTCCATAACAACAACATAGCATAGACCGGATTCACAAGTAATACAGATAAATCCCCGAAGTCGTCACATCAGGATATGGCTAATAGGGAAATAACAGTTAATAGAGATCAAGAGATGATACATAAAAGGTCTGCTATAGTCGGTCCAAGGCATTTCAATCTGAGTACCCAAAAGTGGAGGCACCCACAATCAGTGTCCACTGTTGACAATTCTGGACATAGTACACGGTCCTGCTCAGTGGAGGAAAAAAGTCCCATTGCCATCAATGGGGGCAAAATTTGGCCCATGGCTGCAACAAAAACTGTAACTAACAATCCATCTTCTTCTCAAATTGCTGGTGCATGAGTTCTCAAGGAGCTTTGAAGAAATAGTAAATTGCTTCTTTTCACATCAGAGGGAAGAAAAGAAACAGGAAACAGGTCAACATTTCAAATTGGGGACTTTTGTTACTGAACTGTAACTCAAATGTTGTGTTGGATTTCGTTCAAACTTTGTACTAATGTTCGTCTTTGCTTTCAGAGTCAATCTGGCCATTTTCAGGCCAAACCCATTTCCCAAGCCATTCTGATGGGAGGGAGGGGACAAAAACTGGATTTTATAATGGCAGTTGGTTGCAAACTTAACTATGGAGATGCTACTTCCCATCCATAATAAGTATGATTATCCCCAGGAACTGGAAAATGTACTGGTTACCTACTAGCCAAAAGATTAAACCTATAGGCAAGGGGCTGATCCGAAAGCTGGGTATGGGAGAGGCCACTAGCAAAGTCCAGGGATAACAGCCTGGTGAGAAGCTCATCCCTGCAGTTGCTAGACAGGAGAAGGGTGCTTGGATTCCTGCTAGCAGGTTCTGGAATCTTCTACCGGGCTCCCTCAGCCTCTACCTAGTAGATGTCTGCTAAATTTGGAGCTCCTATCTGCAAGAAGAGAGATGCAGTTCTTTGTCCTGTCGTCAGAACCTCCTCACTGCTGACTTGGGTCTATACTACTCTCCCCTCCCCGCTCTCATCACATACTCATTTTTTTCCCCTTTCAACTTGCCTCAGGTGTAACTCCAGTCCCTGCCTCTGTTGCTGCCTGTAGCTTAGCCAAGCAGCAGTGTGAAATGGTCATGCTTTTTGTTAGTTCTGCCCACAGGACTCTCGAACAGCTGATGTGAACTTGACCAGTCACGTTCCTTTCACTCGGTGGCGAGCAGCAGGAGAGACACTGGGGCTGTCTGTCAGTGAACCAAGGAAGAGCCCGCTGCATTGGGTTATAGGTTACCATAAAAACTGTAAGGGTTAGAAACATCTTTTCTTAATAAAAACTCAAATACAGCAATTGATGGCTTACCTCCTCCCTACTTCCCAGAGGAAACTTCTTACGCTAGCTGGAAGATTTTTCAAGGCATGATTCTACACAGTTTAGAGATGGAGAATAGATGGCATGGTGAGGATCAGTGGCTTCCCCAGTGCCACTCAGTGTGTCAGTTGAGGAGACAGGGATAGAGCCCATGGGCCAAAATTTTCAGACCAATGTGCAAAATGTTGGACTCCCAAATCCATATTTAGGCTCCCAAATAAAAATGTCCTGATTTTCAGGCATGCTTAGCACTTACATCTCCCATTACCTTAATCGGCAATTCTGAAAATCAGGCCACTTTATATTTAGGATTCTAAGCATGGATTTGGGAGTCTAACTTTAGGCACGTGGCTTTGAAAATTCTGGGAAAGAGTTCACTCCTAGTCCTGCGCTCTGCCCATTAGTCCACACATCCTCCCCAGCTAAACAGCACTGACTAGCCAATGAACAAGTACCTCCTTGTGGATCAAACTCGGGCTTCTTGAAGTGATATTAAAGAAACCTAGCTACAGATCTTTTTAAAGCATCTCCTTAGAAGTATTTTTATGAATGTTGGCCAGATGCTTCAGAGATATTCATGCTTCAGTCTTTGCTTGCAGGCTAGAAAATCAACTGATCTTAAATTCAGTGCCAATATTTGCAGTTGTTTAATGATAAACATGAGAGCGGCAATAAAGGGACTTGAAAGTATTAAAGTCTAGGCTGCTTTGGGTTTTTTTTTTAAAGTCCCTGCTGTACTTTGCATTGACGGAAGCAAAGAAAATTACATAACTACCTCCTGGGGTAGGGTTTCTCTCTTTCTTTTAACACCAAAAGCACTCTCTGTTTCACACTGCTGCTTTCTCTGGCACAGTGTGTGTTACATCCAACAGCAGAAACTAATTTTAAAACTTGATTCTTTGCTCAGAAGCCCTTTAAAACTCTGAAGGCATCATTCTTCCTAAGCTTTTCTCTGCTTCAGTGTATTGCACTGATCATATATTTTATCTCCTTGTGTATAAATATTTTATATTGGTTTTGCATTACAAGTGGCAACAGAAAAATACAATACTGTGCATTCTACAAAGTACCGTGTCACTTTATAAACATTCCTTTTAATACACATTCAGTTTATACTTGCTTCCAGAACTAATGGATGAAAACCTATTTCCAAAACACTGGAGGAGAAAAAAATGGAAGTCCATAGCATACTGGTTGACACTGACAGATAAGCACTTTAAAAAGTTACCATAATGGATGTGCTTCTCTGGGTGTGGAGAGTTGGCCACTCAAAATTCAGTTCTCATTAGTTTATATCACCCTCAGTCCAGAAGCTGCTTTAAGACTGTCCCGCCCAATCATAGAGATGGTGTCAGTTCTAGATTTGGTATCACAGCAGTTGTCAATCATTCACATTACATGTGCCTATGTTTCAGTTCACTATGATGTATAAAGAAGGACTCATGGGTTTTTACAAAAAAAATATAAATAGAAAGGGGATATTTCTGCTAATTTTTTGTCTCAGAAATATCAGGAACATCAAGTCTGCTCTTCCCTGTTTCTTGCTGGAGGGCTTCTTCAAGGAATCAGAGAATTGGACTGGTAGGTTGGGAGCTATCTCAGCCTTTAATCAATAGGGTGGGTATATTGTGGGTATATAAAATCTTTACTGAAGAGAACTTTTCTCTCAACTGTTTTTCAGGCATTTGAGTTAAATGAATTTAAAATGAACAAAACATAGAATATAAAACAGCTTGAGTAAAAGTCACTTCTCTGCTGAAGCGCTTAGGTTTCACATTCTTAGTGTCTTTAATGCCTTAATTCTACTTGGTCTTCAGGCATCCACCGAGTCTTCTAGGATAAATTTGATAGACAAGACCTGCATTACTCATTTAAACAACAAACAGAAAAAATAAATTTAAATAAATCTAAAGCCTTTTAGGCCTTCTCTCTCCATCATAATGAAGCCAAAAAGGCAACAGACCAACCTTCTTTTCCTTTGTAAGTCACCTTTAAAGTGAATATACTGCCAGTGAAAAGGGTTGGATTGACAGCCCTGGCTAGTAAAATCCTCGGTTACAGTTGCTGATTTGGGTGAATGAAAGCATCCAGCTTGCCTCTCAGAGCCCAGGTGGAGTTTGAAGGGCTGACAGCTTTTTACTTGCAGACAAAGCATGACTAAGCAGGAGTCTGATTGGCAATAATATTGAAACCTCCCCGCCCCCGCTCCCAATGCCATTATTAGAGTCACTTTTCAGAGTGCACTTTGACGTGTACAGATTACTCTCTGTTCTTCGCATGTGTGTCATTGAGATTTTTCTAATCTGGACAATAAGCATGTGTTAGGGAAAATAAAATCAATCCTGCCACAGTGCAGGGGGGTAGACAGAAGACCTATTAAAAATCCACTTGAACCCAAAATATTCTGTGATTTGTGACTAGTTACTAGTTTAATTTCATGTAGTCTAAAAAAGAGAGTTTCTATGTAACACAGACTTTCCAAAAGTATTAGAGATTACTCTAACCTCTTAACAGCGTTGACATCATTGTGATTTACACAATGCTGTTGAATGAAATAACCATAAGTAATTGCATCCGACGAAGTGGGTATTCACCCACGAAAGCTCATGCTCCAATACGTCTGTTAGTCTATAAGGTGCCACAGGACTCTTTGCTGCTTTTACATAAGTAAAACAGAAAGCCGGGGGACTGTATGGGGAGGGGACTGAGGCACACTGGTGGGCAGAAGTGTGGAAAGCTGTCATGCTGCTGCCTGTGCTATGTTTGACTGTCCTCCTCCTCTTACACTGGTGTAACTCCGTTGCGTTCAGTGGAATTACTCCTGATTTACACTATTGAAAGTGAGAAAAGCATCAAGTCTATTATGTGAACATGTAGATTGTAAGCACCTCAGGGCAGGGACTTTGTGTTTTGGGTTTGTACAACGCCTAGCACAGTGGAGTCCTGGGCCATGCCTGGGTCCCGTAAGTGCTGTCTCAGTGCAAATAATAATAAATGAAGGTTTTGCCAGTCAAAGCATGCCCTCAGCGACACCAGTGCAAATCCATTAGCTTCAGTAGGTTTACACAGGTGTCACTGATTGGAATTGAGTTGATGGGAAAGAATAGACTCCAGCTCCCTCTCTCCACACTGTGTTGGCTGTGCAGGAACTAATGCAAATAAAAATGCAGTAAATTCCTAACATCTGCTGACTTGAGTGAAAAATTATTCTAAATATACACTTAGAGGAGATCTGTTAATTAGGAAAGTGTCATTTTTACGCAGTCATTCTTCTCTTTTTCTCTCCAGCATGTATGCTGTAAAATGAGCTCCGCTGTTCCCAGTTTTTATTATCACACAGTTGCTGGGGAACATTGAGCTCTCAGCCTTTGTTCTGTTGTTACTAGCATGGAATGCCACAGCTCTGCTTGCAGTGGATGTGCCAAATAAGCTTACTGGAACTTCACTAACGAGAAAGTGGGTTTGAAGGTACAAAATAGCATAATCTCCACGGCAGGGAGAGTTCCAACCAGTTGCTGGCTCTATCTGGCAACCACTAGCATCGTAGCTTTAGCAAGAAGCTGTCCATTCTGACCATTTTAAATAGTGAAAATGACATCCAGTGTGGAATGAAAGTGTTTGCCCCAGTTAAAGTATTTGGAACAAGTTCATGACATGCCTGCAATATTTGTGTTCAATGTGCATGCAGAGATGTTGTAGGGAAAAGTGAGTAGATTTGTGACACGTTGCTAATAGAGTAATTGGCAATATTTTGCCTCTCCCTGTGGAAAGGCATCAAAAAGCCTATGACCTCTAAACAAGCCAAAAATGGCTTCACTGGGGTTTTGATCCTTCTTTCAGTAGTGTTGTGCCTCCCCAGAGATTCTTGTCAGTGTGTAGTTCTCTGGTGAACATCATGGGTGGGGTTTTCCACACATTTGGTCCAGGCTCTTGCAGATGCCTGTGCTTCTGTGGACTACCACTCCTATCAACCCTTTTTCTGTATCTGTCTCAATCTGTACTAATCTGTCAGAAATCTCAGTTGAGTGCCCCCCGACTGGTGTAGGGAATTCAACTGCTGGGTCCCCAAGTGTTTTAAATCTGGAGCCTGAAGAGAGCCCAGCCACTGCCCCACTTTTGGGATCCCTAGGCCCGTTCTCAGGGTGAAGACCCTCTGTCTAGCACCCCTTCCTAAAAGCTGCCGCCCTGCTGGACCCAGTAATGACGCTTCAGACTCCCCCATAGCTTAAGCACACTCTCTCCTAGACACCCACAAAGACATGAGCCATTTAACTCCCTCAGGATGCCCCTGGTAACAGTGGCAGATTTAAAGGTATTGCTCAGCTTCATTTTGGCGGGCCCTCCTTGGGACCCAGCCAAGAAAAAGAACATTCTCTCTTATCTCCCCCCCTGCTCTATTTTTCATTCTTTTTTCTTCATCCTCCTCCTATAACTAATAGGAAGTAAATGAAAATAAAGTGCGGTACCTTGATTGTTTTTGTTGTCTAACTTATTTTTCCACAGACCACTTGAAAACTATTGTAAAGCATTTTGGATAAGAGAGCTTTATTAAAAAAAATGTAAAAAATCATTAGGATGCAGGAAGGGGCTCAGGGCTGGTGGTGCAGGGTCTGAGAGGATGTTAGGGTGCAGGAGCAGGTTGGGGTGCACGGTCTGGCCAGGAGTTAGGGTGTGGAAGAGGGCTTAGGGCTGGGGCAGGGAATTGGGGTGTGGAGCACTTACCTGGGGCAGTTCCCCTTTGGTGCGAGGGGTGCAGGTGGGGATGTGGGGGAGGGGGTGCAGGAGTCATGGCTGGGAGTGTGTGAAGGGGTGCACGAGTCAGGGCTGGGAGGTGTGAGGGGGTGCAGGAGTCAGGGAGGGCAGGGGGTTGGGGGTGTGTGAGGGGGGTGCAAGAATCAGGGCTGGGAATACATGAGAGGGGTGCAGGAGGGGGCTCAGGGCTGGGGGTGCAGTGTCTGGGAGGGAGTTAGGGTGCAGGATCATACTGGGGGTTGGAGTGCAGGGTCTGGCCAAGAGTTAGGATAGAGGAGGGGGCTCAGGGTTGGGGCAGGAGGTTGAGGTGTGGAGAGCTTAGCTGGGGCAGCTCCCGTTTGGTGCAAGGGGTGCAAGTGGGAATGTGTGTGTGTGTGCAGGAGCTACCGTTCGGTGCTTGGGGTGGGGACGTGGCGGGGATGCAGGAGTCAGGGCATAGGGTATGGGTGTGCTGGGTATCTGTGGGGGGTGCAGGAGTAAGGGATGGCAGGGGGCTGGGGATGTTTGAGGGGAGTGCAGGAGTCAGGGCGAGGGGCTGGGGGTGTGGGCTGGGGTCGTGGGGTGCTCCCTGCCCCCTGCCCTGAGTGGCTCCCAGCAGGGGGCTGGGCAGGGTATGTGTAGGGGGAGTGCAGGGGCTTCGCCTTTGCTCTGCCCTGCCCCGATTCCACCCCCTTCGCCAAGGCCCAGCTGCCGCCGTCTCCTCCTCCTTCCCCTAGCATGCTGTGGCCCCGCTCCTCCCCCTCCCCCTCCCTCTCCCTCTCCCCCCCGAAGCGACCTGAGCGCTGGCAAACATCTGTTTGGCAGCAGGGGAAGTGCTGGGAGGGAGGGGCGGGAACGTGGTACGCTCAGGGAAGAGGCGGGAGATTGGGGAGCTTGGCTGCTGGTGGGGGCAGAGCCTGCAGCAGGAGCCCCAGGAGCCAGCAGGACCAAGCTTCTACCTGGGGCCCCCTGTCGCTGGGGGGCCCCATGCCAGGGCACCCTGTGTTTTACTGTAAATCCACCTCTGCCTGATAAGTGTAAAACCTGTAATACACACAGACGCTTTGCTTAGAGCCTAGCATGTGATTATTCTTTAACAGCACACACACAACCATACAAAATAGTAAACTCCCTATAAAACACACACAGAGTCACAAAGATGCTGTGACCACTAGGCAGGTAGCAATCTGCAAATCCCAAGGCCAAGACTTACAAAGGGGATTCAGATTTGAGTGTGCTGTTGACTGTTTGCAGAGCTAAAAACCATCACAATAAACAGAACTGACTCTCCCTGGCTTTACTGTCAGTGTAGAATCGCCCCCCCCCCCCCGGTTGTCATTCCTCTTGATTTTAAGGCTATAGGCTGTAACTCTATACACATTAAAGAGCTTTAATTTCCTCTCTGTAACAACTATAAAAGCTATGTGTGAGAGGGAGGAAATGGGGAATAAATCTTGCCAACATCGTTGAATTAACCCTCATGGTAAACACAATGATTTTGCTTGCAGGGAGGATGCATTACTAAACTGGAACAGTTCCTGGCAGATCACCTTTTGATAATGGGAGCTGTTGGCATAGGAGTAGCTTGCCTTCAGGTAAGTCCCATGATGGGTTATTGTCCCAACTCACTGGACCCTCCAATCTCTAAGGGGTACCTTTTTAACTAAAATTTCCTACCATCTCTATAGCCATACTGGCAGTGGCCCCAGGAGAAGCACTAGTGTAGACCAGCCAGTGTTTTAACCAATGTGCCATCTTCCATGGTCAAAGCAGGTCTTTGACACCATTGACTGGAATCCCAGCAGCACCAGCATGTTGTCTGCACTTCGTGTTACCACTGGTGAAGCTGAACTGGTGGCAGCAGCAGCAGGAAATTTGAGGAAAATAAGTCTAGCATACACAAGGCCTGAGTGTGCTTTTCTGTCATTTGTTCCTTGGAACCAGTGCTGCTGTTTCACTTACACCTGAGATCATCTGGATTTACATGTAAAGCTCACTTCTTTAAATTGTGTGATCTAATAGCTGATATCTACAGCTGAGCTTGACATAAATAGGAGATACAAGGATTTCAAATTTGGGACCTCTGGCTGATGCAACATAGGCTTCTCCCTATGCTGATCTGGCCCATACTTTCTTCTAACAGTGTTTGCTTGGTTTTTTGTTTTATTAAATGATAAATCAGGCAGTGAGCTTAGAACAGAAATTTTCTGACTGAGTGGCTTTTGAGGCCAGCTTAAGCCACTTCCAGGTTTGTTTGTTTGTTTTTAAAGAGTGAGCAGATACAGTAGCAGAGATTTCTCTATGAAAAGAAGCGTATACGGGTGACTACCAAAGAACAGGTCAATATGACAGACAGTTCCTTCAGTCTCCATGTGTTTGGATGGATGGATGGATGGATGACAGTGTTGAACAAAATATCATTTTTATAGATGGGAGGTTCCTTGGTGAGCTCATTTCCTGTCTCTGGATGGGAAAGTTTGTTTGGAAAACAAGGTTCCCCAGACTTCTCTGTGAATGGAACAATTAAGTGAAACAGAGGGAGAATAACATCATTTCAGACCTCTAGGGATAGCACCAGTTTACACTATTCAAGTGGCAAGTAGCTGTATTATCTTAAAAAATAAGAAAGCTGTCTGGGATCAGCTATAGTGGAAATGAGGCAGTAATGTTCTTTTATCCTCCTCTTAATTTACCTTTTTCCTCACAACTTGCCCCAAGGTCACACAGTAAGTCACTGACTCCTGGGAACAGAACCCAGACTTTTGTTTTTTTCATGGATGCATGTATTCCAAGGCCAGAAGGGGCACATTGTGATCCTCTAGTCTGACCTCCTGTATAACACAGGCCATAGGACTTCCCTAACAGAATTCCTTTTGAACTGGAGCATATCATTAAAAAATAAAACCGATTCCAACTCCATTCTCAAATTTCCAGTAATGATGATCTACCAAAACCCTCTATACATTGTTCCAATGGTTAATGACCCTCCCTGTTAAAAATCTATGCCTTATTTTCAGTCTGAATGTGTCTAGCTTCAACTTCAAGCCACTGGGTCATATTATACCTCCGTCTGCTAGACTGAGAAGCCCATTATCAAATATGTGTTTCCTATGTAGGTAATTTTAGACTATGATCGGGTCACCCCTTAATACTCTTCAGCTAACTAGATGGAGCTCCTTGAGTCAATCACCATAAGGCATGGTTTTCCGTATCTCTGTCTTGTGTTTTAACCAATAGACAATGCTGCTCCCTTTGAAAATGTTTTTTTCCCTTCTGGAACATTGGTGTTAGACTCCATTTCTCTCAGGTTCTTATAGCAGAGCAACATGTACTTTTCTGCTCAAAGGTCTAGTAAAGCCTCCCTTTTATGTTTCACAAGCTGGAAACTCAGCAGAGAAAAAAAAAAGCCAGGGAGTTTTAGGTCTATCTTAGATCTGAGATATTTGTAGAGATCAGGGGAAATATCAGAAATTCCATGTGAACCCTGGAACAGCTAATTTAGTATCTGTTGCAGTATAGAGGCTTGTGGCTACTAAGCAGGGACACCTGGGGGTAATTTTTTCCCTTTGGTTCTTTGTTCAGCACAAGGTTTTACTGATCCTGTGGCGTTAAATATGCAGAAGTCTTCTCAGAATTTATGGAGCTGATCTCAGCACTTTTGATGTAGAAATGATTTCGGATGTGGACATCTCTTGTCCACTCATTGTGACTTTGTCACAATGGGAAATACGCTTGCTTGTTTCCCTCCTTCAGTGGTTACTAACAGGTACTGCTGGTGTCTCCCAATTCACCTCAGGAAATGGTGCATGGTCCTGCCCTATCTGTAGTCATTTTAGCAACTGTGTTAAGGGAAGTAATTCTGATTACTCGTTATTGGCAGAGATGGGAGGATGTACTCCTAATGCCAGCTAAACAACTGCACAGTCCCCTTCCAATGTGGGCACTGTAATGAATGGAAAAGAGAGAGGAAGAATCCGGGTTATTACAGCTTGTCCCTGGAAATCTTCCAGATTCCATAACTGACAAGGAATTGCACCATAGCTCAGCATGATTCTCTTCATTTGGAACTAAGATTAAAAGTATTTCATACTGAATAGTGGTCTCCAGAAAAAAAAATTACAGTAAAATTACAATAGATTTTAGAGTCCAGCAAAAAAAACCCCAAATGTTCTCTCTCCGAGAAAATAAATGTGTCTAACATATCCTAGTCGGGTGGGAAGGACCTACAGAGAGTCTGGCTTTTGAGTTTAGCTTGGTCTTGAATCTCAACAGGCATTCACCCTCCACAACCATCCTTTCCCTCTTCAGCCTCCCAGAGTGTTTTACAGAAGGCCCCAGCAGCTCTCTGTGACCCGACTGACCAGTGTGTTCTGGTTGCATATATTCTTCAGAAGATTTAGCGTGCTGGGCCCTGTGTTGAAGTCAAAGATAGGGGAGCTATGCATTTGGTTGTCTTTAGGTAGGGGTGGGTAATGGGAGAAAGGAAGGTACCCACTGATTCCTCAAACACATTTTAAATAACATATGGTGGCTACATTCAAGCTCATGCTTTTAAAGTAGTTGCTATGGTACTATTCCCCTAAGGCTATGGCTACACAACACACCACTGGTGGCACCGTGTAGGGTATGTGTAGCCTCATGCCACAGCAAAAAGCAGGCTGTGGCCTACTGCGGTGCATAGCAACATGTAAGTGACAGGCTCTGGCAGGGGGGAGGCAGCAGGGAAGGCTCAGTGCCCCCCATACCAGAGCCTTTCCTCCCTGCCAGAGTCTTACCCAGCTGCAGAGAAAGACTCCAGCAACAGGGAGTTGGCAGAGCCTTTCCCTGTTGCTGACATATGTCCCTGAGGCAGGAGAACGGCAGGGAGCTGCTGGAGCCTTTCCCCACTGCTGAAGACTTTTCCTTTAGTAAGGAAAGGTTCCAGCAGCAAGGAGACAGCAGGACATTACACTGCTAAAAATAGCAGGTGTAGATGGGGAGACCTGGCTTGGACAAGGGGAAAGCCAGGTAGGGTGTATATTCAGGCATGTACCTACACCCTTCAGGCATGTCTTTACTCACCTAAGCTGTGCCTCATGACCTACATTGCTCTTTATACCTGTGCTAGGGGAGCTACATGTGTATGTACACTACACACTGCCAAAAGAAGCCTGCACCCTAAGACTTGAGGGAAAGATACAGCAGCTTCCCAAGCACAGAATTAATAAACATGCATAACATTAAAAAAACCCAAACCCTCTTCTGCCTCTTTATGTGTTTGAGATCTTTGTGTGTCTCCCATAGCATGATGCTGTGATGCGGGAGCATCAAATTTTTTTTCATTAATATGCATAAATGCAAAATGGGGAGTAACTGGTGTCACGACTGGGACATAGGTGGTCAGACCTAGTGGTCAGAGTAGAAGTTGGGCTCAGTTGGGTGTCAGAAGGCCAGGCTCCAAGCCAAGCCAGAGGGCAGACCAAGAGCCAGACGCCAGGAGGCAGGGAGAGTCAGAAGACGCAGTCTGGAGTCTCTGACATGCAGGGTCTGAAGCAGAGGCAGGCAGGCAGTCTGGGTTGTTGCTGAGCCAGCTCCCTGTCATGGCTTCCTGGCTTAAGTACTGGTACCACCCTACTGGTACCAGCAAGGAGCTGCCACTCAGGTCTGCTGGGCAGTACTTCCTACTGAGCCCAGCCAGACAGGGTCCTCCTGCAGGAACCTAGCCTAATGCTCCTGTGGTGATGTGAAGGGGTCAGTGGCCCAGAACTCCCCCCGCGTCCCAGATTCTAGCCCTGCAGGTTCTTACATCATCTGTTCCTTCAGCCCACCCTTCGGGACAGTGCTTGTCTGGGTGAGCCGCATAGAATTCCTCTGCCAGGTCAGGGGCATGGACACGAGTCAGGTTCCCAAGTGTGCCCGCTTCAGGGCTGTAACCTATCAGCTAGTCTATCAGCTAGTACAGGTGGCCACATGTCCATCAAGAATGTCATGCACTTCATATTCCCATGACCCTGGATTTTAACTGGTGGAGGCAATGGTGTGGTTTGGTCAGAAAAGGGGTTCTCTGTATAGGGCTTCAGAAGGGAAACATGGAAAACGGGGTGTATTTTGTGAGATGGTGGAAGCTGAAGTTTGAAGGTAACCAGATTAATATGCTGGCATATTAGGTAGGTTCCTAGGAATTGGTGGTCCAATTTACAGGAGGGTTGCCTGGTCTGGAGGGGCTTGGCAGCAAGCCATACCTTCTGGCCTGCTGTAAACACCAGAGTTTCTTGTCACCAACGGTCATCCGGCCTCTTGACTTCTTCTAAGGGCATGTCTCCACTAGGTCAGTTTTATAGACGTCGCTCTTTAGCAACTGATTTTATACAGTGGATTGTGCATGTCCCCACTAAGCACATTAGGTCAGCCGAGTGAGTCCTCAATACCGTGGCTAGCATCGACTCACGGAGTGGTGCACTGTAGGTAGCTATCCCACAGTCCCACTGCCCCTTGGAATTCTGGGTTAAGCGCCCAGTGCCTCATGGGACAAAAACATTGTCACAGGTGGTTTTGGGTACATGTTGTCAGTCTCCCCACCCCCCTCTCCCTCCTTGAAAGCAACGGCAAACAATTGTTTTGTGCCTTTTTTCCTGGATTATCAGTGCAGATGCCATAGCACAGCAAGCATGGAGTCATCTCAGGTGCACACTGCTTTTGTGAGCATTGTAAACACCTCACGCATTATCCTGCAGTATGTGCAGAGCGTAGTTAGGAGCTGCCAGCATGAGGACGATTGTGAGGCGGACATAGACACAGATGTTCCTGAAAGCACGGGATGTGGCAATTGGGATATCATGGCAGCATTGGGGCATGTTGATACAGTGGAATGCCAATTCTGGGCCCGGCAAACAAGCACAGACTTGTGGGACCGCATAGCGTTGCAGGTAGGGGATGATTCACAGTGGCTGCAAAACTTTCGCATGCATAAGGCCACTTTCCTTGAACTTTGTGAGTTGCTTTCCCCCTCCCTGAAGTGCAGGAATACCAAAATGAAACCTGCCCTGACAGTTGAGAAGTGAGTGGCTATGTGGAAGCTTGGGCAGATCTACCGTATGGGCTGCTGTGATCCAAGTAGCCAAGGCAATCAATAACCTTCTGCTAACAAGGGTAGTGACTCCTGGAAATGTGCAGGTCATAGTGGATGGCTTTGCTGCAATAGGGTTCCCTAACTGTGGTGGGGCAATAGCTGGAACGCATATCCCTATCTTGGGACTGGACCACCTTGGCAGCCAGTACATAAACCACAAGAGGTACTTCTCAATGGTGCTGCAAACACTGGTGGATCACAAGGGACGTTTCACTGACATCAATGTGGGATGGTCGGGAAAGGTGCACGACGCTCACATCTTTCGGCATTCCGGGCTGTTCGAAAAGCTACAAGAAGGGACTTTCTTCCCAGATCAGAAAATTACTGTTGGGGATGTTGAGATGCCAATAGTTATTCTTGGGGACCCAGCCTACCCCTTGCTCCCATGGCTCATGAAGCAGTACACTGGCAGCGTGGACAGCAGTAAGGAGCAGTTCAACTATAGGCTGAGCAAGTGCAGAATGGTGGTAGAATGTGCCTTTGAACGTTTAAAGGGGCCCTGGTGCTGTTTGCTGAGTAGATTAGACCTCAGCACAACCAGTATTCCCATTGTTATTGCTGCTTGCTGTGTGCTCCATAATATCTGTGACAGTAAGGGGGAGACATTTATGGTGGGGTGGGAGGTTGAGGCAAATCGCCTGGTGGCCAGTTTTGAACAGCCTGACACCATGGCAATTCAAAGAGCACACCGAGACACACTACACATCAGAGAGGCTTTGAAAAACAGTTTTATGACTGACCAAGCTACAGTGTGACAGTTGCGTGTGTTTGTCCTTGACGCAAAGCCACCCCCTTTGGTGAATGTACTTCCTTGTAAGCCAATCCCCCTACTCCCCCTTCAACCACAGCTGGCACAGGAAATAAAGTCCCTATTGTTCTAAATCCATTCATTCTTTATTAGTGATCACTGAAAACCCTGACTGGTAAAAGATAGCTTGGGTGGGGTGGGGTGGGGTGGGGGAGGAGGGAAGGATAAGGCCACATTGCTTATTGTAGCCACACTACAAATCAAAACTGTTTGAATGACAGCCTTCTCTTGCTTGGGCCATCCCCTGGAGTTGAGTGGCTGGTTGCCCGAAGCCTCCCCCCATGTTCTTGGGTGTCTGGGTGAGGAGGATATGGAACTTGGAGAGGAGGGCAGGCAGATATACAGTGGATGCAAGGGGGGGGGTGTCTGTGCTCTTGTTGGCTTTCCTGCAGCTCCACCAGATGCCTCATCATGTCCATTTACTCCCCCATTAGCCTCAGCATCTCCTCCTGCATGTTCTGGGAGACTCCCCTGGGCCTCTGGCTCACAGCCTTTTATAGGGACCAGCTAGGCCTGATTGGGGCTTGGCCACAGCTGAGCCTACCTTCCCTAATCAGCCCAGGCTTTCCTTCCCAACCTCAGCCCTCTCCCAGGGCTGTTCCAAGCCCTGAAGGGCAGGAGCAGGGGACCACCCTCCTACACCCCTGTAGTGTAGTTACAAATTTGCGCTCAACAGAGGTGCCTTCTCCACCTTCAGGGTCGGGGAACAATTCGCCCTGGGAGGGTATTGGCTCCAGGGGGATGAAAAAGTCCTGGCTGCCAGGGAGAACAGATTCTCCGCTTGCCTGCTGCACATTCTCCTCCTCCTCCTCCTCTTCCTCATCCACATCCACAAAATCCTCCTCCCTGTTGCATGAGACTCCTCCCTTGCAGGTGTCCACAGACAGTGGTGGGGTAGTGATAGGGTCTCCCCCTAGAATCCCATGCAGCTGATCATAGAAGCGGTATGTGTGGGGCTCTGACCCGGAGCGACCATTTGCCTCCTTTGTCTTTTGGTAGGCTTGCCTGAGCTCCTTAACTTTCCCTGTTGTCCCTGTTATAGCCTCTGTCCACCATGCCCTATGCAATTTTGGCATATATATTAGCATTTCTTCTGCTGGAGCGGAGTTCGGCCTGCACAGATTCTTCTCCCCATACAGCAATGAGATCCAGAGTCTCCCTTTCGGTCCATGCTGGAGCTCAGTTGCGATTCTGGGGGGACTGCATGGTCACCTGTCCTGCTGAGCTCACCTCGCTGACCAAACAGGAAATGAAATTCAAAATTTCCCGGGGTTTTCCTGTGTACTTGGCTAGTGCTGTCCAGATCGGTCACATTGGGACACTCTGGGATAGCCCTTGGAGGCCAATACAATCGAATTGCGTCTGCACTACCCCAAATTTGACCCAGCAAGGTTGATTTTAGTGCTACTCCTCTCTCCAGGGAGGAGTACAGAAGTCAATTTTAAGAGCCCTTTAGGTCGATGGAATGGGATTGGTTGTGTAGAGCAGTGGTTCTCAAACTAGGGCCACCGCTTGTTCAGGGAAAGCCCCTGGTGGGCCGGGCTGGTTTGTTTACCTGCCACGTCCACAGGTTCGGCCAATCGCGGCTCCCACTGGCTGCAGTTCGCTGCTCCAGGCCAATGGGGGCTGTGGGAAGTGGCGGGGGCCGAGGGACCTTCCTGTGGCCCTAGTTTGAGAATCACTGGTGTAGAAGCATTCATTTTAAAATCGACCTAACACGGCTAAATTCTACCTAACCCTGTAGTGTAGACCAGGCCTTGGAGAGTGGGTTCTGTTTCTGAGAGTGACACCTGTCTCCCTTACACTCAGACAGCTGGCTCCCCTATGCAAATACCTGCAGACCCTCACTGTCAACATCTCTCAGTAAGGCGGGATGGAGTAGCTGGTGGTGCAGATCCTGCTCTAAAATACCACTTACACCCTATGATGAGGATGTCAAGCCAAATAAAGAATGCCTTAAAATAAGTCTTGCTGGAGCAGGTGGGGCTTGTCATCTTTGGCAGGCAGCTCACTCAGGAGAGGGGAAACTCCAATTTGGACAGCCGACCTGTAAAGCTCATCCAACGGGTATACTCCTGTGAATTGGTGGCCATGTCACATATATCCCAGAGGGGTAGGGCGTTCTCTGCAAACAACATATACCATGCTGGCCTGACTGTGGTAACTGGGCAAGGGCCGCTGAAGTTAAAGCAGCAAGTAAGTGAGCGGATGAAGCTCAGATGTGGAGCATACACACACTGACTGGAAGAAGAAGGAGCTATCTGAGATCCTAAAGAGAAGAAGAGTAAATGTGGCATGTGTATAAGAGACCAAATGGAAAGGCTGAAAAGCCGAGGTGCTGGAGGAGGGTTACAAAATCTACTACTCAGGGAATTCAAACACCCTCCTTGCCCCCCAAGAGTGTTGGAGTTATTCTAGATGAAACCCGGCAGAGTCACGTGGTAGAGGTTACCAGACGTTTGGGCCAAATGATGTGTTAAAATCTGCTGGGAAGAGGTAACATCCATATAGTGAGTGATTATGCATCACAGGTATGAGAGGGTTAAAAGAGGAGGGTTTTTTTGATGAGTTGCTGTGCCTTATTGGAAACATACCATCCAACAAGAAGAAGATAATTATCCAGAACAGATCTAAATGCACACAGATCAGATGTAACTGTGAAGGCTGGATATGAAATAGTCCATGGAGAGCATGACATTGGAACCGGAAACTCGAAGTGTGGGAGGGGAGGGAAAGGCCCTACAGACTTGTCTGGCACTGGACTTAGTGATCATAAAGTGAACATACTTTCAGAAGAAGGAAATCCATATCATAACTTATGCCAGTGAAGGACACAAGACCTAAGTTCCCCCTAAGCTGTGCAACCACCTATTAAGTCCCGTGCAGGGGCTCAGGCTGCAGCGGGGAGAGATGCCTCTCCCCCATCCCAGATCTGCCATGCTGGGGAGAGACACCTCTCCCCACTGGCCCCAACACAGACCTGTCCCGGACTTACCACGGCTGGGGGAAAAGCGCTCCTCTCCCGGCCCCAACCCAGCCCCAGCATGGACCTGCCGCAGCCAGGGGAAAGGTGTCTCTTCCCCACCCCACCCCTAGCCCAAGTGCTGCTGGAGGGAGTCCTCTCTCCCCGCCATAGCCCCCAGGCAGTGTTCACCCCAAACCCCTCATCCCTGGCCCCACCCCAGAGCCTGCACCCCTAGCCAGAGCCCTCACCCCCCCACACACACACCCAAACCTTCTGCCTCGTCCCTGAGCCTCTCATCCCCAGTCCCACCCCAGACCCCACACCCCCACCACATCCCAATCCTCTGCCCAAGCCCTGAGCCCCCCTCCCATACTCCAAACCCCACCCTCAGCACATGAATTTTGTTATGTGCATCAATATGGTGGTGATGTGTCACACATGACCTCCATATTGGTGCACATAACAAAATTCATTCCACACATGCATGGGAAAAATTTGAGGGAACACTGGTGGCAAGACTGAAATCTATTTCCCTTTAATAAGAAAAGAGCGATCATGAATAATCAGTTGTAAGGTAACACCCTATGAGTGCATTGGGAGACAGCAGAGACCTCTCCTTTCTGCCTTCAGAATGCAGAGATCTTGGAAGCTCCTGAACTCCTGGGCACCAGAAAGGACTAGGTTGGGGAAATGTAAAGACGGGAATTAAAAACACTTCAAACCAGGAATAATGTGTAGACTTCTTGATGACACACAGAGATGTGTGGAGGACAGTTGGTCCAAACTCAAGTCATCTTTTCTGGAAACAGCACATGAAGTCCTAGGACTGATGAAAGCAGTGCCAAAAAGGATATGAAGGGAAATCTGGTGGTGGAACCTTCAAGTTAAAGAATCCGTTGAGGGGGAAAAAAGATAATGTTCAAAAAATGGCAGGCGATTGGTTTGAGCAGTGATAAGATGGCACATACAAAGGCAAAAAAGGAGTCCAGAGGAAGTGTTGCAACAGCTAAAAATACGGCCTCCTATATAACCAAGTAGGTGGAGGACATGAAGGCGAGACTATCATCTATAGACTTACCAAGACAAGAGAGAAAATAACAAGGGATGTGAATGTGTTTGCTTATATTACAAATGAATGTTGAATCAATCAACAAAGTTTGGTGTGATTATTTTGAAAGAGTGATGAATCAGAAGAACCCAAGGGAGGAATTAAGAACATGTAAGCCAAACCAGAGCATGACAGATTACGTACACAAGACAGAGGTTGCAGAGGCACTTAGGAGAAAGCACCTGGGCCCGATGAAGTACCAGTGGGTGTTGTGAAGTCATTGGGAAGGGAAGGCATTACGTGCCTTACAAGTTTGTTCAATTATATTCTTAAGAAAAAAATGCCATGTGAATGGTGTAAAGCTTTGTGGTGCCTATTTTTAAACATAAAGGAGCTAGTACGCTGTGTACTAATTATCACCCAGTTAAGCTAATGGGACATGTCTGAGAGAAGTTTATTGAAAAGCATCTGCACAGAATGGTTGAAATTTGGAAGGGTCGGTATGGATTCATGCCAGGAAGGAGCAGGATTGATGCCATATTTGCACTATGAATCCTCATAAAGAAGTTCAGAGAAAAGAGATGGCAACTGAGTGGTTTTTGTGGACCTGAAAAAGATGCATGGGCACGTACCAACAGAACTAGTTTAGTGTAGTTTATGAGAGAGGAGTGCCAGAAGGATATGTCTGTCTTATCTGGGGGACGTATGACAGAATGACTACCATAGCCCAAAATAAATGGAGCTACAAGAGAGAGTTTCCAGTGCACACTATCCTGCATCAGGGGTCAGTGTTCAGCCCCTTTTTGTTTACAGTTGTCATGGATATGATACGTGAGAATATACAAAAGAAGCCACCTCAGAACATGCTGTTCGCACAGAGCAATAAGTGGAAGACTGTGAGACCCTGCCAGCCAGCTTTGAGCAGTGGCACCATAGTTTTGAGTGGGTTGGGCCAAGAGTGAACATTAGTAAGATGAGGCTAGGATAACTGAGGGAGGAAGACTTACCATAATGGATATCACAGTCAGAGAACTTACAAGAGTAAAAAAATGTAAATACCTTAGATCAGTGCCCTCCTGAGTGATGACCAACGTCGTATTAAAGCTGTGTGGAACAAATGTGGAAGCTGAACTCTGTTCTCTGGCAAAAAGATGCCAATACAGTTAAAAGGTAGTGTATAAAATTGTCATTCGACCCATCTTAATGTACAGAACAGACTTGCCAACCACAATAAAGGAAATCAGGCTGGTCACCACCACAGAAATGAAGATGTTGAGATGGTCAAATGGAGGGAGTCCTCTCTCCCCGCCATAGCCCCCAAACCCCTCATCCCTGGCCCCACCCCAGAGCCTGCACCCCTAGCCAGAGCCCTCACCCCCCCACACACACACCCAAACCTTCTGCCCCATCCCTGAGCCTCTCATCCCCAGTCCCACCCCAGACCCCACACCCCCACCACATCCCAGTCCTCTGCCCAAGCCTGTGATAGGAAACAAAATGAGGTTCTAAGGGGCCTAACGCAGGTTGGTCCAACTGAAGACAAGTCGAGTGATTCTAGGCTATGTGGGTATGGCCAATATCCAGTGGAGACCAGAAAGCTACATCAGTCGGATGGCACTTGCAGTGACTGTGGACGGAAGATGACCAAGAGGAAGACCGAAGACTTGGTACACAGACAGCATATCAGTGGACCTCAGAGAGATCAATCTGTATGGCAGCTTGTCTTATGATCATGAGTTTTGGAAGAAGGTTATAGAAGTCGCTGACCCCAAATAGGGAAGTGACAAGAAAGATGATGATGATGCAGCTCCTTGATGCTTCCTGGCTCCCAGTGAGTCAGGGAAGCCCTGCTATAATGGGCACATCTCTTTCTGTAGACATCCTCCGGCTTCCTCAGCCTCAGCCCCTTCTCCAAAATGCTCTAAGCAGCTCCTTTCCCTCTGGTGGTGTTTCTATTGGTGCTGCCTGAATCAGTGTGGCTTGCATCACAAAGGGAAAACTTCTGCCTTCTTCATTGCTGTAACTTTCTCAGGGGAAATGGGTCTGCCTTTCTCTTTCATCCCTTCTGGGGACCAGTCTTCTCAGACAGGATTTACAGGGTTTTATCTAGGCCCCACTTGGAAATCTGTGGCCCCTTTTCCTCAGGCCTGCATCTCATTTCCCTCTATGCATCTCACTTTTCTCATCCTAGGCTGGCACCTGCCTTCTCTTCCTCAGGCCTCCCTGCTAAAATGCTTGTGGTGAGTGGACAAGGACTACAGTAACTTGTCTAATCATCTGGTAGAAATTCCATTTTCGTCCCTGCTAGGAGATTCAGGGATCGCTTGCCGTGACTCGTTTTTCTTCCTCTGTCCCAGTCAGGATCCTCTTTCAACACCTCTCTATCCTCTCCAGAAAATTCCCTCTCTTCTGCCAAATATTCCTTCTCTTGGCATTGAAAGCATAGTGGTGCCATTCACCCCATGTTGCAACAGCTGTTGCAGCTTTTTCCTCCCTGCAACCCAATCTGTGTCCTGATTATTGCTAGTATCTTGGGATGGTCATCTTCCCGTCCAGGGTTTCTGCTCCTCTTGGGAACACAGTCTCAGCATCAGCCTCTCGGAACTCCATGCAATTCACCTCACCCAGCCAGCTTGGGGACCCCTGCTTCAGAACCATCATTTTCTTAGCAGAGCTCTGAGCAGACAGGTGAGCACCTGTTCAAGCATCTTCCGGGTGGAGAGCTATCTCCACCCACTTTGATTGGTTTACTTACAGGGGAATGAGAGGTCAGCTCTCTATAGGGGAAAAGAAAATGGTCATTAATTTCAGGCAAGCAGAACTACAACCTCTTAGGCTTCCTCAATACCAGCTAACATTTGAGTTTTCTTATGTTCCATCTCTTGGCCATATTTTCTTACTGTTGTTCCCACTTGGTCACCTCAACACCCTCTATTTGGCGCAACCCAGTGGACCTGTCTGCTACTGTAGGTCAGAAAGTGATTCAAGCAACTTGACACACAATGCCCCCACCTCACACACACACTCCCCATGACTCACTGCTTAATACATCTGTCATTCACTGATGTTCCTAGGCAGAATAGGAGGGGAGTGACTGATGACAAAGGAAAACTGCTTACCAGTATTTCTGTCTGCTGTGGTTTTCTCTAGTACCTTTTCACATCCAACCATACTCCTTCCCCTTGAAGAGTGCACTACCTTGGCATTGTCGTACAGCTTTGACTATCTCACGCTGAAGTGGGGAGGTTGACACTTCGATATTAGCTCTGATTCAGGTCTTTTGCCTCCTTGTTTCTTTGTGGTGTAGGTGGAGTCATCCTGCTGTCAGTCATTGCTGTTGCTTGGTAGGGTGGGAGAAAAGAAGATTGTGAAAATCAATTGCATAGCAGTAATATTCCCTTAACACCAAACACACACACACACATTAATTCAGTGTAAAACCTGAGATTTTAAATCTTTATAAACCAAGAAATTCAGAGTTCATCTTGTTATGGTAGGTTTAACTCTGCCCCTGCCATAGATGCAATGAAATAGGACAGGGGTCGGCAACCTTTCAGAAGTGGGGTGCCAAGTCTTCATTTATTCACTGTAATTTAAGGTTTCGCGTGCCAGTAATACATTTTAACGTTTTTACAAGGTCTCTCTCTCCAAGTCTATATTATATAACTAAACTATTTTTGTATGTAAAGTAAATAATAGTGCAGTGAGGTGAGCGGGGCCGGTGGCTGGTATCCCAGGCTGGCTGCAGGCTGAGCAGGGCTGGTGGCCAGGACCCCAGCTGGCACGGGGCCAGTGGCCGGAACCACAGACTGGCTGCGGGCTGAGCGGGGCCAGCGGACAGAACCCCAGACGGCAGTGGGCTGAGTGGCTCAACCCGCTGCCAGTCAGGGGTTCTGTCTGCCGGCTCCTGCCAGCCGGGGTCCCGGCTGCCAGCCACCGGCCCTGCTCAGCTCGCTGCCGGCCTGGGGTTCCGTTCATCCAGGCAAGCAGCAGGCTGAGTGGGGCCGGCGGCTAGGACCCCATCTGGCAGCAGAGTGCCACTAAAAATCAGCACGCGTGCCGCAGGTTGCCGACCCCTGAAATAAGACCTTTCAGTACACAGTCACACACTGCATCACTGGGCTGTGTTCTGTAACTATTTGCTACCCTCAGTATTCACCTGATCCAAAGCCCACTGAAGTGAATAGAAAGACTCTTAATGACTTCAGTAGGCTTTGAGGCAGGCCCTAGCTGGAAATCTGGAATACTATGAGCATTCTTGTCTCCCATGTTTAATAAAGATGAATTCAAAATGGAACAGGTGCAGAGAAGGGCTAGTAGGATGATCAGAGAAATGGAAAATCTGCCTTATGAGAGGAGAATTAAAGAGCTTGGCTTGTTTAGCATAATGAAACAAAGGAGGAGGGGATAGGATTGCTCTCTACAAATAGATCAGAGAGATAAACATCAGGGAGGGAGAGAAGTTATTTAAGATTAGAGGTCAGTGTGGGCACAAGAACAAATGGAGATAAACTGGCCATCAATTAGTTTAGGCTTGAAGTTAGATGACGGTTTTTAACCATCAGAGGAGTGAAGTTTTGGAACAGCCTTGCAAGGAGAGTATTGGGGAAAAAATACCTAACTTGTTTCAAGACTAAGCTTGACAAGTTATGGAGGGGATGGTATGATGGTATGTCCCCCGCAGATTTCTTTGCTTCCCCACAGAAAAATGACTCTGACAGGGAAGCAAAGGGAAGCTGCAAGAGCAGTCATGCACCTTTCCCTAGCAGTGCAGGTACATTGTTTCAGGCATCCAGAGCAGCCAGTGAAGAGGTAAATCACCACGGGGCTGGGGACACCCCAGCCAGGGGCTCCTACCCTGAGCCGGGATCAGCTGCTAGTCTGGCTGGGCTGGAGGCAGGAAAGGATGGGTCTTCCCCTTCCCCTGCAAGGAGTGTCTGGGGCTGTGTCAGACCCACCTCCAGAAACCTCCCCCAGCTGCAGGAAGTTCAGCATCCTTCCCTGTTTCTGCTACCATTGCTCCTCAGCTGTGGGGGGCGGGGTCACTGTACAGGAGCTGCTCCCTATCCTCCCAACTCCTGTGCATACAGACCTCCCATACCCAAACACCCCTGCCAAGCCTCACCCCGTACACCCAGAACCCCCCTAGCCCTCCATACCCAAACCCCACCCCACTGAACCCAAACCCCTCCATCTGGAGCCTCCCTGCACCCAGACCCCTGCCTCCAGACCACCCCCCACTGAGCTCCCTGCACTCAAACCTCCACCCTGAGCCCCCCCTGCACTCAAACCTCCACCCTGAGCCCCCCTGCACCTCCTTGAGCCCCCACATTAAGACACCCATACTACTGACCCCCAACTAGCTGCACTCAGACCCCCACCCCACCAAGCCCCACTTCTCCAGCACCCAGACCCCCGTGCTGAGACCCCCCACACCCAGACCCCTCCACTGAGCCCCAACCACCTTCATCTGGAAGTCCCTGCAGAATCCCATTGCAGCTGGAACCTCCCCACAATGAGCCTCTGTGCATCCAGATCCCCCCATACCTAGATTCCCCCACTGAGCTGCCTGCACCCAGATTGTCCCACACAGTATCCTCTCACCCCACACCTGGATCCCCCCACACTGAGCCCCTTCACACTTGGATCCTGCCTTGTTGAGCCTGCCTGCTCCACACCTAAGGTGCCTGGCGCAGAGGGGTATACCTGCATACCTTGGACGTCAGATGGGCACTGGCCTTCTACATTGATAGAACAAAGCCTTTCTGTAAGTCAACACAGTTGTTCATTGCTGAAGCTGACAGGATGAAAGGTTTCCCAGTGTCAGCCCAGAGAATCTCATCTTGGATCACGGCCTGCATCCGCTACTGATACGAGCTGGCATGGTTGCCCTCGCAAGCGATCATGATGGCTCATTCAACTAGGGTGCAGGTGTTATCAGCTGCCTTCTTGGCGCAGGTCCCAATCCAAGAGATCTGTTGGGCTGCGACCTGGTCGTCCGTCCACCCGTTCGCGTCCTACTATGCGCTGACCCAGCAGGCTCAAGATGATGCTGACTTTGGCAGAGCAGTGCTGCAAGCTGCGAGACTGAACTCCAAGCCCACCTCCATTGATTCTGCTTATGAGTCACCTAGAGTGGAATTGACATGAGCAAGCATTCGAAGAAGAAAAAACTATTACCTACCTTTCGTAACTGTTGTTCTTCGAGATGTGTTGATCATGTCCATTCCATTACCTGCCCTCCTACCTCTCTGTCAGAGTTGTCAGCAAGAAGGAACTGAGAGGGCATAGGGCTGGTGGCGTCTGATATACCGCAGCATGAATGCGGCACTCCAGAGGGCGCCACAGACAACCCTATAGGTATCGCTAAGGCAAAAATCTCCAATGGCCGCGCATGTGGGTGCACGCACACTTAGAATGGAATGGACCTGAGCAACACACCTCGAAGAACAACGGTTATGAAAGGTAGGTAACCGTTTTTTTTCATTATTAACGTTTGCCTAGTAATATGTCCCATTGCCCTGTGTTGGTCAGTCTTGTAAGAAAAGACAAGCATAGTGCACACGGTACATGCACAGAGGAGAGTTTGGGTTGCCATAGGAACCTTAAATCTCAGTTGCCCGACTCCTGTGTGTTTGAAATCTGTAATGTAATGTTCCATTAATATGGTTTATTGAATTCACTGTTCTATTTAGTTGTTCATCTCAGGTCAAATCCTGTCATGCTAGGGCATGAGACCCTATAGAGCAAGGTGTATTATAATCCAAATGATCAGAAAGTTGCACATCTTGTATTTTATAAGTGCTTCACAGACACTTTTCAGACACTGATTTGCTGTGTGATAGAGGGAACGGTTCACAGATTTAAACCTGAAATTCAATTTTGGAGGACAAGGGGTGTCAAAATAATCGTATAAACATGTAACCCAAAGACAAACACTTCACACAGATGCTAAAAAAAAAAAAAAAAGAAAACAGCATTTTATTTTCACTTTATCTCCTCACTCCATGTGATTTTTTTCCCCATGTGATATTTTTAACTCGCTCTCTCAAGTCATCCCACTCTCTACTTGTAAAAATAAATCTGAAACCGTAAGTTTGGTAACAAATTGTGTGAAATGGCTTTTCTTGTATTGGAGTCGATTGCTACTTCATAATCTTCCCCCACATCTAAATTGAATTGATTTGTCATTGCTCCTTTAAAGGAGTTCTTTCTGACTCTTGGTGCAGTAAACACAGAGGAGATGTATGAAAAGAGGGAACGTTGTCTAGTGGTTATAAGAAGAAAACTTTGAGTCAAGACACCTGGGCAAGACTTTAAAAAAATACCTCCAGTTAGGCTCCTGCATCCATTTTTCACTACCTAAATATCTTGCCTGATTTTTCAAAAGTGCTGAACACACAACAGCTCCTCCATGAATTCTGTGGGAGCTGCTGGGTGCTCAGCCTCTTGGATAATCAGGCAAGATATTTAGGCACTGAGAAAAGGATTTAGGAGCCTAACTCTAGGTAACCATTTCTGGATATCTTAACCATGGGTTCTAGCGTGAGCTGTGCCACTGTCTCACTGTATGGACTTGGGCAAGTCTCTTAGCCTCTCAGTACCTTGGTTTACAGATCTGTAAAGTGAACACTGTCCTGACTGGGCTTCACTTAATTGGTGTTTATGAAGCACTTTGGATGAAAGTGCTCAGTATTTCAATTCTTAGTTTATTAGTTAATAATGAAAAATATGTCAATTCTGGAGACTTGCAAAAAAACCCGAGTAGGCCAGGTTATCTGAGGGTATTCTTACAAGTACAAGCTGAGGAAACAGGAGGTTCCAAAGAATCAGTCGGCGTTGCCTAGCACTAATAGATTGTTTACTAGTAATGTTGGCTAGTTGAGATCTTCCCCTCCTCCCTCAAATCAAAAGGGCTCATTTTCCTCTTAGCCAATCCATGTCTGAATGTTGTTATTATAAGAGTCACAAGCCTCAAAGCACTTTACAGAATTGCAACCATCTGTATATACAGGTAGCCATTCTTCACCCACCACCAAACTGCAAATTCCTCTGGGGTGGAATTCTGCAACCAGGAGTTAGCATTCCCAACATAATAAACTAAGCTTTAAGATAAGAAATGAAGATTGCATTACCAAGAAAAAGCAACTATTGGGAATTTTCAATAGGCAGAATGCAATTACCCATGCTAGAATTTAGCCAGGATACTGGGATCTAAAATCCTTCCATTGCTAAAAGTGCAAAGGGGATAATGAGTAGGACTTGACTTTTATGGGCATTTTCCCTAACAAAAAACTGCATGATTATTTTGGCCCAGAGTGAAGTTTTCCTTCACTTGTCATGTAAGTAGGTTACATTGTTAAGTTCAGCACTTTTCAGGTAGGTTATGAGTGTTTCATCAGAAGTTATCTACCCCAACTTATCCTTCACATAGTCCACTGGCCATTTGCGTCTCACAGTTGGGAACGATGGATGTAATCACAGTTGTAATCAGTGGAGAGAGGCGATCTAGCCAGTTGCTGCCTCCATCTAAGAGAATGAACATTTTCCAAGATGTGCAAGTGCAGTTCTTATGGAGGGACATCTTGTAAAAGTCAACCTTGTGGCTTTCACAGCATTTAGGGACATTGGCGGGACACTTTCCACCTTCCTCTAGTCACTGCAGGAAGGGTAAAGCAATGGAGTGAAGGGGAGGAGAGCGCTGCTGGTGCTTCTGAAGGGTCAAGGCTATGGAGAAAAGATGGTGGAGCTGCTCCTCTGGCTTGGGAGAGTTGAGAGGCAGCAGGTGGGACAATGCAGGGACACTCAGCTTATGAAGTGGTTTCATGCAAATCCCCATTTTCCTTTTAAGGAATGTCACTGTAGACAATATTGTGTTACTGCACCACAGAAGGTGAGGATTTAGTTGTATAAAAGTCAAGGGGCTGAATTCTCAAAACAATTTTAATTCTTTCTTCTTGCATGTCGGCTTTGCAACAGGGCTTTCCAATACAAGGACTGGGAATTTTTCTACTACACTGAATCCACACGAGTCCCTCTCCACAGGTTTTCAGGTCCCAAAGTAGCAAAATCTCATAATAAATAGCGGTAAGGCAACGTAGAAGACTGACAGATGGGTTTTGCTGCCCTTTAATGTCAGATCTCTATATGTCTTGACAAGAACATGGGTCCTTATCGATATGCTAGAGCAGGGGTCGGCAACCTTTCAGAAAGTGATGTGCCGAGTCTTCGTTTATTCACTCTAATTTAAGGTTTCGCGTGCCGGTAATACATTTTAACTTTTTTAGATGGTCTCTTTCTCTAAGTCTATAATATATAACTAAACTATTGTTGTATGTAAAGTAAATAAGGTTTTTAAAATGTTTAAGAAGCTTCATTTAAAATTAAATTAAAATGCAGAGCCCCCCGGACCGGTGGCCAGGACCCAGGCAGTGTGAGTGCCACTGAAAATCAGCTTGCATGCCGCCTTCGGCTCACGTGCCATAGGTTGCCTAGCCCTGTGCTAGAGCCTGGACAACAGAGTCTTTCTTAGGACTTGTCTACACTCTTCCTGAATAACTCCATATGTAGACAAGCCTTTAGACAGACAGACAGGCAGACTGTCTCTTCCCTCTGCTAGTTTGTTGCACCATCTAGGCACTGCAGGGCACTATCTCCTTTTAAGAACATAACTGGCTTCCCTTACAACATTTGATTTTACTCACCAATATAGTCTATTTTATATAGCTCTCCCTTTTTTAGTATCACTGTTGCCTAGAGTGAGTTCAGTTTTTCAATATTTCCACTGATGGAGCCTCAATGCCCTCTCATGGCAGCTGTTCCACTGTCAAATTGCTTTTTCAGAGAGCTTTTTTTTCCTCACTAAGTGAAACTTGTTCCTTTCTATCTAAAGGCCATTACTTTTTATAATACAGTTGTGGTTACTCTCAGACTGAGACTTACCCCTCCTTTCTATCTCTTTTTTATCATTTATTTGCATAGAGCTCTCATATTACTCTCTTCATAAAAATATATTATGAAAACTGGTACTGACATGGGATTGACTCAGTCAATCAGAGTTCAGGGATTTTACACATTTATGGATGCACAGCTGTTGTTTTTCTCAGTTAGGCAGTTTCCTTCACTCTCATTGGTATATGTAGCTGATTTTGCATAATCATTTACAATTATATTTCCATCATTTTACAGTATGCAGATTCCTTCACTCTGATTGGGTGACAATCAGAGATTTGGAGGAGATTTTTCTCCCATAGTGGAAACATGAACATCTCTGTACTCTTGATTAGCTACTATAATCCCTCTGCTCTGGGTGGCCCCATACTCAGAATTTTCAAGCTCCTGGCCAGCCACCATGACTTTACATCAGTTTCTCATGCTTTTCAGTGTTTTGCTTGGACATACATTTTCACTTCCCTATTAACGTTTTCTTTTTTTCTTTTAAAACTAGAAAAACTCCACCCCAACTCTGTCACATGTTGGCGTCTTCCCATTCCCACCTGCCATGATGCCTCCCAGTCAATTACTCTGCACAAGTTCTCAAGTCAGTCCTCCCGATACACGTAGTATGGGATTTTCTAAAAGCACTCAGTGTTGGCCTAACTCTGCTCTCATTGATTACCATTGAGCAAGAGTTACGCCAGCGCTGAGCACTTTTTAAAATCCCATCCCCCAGAGTCAAATACACAGGGTAAGGTGAAGGAGGAATGGCCAGATCCTTTTCCCTTTCCCTTACTCCCTGGCTGCCAAGCCCTTCTTGTGCCTAACGCCACAACCCCACTGATACTTTCCATGTGCTCACCATGACACACGTGCCATATTGTCATTTTGGAAAGTGATGGTGCATCACTGACTAACCAGGAGGCTAGATGCTTAAATTTCAAGGCTGGCTCTCAGCTAACTTGCAATAAACAGCCATTGGAGCTATGTGAGCTCCTGCCACCTCACAGGGAGGGGCAGTTGGAGCGCTCTCATCCATGGTTCGAAAATAAATGTTTTCGTGGAAGGTCGTGGCCCTGCGTGAAGAAACGTGCTTTGATGATGCAATGGGCCTTGGAGCTAGGAATTTACTGGATTCTTTGTATTGAGCAGTTTACACATAAACCCCTGAATCCAGAGGCTGGGATTTTCAAAGGAACTGAAATGAGTGAGGTGCCTAAATCCCACTGAAATCCCTTGGGATTTCTAAAGGACTTTCAATGGGATTTGGGCAGCTAACGGCCAGGCTTACATCTTAAAATAAAAATAAACGCTTTAAGCTGAAATTGCTACTTTATTATTTCCCCAGGTTTCTTTTAACCCCAGATAAAAATAAAATAACATAAACCCTGACTCTGCCTGCGGGCCTTTGACATGCTGTGCTACACTCTGCATAGTCCTACAGCTGACAAACATGTTAACTCAGTCAGACAGGGCCTGTGGTATTGTGCCAAGAAAGCATTATCAGGTGTAGTCCATTAGGGGGTGATGATTAAGAGGAAGGTTAATTATGTGATCTTATTTCAATTCCATTTCCATGAGACACGTCTCACAGCACCTCCTTACACTCCAATGCATTAACTACAGAGGCCTTCTAATAAGAATCAATCATTATTAAATAAAATGCTGCTTATGCCCCTCTGAGGCTCTGTGTTTGATCTAGTGCTCCTTACTGTGTACCTGCTTCTGTGGCCCCATCAGTTCAGTTTTGGAGCCCCTCACAGACAATGGATTTATCCCCACAGCACCTCTGTGAGAAAGGGAAGCATCACACACCTCCTTTTACAGATGGGGAACTGAAGCATGGAGTTTGACCAGAGCCACAAAGAGAGTCCTGTTCTTTTGGGTAGAGCTGGTTGAAAAATGTCCAGCAAAACTTTTTTCTGTCAAAAATTGCCAATTTGTCTAAACCAAACTGTTTCGTGGAAACAAGTTTTGATGAAAACTTCATTGGGAAGGTGTCTTAAGTCCAGACTGCAGAAGGAGGGAGAAAGATGGAGGGAATGGAGGAGAAGAGAGATGGAAACAGACCCCTGAAGAACCTAACAGGGGTTCCCACACTGTAGTATGCGTGACATCTCTGGGGGGTACGCAAGCAAAATTGTGTAATGGTGGATTTTATTTATTATTTTATTTATTGCATTTTCATAATAGGCTACTCTGATGAAGCTATAAAACTCTGTGGGAATTACTTATTTAAAAAATGGCAGTTCATTTACGTCAAGATGTACCAATGAGAACAGATACACAGAGACGCTGACGTAGAGAGCCCTCACCTCCAGTCTCCATGCAGAGTGGGTTCAGTTGCCCACCAACTGTCCAGTCTAACTGAGCTCAGAACTTAGCGGGGGGGGGGGGCGTGATTGTATACATTGCACTGTAATTATATCTGTATGTAACAGTGAAATATGGACAAATGGCTAAACGCAGGTTGTGTTAAGAAGAACACCCAGAGTATCATGATGAGAAGGGTAGGAGTATGCATGCAGCTTGTAGATCTGGAAAAGGGTACATGATAAGAAAAAAATTTGGAACCTTGGACCTATAGGTAAGGCACTCACTTGGAATGTAGGGGCCCAGGTTCAAGTCAGGCAGAGCAGGTACCTGAACTCACCTGCGATGTGGGAGACCCAGGTTTTACGCCCTACTCTGCCTGATTTGGAGCAGGGGCGTCAACCTGAGTTCTCTACAGCCTAAGTGAGTGCCCTGAAACAGAAATCGTTTTCCAGACAGCCTTGTTCCTGAGTCCCACTCCTGGGTCTTACCCACAAGTCTCCTTACTTTCCCTAGCTTGAACCTGGTTGGAGCAGCTGAATGTGTGATCTGGGGCATCCGTCTCCCACATGCAGGTGGAAGAGACCAGCATGATGGAGATTGTGGTTCTCAATCTTGTCCTTGCTCCATTAACCAATTTTAGTTTTTCTTCTTTTGAAACAGTTAGGTTTCAGACACAATTAGGCAGTGAAATTCCCCCAGGAGCTTCCTCTGAACTTCAGCTCTGTGCACTGTGATACAGGAGGGCCAGGGAGCAGTGGTAGAGGGGAAGTATATAAACCCTAGGCTAATTAAGGTGTGGTTCCCTGTAAACTAGGGAGGGTTACTACAGGTTAATTGGTGCACCTGTAGTCAATTAAGGCCCTGTTAGCAACCTAATAAAACCCCCCTGCTTCAGGCAGTCAGGGAAGAAGGAAAGAGGACTAGAGTTTAGAGGTGCATTGTGAGACTTGAAAGATCAGGAAACTGGAGTAAGGGAGACCCTGCCCAAGCAGGGGAGGGAGACTCCCTCGCCCCAGTGTTTAAGGACTGAAGATACCCCATCCAAGGGGGAACAGGGTAAGAACCTACAGGGGTTGAGAGGGGCTGGGGCTCAGAGTAAGGAGTAAACCCAGACCCCTCCTCTGCTTCCCTCCTTTACCACCTTCCTGGGCCACTAGTGAGGCCCTTGGGACCCCAAGAGCAGGGGCAAGGGGTGGCATCTTAGCCCCCACCAAGAAAAGCGCAGGACCCACCATACTACATTGGCCATCTTGTCACAGCTTCATCAGTGTTCTTGGTGATTGTAGACAGGCCACTGGGACAAATGGGAGGTGACGCTAGAACATGTGGATGGAAGAGTCTTCTGCACACTCTCAGCCTAACCACAATCTGCCCTGCACATAGGAAGTGCCTTCAGTCTTTTTAATTCAGTGGGTGTGCAGTTTGGAGGGATTTCCAATCACCATAATTTAAAATACTGATCATTCCACTTAACCCTTTCACGCTGCCTTTGTTTCCTCTTCGTATTTATGCCTCTCCACTGTCAGCTGTCCTGTCCATTCTGTACAAGTATTTTTTTGCGTGCCTGACATACAGCATCATGCTAATAGGCAGCTAGAGCAAAGAAGCAGGAAGTGGAACTCCAGAATTCTATCCCTGCCTCTGCCATGGTTGTGCTTGTGTGACTTTGGGCAAGTCACGTAACATCTCTGTGCCTCTGTTTGCTCAGTAAAATGGGGATAATTGCAATTAAAATCCTGCAGCTGGCCTGTGCCAACTGACTCGGGCTCACAGGGCTTGAGCAAAGGGTTTGGTTAACCCTGCAGGGTCCTAGAGCTTGGTCTGCAGCCCAAGCCCAAATGTCTACCCTGCAATTAAACAGCCCCTTAGCCTGATCTTCACGAGCTCAAGTCAGCTGGCATTTGCCAGCCACAGGTTTTTAATTGCAGTGTAGACATACCCTAGGTCACTTTTAAAAATGGAACTTTGACTTAGGCGCTTTTGAGACTTTTACCTTGTATATGTACCTTCTTTATTATCTCTTTGGGCTCATCAGGTATTAGTTGGACTGAATATGTGTTTGCTGCACTTTTTGTGTATTGTTTCCTGTCAATACAGCACTCTGCTAATGCTCCTATGTTTTGGATTTACTTTTATTTTTAGGAATCAGTCCTGTTAACATAGGAGACCATTTGGGATCTGTTCCGGTATGACCATCTGTGTGCTCGTTTCTTCCTGTTTATCACTATATAACTCATCCACTCATTTTCAGCTTTAATGGGTGCTTCCCTTCCTGCTATGCACTGGAGGCAAAAAAAAAAAAATCAGTACCATTCACCTGCTTACTCCGTTATACTAAGGCAAACTTTGTTTTCTCCTACCTTCCTTGGTGATAACTAGAGCTGTGCAAAAGTAGAGTTGGGTGGGGTGCTTCGGTTTAAAAATTTCACCATTTTCATTACAGGCAGTTTTGTGTAACTGAAAATTCATTTCTCTGCAAAATATTGAGCATCTGGTTTGCATGCTCAGAAATTTCAGCAGCCGTGGAATAGTAGCTGTCTGATTTTTTTTCTTTTGTACATTGTAAGTGGGGGAAGAGGGCAGGAAAGAGAGTGAAATATACGGCGCTACTACTGCTGACTCTCCCATCTCCCTTCCTTCTGCCCCAAGTTTTTTCTGTCAAAGCTGACCCAGCAATGCTCATACATAAATAGCCAGTGGTTTGACCCCTGGGCCACATGCCTGTTGAGATTTAGAGCTAGATTGTCACTTCATGACCTGCAGCATATTATTCTGCTGCCCCACAAGCAACCTGGGGAAAAGTATGACTCAAAGAGTCACAATCTGTCTCCCAGACTCCCCTCTGCTTCCAGGAAGAAAGACATTGCATCAGGCCTATACTTGACATGCTGGCCAGCTACACAGGCAAGCACATTAGCATTAGAGCCAAAGCTATGTACAGTCCCCAGCCCCTCTTACCCACCTGTGCAGGGGGAGAGGTAGCCATTCTGTGAAGTTTGATTGCCCTCTCTTGCTTCAATTAGTGCTATGGGTAGTCCACCCAAATGCACCACCCCCCCTTACTTGCTTGCATAGCCATGTTGAGCCCTTAACAAGTTGTGTTCTGTGTCCATTGAGAACAGCAATAAATCAAGTGCCATTGTTTATTTTTAACCAACTTTTCATTTAAGCAAGAAGGCCATGAAGTGTTTACAATGGAGTTTATGCCAAGCAGGGACTAGATCAGAAGAGGTGAGCTTACCTCAGGAGCAGGCGGAGTAAAAGAGCAGTGAGTGTTCAGATGCAGAAGTGTATTCACAATTGCACTTACAGAAGAGCATCTGCAACAGCAGCAAATCTGGCCCCTTCCTTACCAGGACGCCACAATGTCCTCATGCCTTAGGCCCAGCACATGCACAGTGAGAGGTGTGACTAAAACAAAAGAATAAATTCATGTAGTGGCAAAGTTACAGACCTTCTGAGCTGATTTGCAACCAAGCTCACTTTTCAGTGTTGAATATGTGCAGGCAAAGTATTACTGCATGTGCCCTGTATGCTCAATTATACGCTGCACTGAGCATATGCTCTACTCACATACTGGGGTGAGAGGCATAGCTTAAGTTCTCCGTATACACACTGGTTGTTAGCGTTGGCCACCATTTCCCACTGCTTCATTGTGAACCTCAAAAGCAGTCTCTCTCTCCATTAAATAAGTCTCACTCTACTTCTAGCAATTTCTTTAAAAAAAACCCTGTAAACTGCTAATGTTTCTCATTTCTTGTTTCAAATATTTTGCAGCGCTCTAGTTATATGGGAAAGTCATAGTCTAGCGCTTATTCTAATTCAGTTCAACCACCTCACTCTTGCCCTCCAGTGGCTTATCATCCAGAAAGGGCAATGGATAGCAACCCAGGGAGTTTTCAGGAGCTCTTCTGATTTGTCACGCATCATGGATAAGGTCTTTCACAGCTTGATATCTGCTACCATGCACTCTGCACTCCCATGGCTTTTCTAATCCAATCAACAAACGAGTGTTCAAACTGATAAGAATGAACAACAGACAAGGAAGCATACAAAGCACAATCAAGCTCAGTAGGACCTTTACTTATCCCTTATTTTTGCCTCCACCGAAGTCTAAATAAAGGCTTAATGCCTTGTATAATACAGCGTCACTCTGCTTAGGCCTTCCTGTTGTTGACCTCTCAAGTTCAAGCTCACATCCAAAATCAGGGCTGTAGCTTAGAAGGAGGCAGGTCCTCTTACATCACTGATATGCACGTTTCTTTTATTCTGCATGTCTAACAATCGTTTAGGAGGACGGTGCATTCCATGCTGTTTTAATTCTCATGAAATTTTAATATTCATTTTAAAAGGTTACACTTTGTCCCCACAAAACACTTGGTTTGCAGCACATGATGTTTTCTCATGCTTTCTTTCCAGCTGCCTAAATACAGCGCTAGTCTATTAATCTGGAAGAGTTCTTTCGTGTGGAAGAAACAAGCTCTATGCTCATTTGATGCCAAAGCTGAACGTGAATGCACTTGTGTGGTATTTTTTTATGAATCAACCATAGCTCTCTTTCCAAGGACAGTTGCTGCTTTAATGGTGCATGCACTATGGTCCCTCATTATAGTCCACTGATGTTAATAGGAGTCCTTCCATCAACTATGATGGGCTTCAAATGAGGCCTATATACCTACCTCACCTATAGCAGGCATTGCAACCATGAAAAGTGGCACTAAATAGGCCCAGTGAGGGGTGGAGAAATGGGTTCTATCCAGACAACTTGCAAGAAAGACAGCACTTGATTTCATAAATCTCAACATTGTCTGGCTTCTGCTCAAGTAGGGAGTTATTTTCTTCATATTAAATAAAATTTAATTGATTTTTTTTTTTATTTTTCAAGTGGCAGAAAGAAGCCAAAGGTTGTATCTTGGGTAGTCAAGTGAGAGAAAACTCCTAGGCAGTTTAGGTTCCCACTGTTCTCTCTCAGGAGTAGTTTATCTACAGAGAAAGCAGTAGGATTTAAGAAAATAATATTGTACAGCTTCAAAAACCCAGTTACAGTAGAGCAGTAGCCACTCAAACTTTTGTACTGGTGACCCCTTTCACACAGCAAGCCTCTGAGTGTGACCCCCACCCCTTATAAATTAAAAACACTTTTATAATGGTGTTAAATATATTTAAATACTGGAGGCAAAGCGGGGTTTGGGGTGGAGGTTGACAGCTTGCAATCCCCCCATGTAAAAACCCTCACTACCCCCTGAGGGGTCCCTGCAGTAGAGCCTTGCTCATTTGTGCCAATGACTGCACTGTTGTGAATAACTGACTTGTGCAAATTAGAACCAGCCTCTCTGATACCCTTACTCACATTGACTAGCAGCTTACTGCTCAAGCAGTCCCATTGAAGTCAATTCAGTGATTCATGTGCTTAAAGTTAAGCGTGTGTTCAAATGCTTTGTTGGATGGGAACCTTTGTGTGGTTCTGCTGTACTGCAAATGAATTTGTATTGATTTTGAAGACTGAATGATTTAAACTATAGAAACAGCTGCTCACTATTTTAATTTCCTTATTTTATCATCAGAGGGTGAAAACGTTTGACAATCCCGCTGTTTTCAAACATACAGATATGTGAAGGAAAAGCCCAAATTGCTACTTTCCTGTGGTCAGCTCCAATTCTTGTCATGAGGAAATTAGAGATTGTGTCATGTGCTAATTTGGAATGAATAGGGGGCAGCTAGTTCAATCCTTCGACATTATTGTACTGAGCTAATCTGTTCAAGCCAATCTAACTTGTTTTCCTGACTGTTTTTGTTTATGGTGTACCAGCTGCTTGGTGCAGGCCTGACTGCCTATTTTAACTATATTCTCTATAAGGAAGAGGAAGAAGATGCGTATTCTGTAATGTGACTGGTTAGCCTTCTTTACCCCTACTATGGTATGGTGTGTGTGTGTGGTATTCTTTTAAATGCATGCCTGGGAATGCTCTTGTGGCTTGTGACCATCTTGCATGATTCTTTTTGTTTTTTCTTGGGTGTTTGGTAAAAGGCTGTCAGCTCTTTCGGCACAGCACAACCTGTAACTGAAAGGCGGGCTTGCAATGGCTTTGCATGTGATTTGCCTGTCTTTGTGGAGTTGTGTAAGAGCAAATAAGCACTCAGGATGATTAAATGTTTGTAAAACATAACATAGGGCCTAATCTTGCAAACCCACTCTTCCAAGACCAACCCTTACATGAGCAGTTCCACTGAAGTCAATGGGTCTACAGTGGCTCCCTTTTACTTTTTAATAGCTTTTGTAGCTAACTAACAGTACAGCAATGTTAGTAGAATTCTCCAAGTATTCCTTTTGCTATAGGGAATACGGCAGTAAAGTTACCTAATTGCAAAGGCCAAGAGCTTAGCAGGATTCCAAAAAAAGGATTGGATGTTTATACAGATAATGAGAAGAACCACAGTTACATTAGATAGGATAAAATAAATTACAAGGGATATAAACCTTCATGCTTAGAAATTTTCCCTATGGGCTGGTTATTCCTTAATTGTCCTTTACAGAGTTTCTTGTATCTTCCTTGGAATTACTGTCAGCGGCAGAATATTGGGCTAGATGCACCACTGGTCTTATTTTCTATCCCAGTTCATATGGGAGAAATCCTGATCCCACTGAAGTCAGAGACAAAGCACCCATTAACTTCAGTGGGGTCTGGATACAACCTTATGTTCATACAAATGTTGAAGGCCACTGTACTCTTTTAAGTAGAGATTACTCATTGCAGGATCAGGCCCTAAACAAAGACAAAATCTCTTCAATTACCAGCAAAATTAATTTGATCAAAACAATATTATTGGTGCCAGTAGAACTGGAATAGATTTTCTGGAATTGTCTAACTTTTTTACTAGGAGTTCAATGTTTGTTTTATATGCAATTGCCATAAGGCCTGATTTTTATTAACACTAAGGCCCCTTCACACCCCTCTGGCTGGGTAAAAGGGCCTTAAAGTGGGAGTAAATAATAGTAATAATAATAGGGCCTGTAATCATCCTTAGTGACATGGTCCAGTTGGACATGTCAGTAGTAATATAAATATAATGGCTTGATATTTTTCAGATCATTTTAAGTGTTGTATCCTACTGATTGATCTTGATCAGTTGGGCAGGGATACTAGAAACATGGGTAGGAATCATACATAAAACTCAGAGGAGGAAAGGAAAAAAGTAAGGTATTCAAAGAAGAATTTGTACTGAAACTCTTGTGTTTGGATGGGAGTCTTCTGAATTGGGAACCTTAAATCCACCCAATTCAGAAGACTCCTGTCCCAACACAAGAGTTTCAGTAACACAAATAACAACAAAGCCATGGCACCAGCAGTAATCAGTTGTGTGCTGTTTTTCAACCCAATGGTGAGTGGAGCCATCTCTGATTGCCAGGACTGGACCTCAGTCTGAAATCTCTCCTGCAACAAACAGGTCTTTTTATTATTTCTGTTTAGAGCCAAGCCTCTGTGTGGAGTCCAGCAGCACTTCCAGGTTTGTGGGCCTGATTTTCATATACACGAAGGCTGCTCTGCAGCGCAGAGAGACCTTAAAGGGGGAATAAATGAGATTTACTCTCACTCTAAGGCCCTTTTCCGCTCCTAGAGCTGTATAAAGTGGCTTTGGTGTAAATGAGAATGAGGCCCAGTGTGTTTACTGTGCACTGTCAGATTAGTAATAAGCTGTCTTGTCTGTGAGTTGGTGGTAGAGCTTTTGCAGCTCCCTCCCTTGCTCTGTTGACAGGCCCCCCTTGTCATGGAACTGGAAAACAAGCACCTGCTTCAGCTTCATGGAGATGTTCTGTTTAAATGACCTGCCAAGAGAGTCTGACTGCAATTAAGTCAAGATGTGACCCAGTGCATCAAAGCCTTATTAGTAGAAGCAGCTGAGGCAGAAAATGGACGTGACAGCAGATCCACATGCACTGCACGCACATTCAGAGAGCGAATGCCCCGCTTTAGCAAATGAGCAAACTCGATGAGATTCTCTAGCATTCAAGATGAAATTTGCCCCAGAGCAGAGGCAGCCACTTCAGGGCCCCCACATCACTGAAGTGCTGCATAATGGAGTAGAGATCTGGGCCACATGCAGTAGGACTAATGGAGTCCTGTTGGGAAGGGGGGGACTGGGAGGGTGAGCCATGCCAGAGGAGCAGATTTCATGCTTAGCACAGTGCTCATCGCTGCAGGGTCCACCTGCAGCGGGCAGGAAGGGGTGAGGCATGGGCTGGCCAGAAAGTCCCATCCAGGTCAGGTCCTCTGGTCCTTTGCCCCACAGAGGACTGCATAAGGCCCAATGGTGGCTACCATGACTGAGGCAACTTTTGTGGAGCATCTCCTCAACTGCCCCGTAGTTTAGGGAAGAATATTCTTCCCTATCCCAAATCTGCCCTGTGCCTGGCCTAGCTGCAGAGAACAGGTGCTGGGACCCGGATTTGTGCTTTCACACCAAATCCCATTCTCAAAGTCAATGAAAATTTGTCATCGATGTCGTCAGGATCAGGATTTGGCCCCATGGGTTTACATGGTGGGTGTGGCCTGGCCTGGGTCCTCTGCGTTGGGCTGATTTACAGCTCAGAAATGCAGTAAAGCGTAAAATGTCATTTGCACCTTTGCTTGTTTGCCAAGCTCCAAGACCAAGATTCTGCCTTTACTTTCCTCTTAATGACGTTCCAACTACCTAACCTAGCTCTGGTTAGGCTTCTGTATATGTTCTGCCTAAACACAGGCAAGATCTTGATTTGAACCAGTCGGGATTTTTTTTGCCTAATCTCTGCAGTTCTTCATTAATCTACATCTCTGGAGATATCCAGAGTTCTGACAATATGGTCAGTGCTCAAGGAACAATCAGATTGTTCTCATAAATTAAATGAGACTGATTTTGGGGGGTTAAATCATTTTCAACTTTGGAAATACTCCTCTTTTCAACTAATTTTGCCCGGCAGCATGAAAAGTCTCAGTCATCCAAGAAGAAAGCAGTAGGGTCAGGGGGGGTGAAAAGGAGAAAGCCAGAGGAGCGCATACAAGTCGTGAAAATATATTTTCATTACCAAGTGTCAGCATGGGAACTATAAATAGAATGGTGATATTAACATTCTGAAGCATGGAAAAATAGCTGCCAGAAATTAACCTACTGTAACAAACAAGACAAAGGTAAGAAAAAAACAGCTGAGGAGATGGATGCAGAGGACTCCAGTCAGGACACAGATGCTGTCTTTGAGAGATCTGTTGACATGGCTCTCCTTGACAGGGCCTGATCCCGCAAGCCTCCCCCTGCTCCCCCAACACCAACGGAAATCATATGTTGAGGGACAAGGATTAGGTGGTTGGTGTTTCTCTTGTCCCACTTTGAAAGGAAATAGCTGACATGATGATGTGTTGGGGGCAGGACAGCACCTATGTTTTGTGAAAAGTAGGACAGGCAGGACACCATCCAGCCTCATCCTACCTGTGACTGGACGCCTAGCCGCCGTACACCAACAATATTCCCCCAGTTGCCAAGCAATGGCAAAGGCTGATCCAATGCAGAGTGCAGTGAGCAAAGTGTAGGGGGAAGAGCTGGTCTCCAGCACAGTGTGTCAGGCCCGAGTGCAGATGGATGGGAAGAAGCTGAGAAGGGAACATGGCCCTGAGAGTGCTGGGAGAGCAGATGGTCAAACTCACGGTGGCAGCAGGATCAGACTTATTGACGTCAGTGGGAGTAGTAGTGTTCAGAGCCTCCCAGAATGTGCTTGGCACCTCGCAGGGGTGCATCTCAACAAGCCATACCTTTACCAGAGCCATCAATTGTCTGGCAGCAGGAAGAAGGGCCCCTGGATGTGCAGTGAGCTTGGGCCTAAAGTCCACCCTTGTGGTGGGCACAGAAATCAGGCATCATAAGAGCTTGTGTTGTTCTGTATAAGAAATCTTTGTTGTTGACCTTTTAGAGTTCTGTTTGTCGATACGGTATTAATGGAAAAACACAATCCATATCTGACTGAATGGAAATTTGATTACTATGCAAATAAAAAGGCCTTTTAAAAAAATTTCTTTTGGTTCAATGAAATTGGATTAGCTCTGCTACTATGCATTAGTGTTTTCCATCCACTACTGACGTGGTACAATAATTTATTTTTGTTTTGTTTTAAACACAGAGCTGTGGGATGATTTTTACCTGCTGTCTACACAGAAGAATTAAAATGGACTCTTACTGAAGACTAAAAGTCTCCGCTCTCTTTTCCTTAATGCACAATCTAGAGAAGCAACATTTCAACGTGTATCAGTATTACTGTGCATGCTTAATGGGCCATATTTATAGCCTCCTTCTCTGTTCATGTTGCCTTAAATTGAGATGAATTTTAGCAAGGTCACTGCCTGGAACACTTTCCAATCCACCTTGAAATAATTCTTAACTGAGAAGAGAAAAATATTTTCTATTGTTTTTTGGTAAAAGCGTTACTACTCTTATGCAGTATGATTTGTAAAGAAATTCTTTTGTAGCTCCACAATCTGTATTGTGCGGTAACAGTGCATCCTCTGCATATTCATCCCAGATTTTCTTAGTTTAACAGAAATATCTTCATGACTATAGGATATTTCAACTCAAGCAACTAGCTGTATTTTTTTAAATGAAGGGATTTTTTAGATTTCAGAACTATGTCAACTTTTTGCTGTTTAGTATTTTTTTTCAATCTGTGTCTGTCTCCCCCTCCCTCAGGTCCAATTGAAGCTGCACTTCAGTCCCAGCACCTTTTGTTTCAGACAGAGGGTAACAGACTGGCCCTGCTGCCAGAGCTGCACCAGGAACAGCCCTGCAGAGGGTACTACATGAGTAGACTGGATGCATTTCAGCTAGATTTGATTTAGAACAGCGGTTCTCAAACTGGAGGTTGGGACCCCAGAGTGGGTCATGACCTCGTTTTTATGGGGTTGCCAGGGCTGGCTTAGACTTTCTGGGGCTTGGGGCTGAAGCCTGGGTGGTGGGGCTCAGGTTACAGGCCCCCTGCCTGGGGCTGAAGCCCTTGGGATTTGGCTTTGGCCCTCCCGCCTGGGGTGGTGGGGCTCGGGCTTCGGCCCCACCACCTGGGGTCATGTAGTAGTTTTTGTCATCAGATTGGGGTCGTGGTGCAATGAAGTGTGAAAACCCCTGCTTTAGAAGTATGTTCAATTATAATTTAGGGCCTCTGGGAAGATTGTGAGTAGGGGACAACAGTGGGAGAGGATCCGCTTTTGCATTGCTCTTGGTGCAGTTCCATATTTATCTGAAGTGCCTCCATTAGGACTTTTAGCTTTACTGCCGACTACCAGCACAAACCTAACTGATCAAAGAGGAGATTTTGTGCCCAGCTTAGGGATCCTGATTCAGAGGAGAAAAACCTCTTTTTAAAAAGATTTTGAAATGCTACACTACATCATTCAACTGTTTTCTGTCATCAGAATGCATTATATTAACTCCACTTAGGTATAAGGGTTATTTTGCTAATGAGCCCTACAGTTACTAAGAACAAATAAAAAGAAATAGCATTAAAAACAAATCTGAATTGCTGTCACTTTGCTGTGACTGCCAAATTGCTCAGAAACCACTTTGACGAGCACAGGATGGATAAATGATTAGATAGGTGGAATGGGTACCTAGATGGAACAGATGGTTAGACAGAATGGAACAGGATGGCTAGAGGTGCAATCAATTTTCTTTCCAATCCTCTCTTTCAGGACAGTGAAATTCTTTCAGTAACAAATGATTCTGCTGCCACATAGTTAGTTCTTGATTACGTAGTTGCAAAATAGAAGGAAACCCCCACTTTATATATAATTTAAAAAAACCAGTTGTAATTTTATGAGAGATTCAACAGTTGCAAAATACAAGTGAACCCAAAGTAGATAGTTTCACAAATTACACTTAGGTGTATTACTCAACACTTGATTACTATTACTTAAATACGTGTCAGAAAGGTCATTTTTCTATTGCCAGTGATACCTCTGAGACTTGTTTTAAGAGAAACTGTAAGAAAAGATACTTTATTTAAGGATAACTCTCTAGGTGTTGTTTTGTGTGTAATATTAATGATTTTCAGATTCTCATAGCCTTGTAAGCTACTTCTCTGAGGCTACATCTACACCTCAAATTAGTTCAATATAACTTACATCGCTCAGGGGTGCGAATAAGCCACACTCCCTAGCAACACCGACCTAAGTGCTGGTGTAGACAGCACTATGGCAACAGGAGAACTTCTCCTGCCGACATAGCTACCACCTCTCAAGGAGGCAGGAGTTATTACGCCGAGGGGAGAGCTCTCTCCCATCGGCTTAGAGCATCTTTACCAGAAGCACTACAGCAGCACAGCTGCATCGATACAGCAGTGCCCCTGTAAATGATGTAGTGTAGGCATAGCCCAAGTTACATTTGGGGTCTTTTAAATCACAGGCTGTCTCTAACTCGGCTTGTCAGGTTTTTGCCAGCAGTTGTTTGCTAGTTACCACCTCCTTGTTTTACAGTTTAACACCAGTAAGTTTCTGGTTGAGGCTAGGACTGCCAAACAGCACCGGTGAGGGAAAGGCAGGAGGCAATGCATGCATTTGAGGTAAAGGGTCATTTATGACTTGGTGATCCTGTGTGTGCACCTCCATCCACAATGAGCTGAAGAGTCCCGGTTACTTTTATTTTTAACCTGCTTGAGATAAAACTCTATTGATACAACCCATTATTTGACCTGAACTTACTATTTTTGTATTATTTGTATTACCATAGGGCCTAAGCACTCTAGTCATGGACCAGAACCCCATTATGCTAGGCACAATATAAATGCAGAACAAAAAAAACCAAAACAAAATGAAAAAAAACCCCTATCCCTGCCCAAAGAGCTTACAATGAAAGTATTAGACAAGAGATAACAGGTAGTGACAGACCAATGGGGGAGTACAAGGACACAATGAGACAATGCTGGTCAGCATGATAGGAAGTGATCTCAGCAGACCTGCAGCCTAAACTGTTGTGAAGTTTCTTATAGTTATCTCAGCAAAGGAGAGATTTAAGGAGGGTTTTGAAGGAGGAGAAGGAGTTGGCTCGGTGGATGTTTATGGGGAGCGCCTCCAAAATATGAGAGGCAGCATGGGAGAAAGCACAAAGGTGCTTGTTCAAAAATTTAACAAGTGAGCGATTGAGGCTGGTATCCTGGGCTGAATGGTGGTGGGAGTCAACATCTCGATGCTGACTGAGAAATGATAGGAAGGGCTAGGCATGTTTGTTGCTATGGTAAGTAGAACCTGTTAGTTTTCTTTTATAGCAGTGCAAACAGATACTCAAGCAGCTTTCCGCTATGTCATAGGCTACTGTCCATGTTATCCGTGCTAAATCATGTGACAGCTGCAAAGGAAGGGCTAACGAAAGGAGACATAATAGGGTGACAGATTCCAGGGCTTTTCTGCTGCATTATCTTGATTCAGATGCCTTAGACCCTACATATATCTGTCAAGGTGTTTTTACTGAGTCTCTCTTTCCATTCAAGAAATATAAGATGGGTGGGAGCCTCTCCCTGAGATAGAAGAAATGAGTGGATGGGACAGAGGAGATCTGCAGGGCAAACCCCAAGAACAGCCAGTTTGGGGATGAAAGCAGCATAGATTGAAGTGTGTTTTTCACTGATATTTGTTACCCATAAAGTTACATTCCAGGAAGGAGGTAAGACTCAGATCTGGGAACTGACATCATGTAGGCAGACTGTCAATTGTAGGATTGAGGCCTAAATTTGGATTTTATAAAATGTGAGTATACTCTGTCCAGGCCAAATTGTGAACATCACCTGCTTACAGACAGCAACTAGCTTTTCTATTGATAAAGTAACTTTTGTGTAAAGGTGTTTTAGAATTCATCAGGATATTAACTGACTGCTTTAAAAAAAATTCAAAGTGAAAAATGTAACTTTGCACAGTGGCTTTCATTTTGTGTTAGAGAGAGTCTCGCTAGCTCTCAAAAAGGTACTGCACAATCGAAAGTACAGCTGGAGAGGATATTAAACAATATAAAGAACTAAGCCTCAAACTTGTATACAGTCTAAAGCAGTGGACACAAATATGCCCTCCAGTCAGACATAAAATGTAGTGGAGGAAAAGCACTTCTGCCCTATTGTACTTTTATATTATACACATTATCAGCTTGTTTGGAATTGTAATGTAAACAGTCCATCAGTTAGAGCAGGGGTCGGCAACCTCTGGCATGTGGCTCGCCGGGGTAAGCACCCTAGCGGGCCATGCCAGTTTGTTTATCTGCCACGTCGGCAGGTTCGGCCGATCACGGATTCCACTGGCCACGGTTCACTGTCCCAGGCCCATGGGGGCGGTGGGAAGCGCTGCGGGATGTGCTGGCTGCGGCTTCCCACCACCTCCATTGGCCAGTGGAAGCCACAATCGGCTGAACCTGCCGACGCAGCAGATAAACAAACAGGTGCGGCCCGCCAGGGTGCTTACCCTGGTGAGCCGCATGCCAGAGGTTGCCGACCCCTGAGTTAGAGTAACGTAAAAATGCTGCATTAAGTTAATAGCTGAGTCCAGAACTCCAGTATAACAGTTGTTACACCAACTTTTGCCTTGTCAAACAACCCCAATGTATCCCATGGTTCCTATTTCTTGCCATATTTGACTGATTGTTATGCTGTTCTATGTGGTACTATAATCTTTCAGTGAATAAAGGCATAGAATGTAAATCAGAACTAAGTCCCATAAGCACATTTTATTTCATTTCAGTGAAACAATTTGGGGGGTTTTGGGGTTTTTTTTTTAGTCCCTGGATGGTAAAAATTTCCTTTATCAAAAATCCTATGGAATTTTATCTAATAGAAATTATATCCCTGCTATGGTATGGCTCTTCACTCTATTAAAATCAGTAGGTTAGTCAGCAATTTCTAAAGAATTCTAATGATTTCATCTCTGTTAAATGCTGAAGGACTTTAAGGGTTGAGAGCATGGTCTGGTGGATTGGGCGTTGGACTGGCAGATGGGAAAATCTCAGGTTTGCTACCAATTCACTATGCAGTGTTGAGCATGTTACGTCTCTGTGCCTTAGTTTCCCCTCTCTGGGAAATGGGGATAATGCTAATTACTCACCAGAGTACAGTATTTTGAAAACTGTCAGTTAAAAAGCAGCTAACTATTATTAACAAATAGATTTTTTTCTGTGCTTATTGTACTATAAGTAAAGCAAGAGTGTGCGCCTAAAGTAGCTGCAGGCAGGGTGTCTGATGTTGTAACATATGCTATTCCTCATTTCTCTGCCTAAGCACTTTCTCATTTTGTGGGGACACTACCAGCCCTAAGTAGATTTATGGCACATCTGTTCCAGTGCAGTCTCATTTTGTTTCCTTGACTAGAAACAATTTGCTGTTTGACATGGTGATGGAGATGCTAAGACAGATCCATGGAGACATATCACTTTGACAGATGTGTGGGCAAAATAAATCACTGCACACTTTGATTTTTATGGTGCTGCTATTGCTTCTTAGTTAGTTTTGTGTTTTTAATATATATATTTGCATTTCCATTCTTTCATTCAAAACATATAGGTCAGAATATTCAAGTGTAGGTTCCTAAAGTTAGGCTCGTAAATATATTTTTAGCTATCTATTAAAAGTGACTTGATTTCCAGCTGTGCCAAAACCCTTTTAAAAAAAAAACTTATTTAGGTGACACTGTATATGGAATTTAGGTTTGTGATTTGGGACACCTCAATTTGAAAAATGTTGGTCATGGTACATGAGGACAATTGGTTGGGCTTAACTAACCAATTCTAGTCCTGCCTGTTCCCTTCCCTGAGGGATATCCTTCAGGTCCCCTTTTCTTTAGCACTGAACTTTTCATTTATTCATCTGGGATGCACAGCGCTTCAGTGTGACACACTAGCAATGCTGAGACCTAGTAGAATAGAATCAGCCATGGTCCCTTTGCACTGACTTTGAGTTTAAGCAGGAATAGCTTCCCAGTGTGCAGAAGGCAGAGCTGCTCATCAACCAGAATTTAAGCTCTCCCTCGTTGGGTTCAGTGACCAGATTTTCCCCAGATAATCTGTGTCTTATCAAAGTGGCCTACATGGTGTTTCATGGTGATTTTTTTTTAAGAAAGTTCCAATCCTAACGGACTGCAGCTTAAGAGCCTTACCACCAAAACTTTTGTGGTTTCATTTTTTTGGGTGCTACTGCTGCAAATCATTTCTCTCAACGCCCCAATTTTCTGCCCAGTTAAGTCCATAGTATTTTTTACCAGTAGCATCTATTTAAAAAACAAGGCTTATCCAAAATACACTGGGTAATTTGTCAAGACAGCGGTGATGGCTTTGTGATAAGGAAATATTAGTGACTGCATGGTGACTGGCAGCTCAGTGTGTTATCAGGAGTGGAAACTGCCTCCTCCAACAATAAAAGAATAAAGGAGATAAATGGGGTTTAGCTGTGAAGTGAAACAAAAAAATTCATGAGAGACAGGGAAAGTGAGCATCAGCTTATGACTGAAGCAGCTTGTTACCCTTAGAGACCACAGACTCGCTGATGGCCGTAGTCTGGCCAATTGTTCACTGCCAAGAACCAGTTGCCATGATGCCCAGGACCATGGTGACATTCTCAGCCATGGATAATTTATGGGTTCTGCAGGCTCCTGGTCTCCAGGTTGTCTTTGAGCTCACCACAGAGGGTTCGGATGCCATCCTAGTGGAGCCTGTGTTTCTATGTCTGTCCTCCAGCTTGGTGAGCCCCAAGAAACACAACCATAACCGCTGTGCACTGATAGAAGGTGAAGCGCATGCGCCTCTCTCACGGCTGCCTCAGGGATGTAGAACTCCCCAATCTCCCTTCGCTCCTAACCCAACCCGCCTTCCTGTGGCCAGCTAGTCTCCTGCTTCCTTCCTCCATCCAAACCCTGCCTGTGTCCCTTCTCTATCTCCCCAACCCACTGGGAGCCTGACACACATTTCCTGTCATTAAGCTTCCCCTTCCCCCATCCATCCTGTCCTATCTCTCTCAGGGTGACTGGATGTCTTCCTGTCCCAGCTGCTGCCTCTCTTGTTTCTGTGCTGCATGCTGGGTTCACATCCAATTGTGCTTTATGCATTAGGCATCTCCTGATCATGCCAAAATCCAGGGTGCCCAGGTCTAGCCAAGCGCTGCTCTCCCCCACCCGTCCATACTGAAAGTCCCACTTTGTCCCTTGGGCCCACCCACAATGCTCAGAATTTGGGTGCAGCTAACGCTGGTTTCATAGAGGTCCTGTGTATGCTTATCACACCATTCCCACATTTGAAAGTCACGTATGCACCTACCTTCCCCTTAGGCACTAGAGCAGGTGGACATAAAGTTCTTTAGGTGCCTGTCGGACTGGAGTCTCACACTTACGCCAGTTTTACACCCATGCAACTTTTTGACATATGGGACCTGGGTCTCTTCTCAGTTACACTGCTAAAATCTAATGGTAGCACCACTGTAATCCCTGGATTTGCTCTTGATTTACATGGGTGTGAGGGGACAATTAGCCTCAGACTGGTTTTTTACTAGATATGGTTAAAATAAATAGGGACATTTTTGAGCAGATGTTCATGAAACATGTATTTTCCCCCCACCCCCCAAATATTTGAAATTCATGAGTTTTCAGTTCACTTCTTCTCTAATTCTAATTTTCAGAGGCGCTCAACATTGTCTGCTCTGACCAATAGTTGGAATTGAAAAATCAGGCTCTTGGGATGAAATCCTGACCCCACTGAAGCAAAACTCCTATTGACTTCAGTAGGACCAGGATTCATCCTCGATGTCTGAAGTTGGACACCCAGAACTGGAGGCACCCAGTATTAGAAGACTGGGGCCTTAACTTGTCTGTGCCTCAGTTTTTCCATCTATAAAATGGGGCTAATGACCTTTACCTAATGCTTTGAAATCTAGGGATGACAAGTGCTATGTAGCAGCTAAGCATTGCTGTGCAGCTTCAGTATTCGCTGAGTATCATTTTTGCTCAAACACCTCCTGGCATCTACCAGGCAACTCATAATGCTATTATAGGCAATAAAATGCTCCTCATCAGGCCAGAGCTTGTGCTTCTAATATTAACCACTACGGTTCCAAGAAAAGCACACTGTGAATGCCTTCCTTACACACTAGTGTGTAGGCTGTGCCAGGGGGCACTAGAGCCTATTTACATATTTCACAGTAATCACTGATTTCTATGATTTCAAGAAAAGGTCAATTTTTAAAAAACCTTTCCCTTCCTTACCTCAGTTGTGCTCAATGTATTTCTGCTACAGGACAGTCTGGTTCCCATCAAAACTATGGTCAGTTCAAAAAGTTTCTAGATGCTATTACACATTTCTGGTGTGGAGTTCAGTGTATGTCCATCAACTGTACTTTTATTTGCATGGCTGGCATTTGCTTAAAGGCACTAAGCCAGCCTTAAGTACAAAAATTATCCATGCATTCCTAAGTGTATGAGTTTTCTTGGAGCAAACGTGCACTCCAGTTGTCATATTACATGCAGTCTTATCCCTTTGGCCATGGAAACTTTCATAGTCTTATGGAGAGGGGTGAAAGTGCTAAAACTTTGCCTGAGCACCTGGAGGCATTTATAATCTTCAGCCATTTAAGGACTATCAGAGCCTTTTCACAGAGAAATTGATTTTCTCCAGTGTCCTATCTTCTTTACAGTTAACACACCAGTTTAAATTCTTTATGGAATGGGTGGTAGAGGCAGCAAGTGACAATCGGAGTAACAGTCTCTGCTGGTACCACAGAGCACTGCTCTGCCCCTTTGCAGAACAAACGTTCTGCTGGATGGTCTTCATGTGACCAGCAGGGGAATCTGGCTCCTGAGCTCTAAAGGCCTGGATGGAATAATCCCCCAGGACGGGTGGGCAGAGAAACTGCATGTGTGATAGGGAGCTCAGAGGGTTGGGTGGCCTGTGGTTAGAGCACCCAACTTCTGGCCCTAGGCTTCTCTGTCAAGGTGATAGAAGTAACTGTTCCTGACCTTAAACTGGGGATCTTCAGCTTTCCACCCACATCTGGATCTAGGCCCTTGAGGCGGTGTGGTAGGGGGACCCAGAGCCACTCACTCCACCAAGTCACTGCCCAGGGCCCTGTGGGCATCACCAGCAGTGTCTGCCGTGTGAGACTAATTTGCTTCCCTGGGTTACTTCCTACCTATAGATCCCTTCACTTCAGGATGTATCCCTTATAGTCCAAACAGTCAACCACCTTACACCAAATGAGTCCAAAGGATCAGGACCCTGAAGGACCTGCTGGTTCTCAAAGGGGGTGGTGGTAGGAGAAGGCTCTGCCTGTGGATCTTACCTGCTCTGTGGTCCCCTCGCAGGCTCAACCTTTCATCTGGCTTCCTCTCTCCTGCAGCCTGTCCACCACCCTTTGCCTGGCTTCTGAGCCCCTTTTGACCCACTCCTCCAGCGGGAGCATTCTTGGCAGGCCTGGAGGAGGCGGGGCTACCCTGGCCCAGTATTGCCTTTTAACCCTTTAGGCCCAATGTGAGATCTGAATACCTCATCACAGCATGGTTCACCTACAAACCATCGGCTCCATGGAAAGGTGTTTGGATCACTGTGGCCTCTCAGCCCTGAAGATATTGTCGTGTTCAGAGACCGGAGCCACCAGCATGGCCCTGTCCCTCTGTTTAGCAAAACGATCCCCTCCTCCTCCTTCCTAGGGGTCAGTGGTACCCTGCTCTAGCCCTTTCCACCCACCCCCAAAACAGCACTGAGTCAGGAACCTCCAGCAGCAGGACATTCACAGTGTCCCCAGGAAAGGGACCATGCTGTAGATGAGATCCTTCACCCATTTCCTACGGGCAAGGAGAGATCCAGCTTCAGAAAGCTGGTGGAGACAGTACACCTGACCATTCATGTGGCCAGGTGTGAGCCTCCTAGTAAAGAGGCAGGGTATCCACCCTGTCATAAATACACTTGGGGTGCAGGTAAAAGTGGTGGGTGCAATCAAACCATATGCATTTTTAATGTGGCCAAATGTAAAGTCATACACCTAGGAATAACACAATGGGCATCACCTCAACTCTACCAGGCAGCAGCTGCGGTGCACCCCAGAGTATCTAGTGCTAGCCTTGGCTATTACATAAACTCTGCCTCAGAGTCACCCGACTGCGAATGCAGGGCTATCAGCGAGAGACACCTTGCTAGCTTAATGAGCTGGGAGCACTGCATGATTGCTTGCATATGCTGAAGGATTATTGGCATTCTCTTGGTAATGGCACCAACCGCATTAACATAACAGACAATTTACAGTCTCAAGAAGCGTGCTTTTTTTTTTTTTTTTGCATTAATGAATCTTCTACCACCTCAAGCTAAAGCCACAGTAAATGTCATCAGATGCATTGAAACACTGCTTATTATTATGGTCAAAGCTTTTCTTCCAATATATGAGCTAATACCTGGACTGTAAGGTTTATGATGTACTGTACAACTGCTCTGTAACTTACTCATGTTCTAATGTTACAGACTTCTTTGAGTATGTGGCCCTATAGGTGCTCCAGTGTAGGGTTTGCGCGCGCCCCTGGGCTCTTGACCGGAGATTTGAATCAGCGATATCTGTGGTCCATGCCTGTGCGCTACACAACCTCGTGCTCCAGAACCAGGGAATGTAAAGGAGCGAACCCGCCATCCCAATTCCATCTCAACTACCTGCACCTTGAAACAGAGCAACTCCATGTCTGCTGCCTCTTAGAAGCTTTTTTCATGTTGTTTTATTTATTGTATTCTCCTTCAGTAGTTGGTCATCGTCATCTTTTAATTTTGCATCAGTTTCTGCTCAAGGGGGGTTTCTCACTCTTACCCTCCCTGTTCTTCAGGACTGATTCCTTGGCAGACCTGCAGTAGATTTTTCCCCTGGAGTGACAGGCATTCGACTGTTTCAGGTGGCTTGGACACACTCAAATCCTGTTCAAGTGCACTGGGTTTAAAAACAGGTCTCTCAAAGAAAGGGCGGTAAGATTGAAACTCCTCCGAGGCTCCAACAGACATCGGGACCAAGGCATCAGTACTGCCTAAGCAGACATCCCAAGATCAGCTTGCCAGCAAACAGTGCTCAGAGGCACCATCCAGGCATCAAGACTCATCTGAATCTCAAGACTCAAGAAAGTCTAAGGCAGTGGTACACACACCCTCTCAGAATAACATAGAATCCTTCCTAGCCTCTGCTCTCACCGGTACCATCATCCTTGGTTTGCATGCGCTTTGAGCACAGAGATACCATTTCTGCTGCCACTTCAGCAGCGTTGTCAACTCCAACTTGCTTCCCATATCCAGCTAAAGCTCCAGTACCACCCCTGGTCCCAGTTGTCTATTACTTTAGTCCTCTGGCACCCTCCAGGTTCTTCTCACAGGAGGATCTGCTCATCTGAGAGGAATCGGAGTCTCCCCTCTAAAGGGACACCTAGAGAAGCTCCTCATTGATACTGTTATGTCCCACACTTACCACCTCCTTCCATCTGACAGCAGAAGCCAGGATCCCAATATTGACCCATCTTCTGCTTCCTCTAGCACCTTCTTGGCCCCCCAGAACTGACCCTGGCACCAATACCTAGAGCCCTGTCTTTGGACTCTGGGGATGACACCTCAGACTCCAAGATTTCAGTGCAAGGTCCTTCCCTATACCATTCTACACCCCTTGTGGTGTACCCAGAAGATGCCCCAGACTCTATGAACACAAATACTCCAACCCCCCCTCCCTCTTCAGAGACCCCTCTCATGAGGATCTTTTAAAGCAAGAGGTTCAATCCCTCCTGCATCTGGAGGCAATAGAATTGGTTTCCCCTAGAAATTTTGGGAAGAGTTTTATTTCAAATATTTCCTTTTCCCAAAAGAAATGGAGGCTGGTATTCAATTTTAAACCTCAGGAATCTGAACACCTACATTCTTTCACAGCAGAGTCCTCAGACAACAGTAAGAACCTGCCTCCAGCTCCTAGGTCACATGTTGGCCTTGACATTTGTTACACCACATGCGAGATTACATCTCTGATGTCTTCAAGTCTCTCTCAAAACCATGTACATGCCAAACAGACACAGCCTTGCCAAATGAGTTTCCATACTCCCATGGGTACTAGACTCCCTCAGCTGGTGGAGAGACCCCCTGATGGTCTGTGTGGGAGCCCCTCTCTCACATCCACCACCATCACGCATCATCACAACAGATTCCTCTCCTCTGGGCTGGGGGACTCAACTACAAAGTTCAGCTGCACAGTGCAAGTGGTCCCAACAGGAAACATTGCTTCAAATCAACATCTCAGAACTAAGAGCAATTCGTTACGGCTGCCAGCACTTTCTCCATGACATTCAGGGCCATGATGTCAGAGTAATGATAGGCCACAGGGCAGTGATGTGCTGTATACATTGTAAAGGGAGAACAAGATCCTAGTCTTTATGCGCAGAGTCCCTAAAACGATAGGAACTGGTACACTTCCCCCCACACAGAGATCTCCATGGTTTACTTGCCAGGCCTCCAGAACACAGTGGCAGAAACTTCTATCAGGACCACGACTGGGAGCTCAACAATCTGATCTTTCACAGCGTCTTGAAAGCATGGAGCCTCACCATAGTAAAGCTGTTTGCAACCCCGAACTATACAAAATGCCAAATCTTCTGTTCCCAGGGGGGATGAGGCTTCAGTTCTTTAAGAGACACCCTCCCAAGTTCCTTGCCCTGTGCTCGCCTTTGCACCTATCTTCCAACAGTGCTCATCTTCAAAACATTACTCAAACTGAGTAGGAACAGTTTCATCTTAATAGCACCTTCTTGGCCCAGACAGATCTGGTACTCAGATATTCTTCACCTTTCTGTAGTATTGCCTTGATGCCTCCTACTTAGCTTGGACCTTCTGACACAAAAAAGGCGGTTACTCACCGTAGTAACTGGTGTTCTTCGAGATGTGTTGCTCCTATCCATTCCATGTAGGTGTGTGCGCCGCGCGTGCACGGTTCTTCAGAACATTTTTACCCTAGCAACTCCGGCGGGCCGGCTGGGCGCCCCCTGGAGTGGCGCCGCTATGGCGCTGGATATATACCCCAGCCGGCCCGTCTGCTCCTCAGTTCCTTCTTGCCGGCTATTCCGACAGTGGGGAAGGAGGGCGGGTCTGGAATGGATAGGAGCAACACATCTCGAAGAACACCAGTTACTATGGTGAGTAACCTTTTCTTCTTGGTGATTGCTCCTATGCATTCCATGTAGATGATTCCCAAGCCTTACCTAGGCGGTGGGGTCGGAATGAGGCGTGGCGGAGTGTAATACTGCGGGCCGAAGGCTGCGTCGTCCGAGACTGCTGCACCAATGCGTAGTGGGAGGAAGGTGTGGACTGAAGACCAGGTGGCGCTCTGCAGATGTTCTGGATGGGAACATGGGCCAGGAAGGCGGCCGACGAGGCGCGCGCGCCGCGAGTGTGCGTGGCGGCGAGGCGCGGGGGGAGCAGAAGCTCGCTGCGTTCAGGTATGGGCAGGACGACACCAAGGAAAAATTGAGGAAACCGGCTCGCCTTTCATGCGATCGGCAATTGCCACAAAGAGCTGGGAGGAATGCCGGAAGGGCTTCGTCCGGTCGATGTAGAAAGCGAGGGCCCTGCGGACGTCCAGAGTGTGGAGCTGCCGCTCATGAGGTGAGGCGTGCGGCTTCGGAAAGAAGACCGGGAGGAAGATCTCCTGGTTGAGATGGAAGGCCGACACCACCTTGGGGAGGAAGGCCGGATGTGGTCGAAGCTGCACTTTGTCCCCGTGGAAGACGGTATATGGGGGACCTGCCGTCAGGGCGCGGAGTTCCGAAACTCGTCTGGCGGATGTGATCGCCACGAGGAAGGCCGTCTTGCAGTTGAGATGGAGCAGAGAGCATGTGGCCAGGGGCTCGAAGGGTGGGCCCATCATCTGGGCGAGAACCAGGTTCAGGTCCCAAGTCGGAGCAGGCGGACGCACCTGAGGGTAGAGACGGTCTAAGCCTTTAAGGAAGCGGGCTACCATTGGGTTGGAGAAGACAGAGCGACCTCCTGTAGCGGGCCGAAAGGCTGACAGAGCCGCCAGGTGCACCTTCAGGGACGAGATCGCGAGACCTTGACCTTTCAGGTACCAGAGGTAATCGAGGACGGTCTGAATGGGGGCCGAGAATGGGTTAAGACTTCGCTGGTCGTACCAGAGCGCAAAGCGTTTCCACTTCGCGAGGTAGGTAGAGCGCGTCGAAGGCTTCCTGCTTTCCAGCAGAACTTGCTGCACCGCCGCCGAACATCCCCTCTCTGCATCGGTCAACCACTCAGGAACCAAGCTGTAAGATGCAGCGAGTGCAGGTTCGGGTGACAAAGCCTGCCGAGGTCCTGAGTGATGAGGTCCGGCCACAGCGGAAGGGGAATGGGTTCCCGAACCGACAGCTCGAGCAGCAGGGTATACCAGTGCTGTCTCGGCCAGGCCGGAGCAACGAGTATTACGCGGGCCCTGTCCCTCCGAAGCTTGAGTAACAGTCGGTGGACGAGCGGAAACAGGGGGAACGCGTAGAGGAGGGACTCCGTCCATGGCAGGAGAAACGCGTCCGAGAGGGAGCCTGGAGCTTGACCTTGGAAGGAACAAAACCTGTGGCACTTCCTGTTGGCCCGGGAGGCGAAGAGGTCTATCTGGGGAAACCCCCACCTCTGGAAGATTGTGTAAGCCACATCTGGGCGAAGGGACCACTCGTGGGAGGCGAAGGACCTGCTCAGACGGTCGGCTAACGTGTTCTGCACTCCTGGTAGAAAAAACACTTCGAGGCGAATCGAGTGGGTTACGCAAAGATCCCAGAGGAGCATCGCCTCCTTGCAAAGCGGGGAGGATCGAGCTCCGCCCTGCTTGTTGACATAGAACATGGCTGTGGTGTTGTCCGTGTACACCGCTACACAGCGGTCCTGAAGGTGGGTCCGAAAGGCGAGACACGCCAGACGGATCGCTCTCAGCTCCCGGACGTTGATATGGAGGGAGAGCTCCTGGGCCGACCAAAGACCTTGGGTGTGCAGGTCTCCTATGTGAGCCCCCCATCCCAGCGCCGACGTGTCCGTGGTCAGGGTGATCGACGGGCGAGGAGGGCGGAACGGAACCCCTGCGCAGACTGTCACCGGATCCAGCCACTAGGTGAGCGTCTGGAGAGCGGGACTCGGCACCACCACCACCATATCCATGGGGTCGCGCTGAGGGCGGTACACCGATGCAAGCCACATTTGGAATGGGCGAAGTCGCAGTCTTGCGTGCGCGGTCACAAACGTACACGCTGCCATGTGACCTAAGAGATGCAGGCAACACCGCACTGTTGTCGTTGGAAAGGCCTGCAGTGTCCGTATCAGGGAGGCCAACGTCTCGTGCCGAGCCCGAGGGAGGCAGGCTCTGGCCAGATTGGAGTCGAGGACGGCTCCTATGAATTCCACTCTTTGCGTCGGAACTAAGTGGGACTTGTCGGCGTTGACAAGCAGGCCGAGAGACTGGAACAGATGCAGTATCTCGGACACCTGAGCCGCCACCAGCTCTTGGGTGCGGCCACGAATCAGCCAGTCGTCGAGATATGGATACACGTGAATTCGACGACGACGGAGGGCCGCAGCCACGACCGCCATGCATTTGGTGAATACCCGCGGTGCGGAGGAGAGGCCGAAGGGTAACACCACAAACTGGTAATGGGCCTCGTTGACCATGAAGCGCAGGTAGCGTCTGTGGGGGGGGTAAATTGCCACATGAAAGTAAGCATCCTTCATGTCGAGGGTGGCAAACCAGTCTCCCGGATCCAAGGAAGGGATAATGGTCCCCAAGGTTACCATCCGAAACTTGAGCTTGCAGAGATACTTGTTCAGCTCCCGGAGGTCTAAGATGGGACGAAGACCTCCTTTCGCCTTGGGGATGAGGAAATATCTGGAGTAGAATCCCCTGCCCCGCCTGCAGGGAGGCACCTCCTCGATGGCACCCACGCTCAACAGAGACTGGACCTCCTGTAAAAGGACTTGCTCGTGAGAGGGGTCCCTGAAGAGGGACGGGGAAGGTAGGTGGGAGGGAGGGGGCGAAATAAACTGTAGGCGGTAGCCGTGCTGGATGGTGTTGAGCACCCAGCTGTCCGATGTTACAGAACACCATGCCTGGAGGAAGCGGGAAAGGCGACTTGAAAACAAAGGGGATGGATCCTGGGGGGAGAGTGGTGCGCCGTCCTCGGGCGTCCCATCAAAAGGTCAGCTTGGGACCTTGAGGAGCTTTGGACGAGCCTTGGGACTGGTTATGCCGCCCGCCCGATGGTCTGCGGCGGAATGGGGCCCTGCGATTATTAAATGGCCGAGACCTGGCCTGCGGCACGGGCCGATAGGGCTGTTGCCGGAACGGACGCCTCTGTGTGGCCGGCGTATGCATTCCCAAAGTGCGGATTGCCACTCGGCCGTCCTTCAGGGTCTGAATTCTCGTGTCAGTTTTTTCCGAGAACAGACCCTGCATTTCAAAAGGGAAGTCCTGGAGGGTGTATTGTACCTCCGGCGGCAAAGTGGACGACTGCAGCCACGCAATGCGTCGCATGGTCACACCGGACGCCACAGTTCTGGCCCCCGAGTCCGCTGAGTCGACCGCTGCCTTAATTAAGGTCCTGGAGGCCAGCTTGCCCTCTTCCAGGAGCGCCAAGAATTCTCGGCGGGAATCCTGCGGGGTCAGCTCCGCGAATTTTCCCAGGCATCCCAAGATGTTAAATGTATACCGGGATAGCAGGGCCATTTGATTTGCGATGCGTAGTTGGAGGCCGCCCGCCGAGTAAATCTTGCGCCCCAATAAGTCCATGCGCCTGGACTCCTTTGACTTCGGCGCAGCGGCAGGCTGTCCGTTACGCTCCCGGTCGTTCACGGACTGGACTACCAACACGGGGGCGTCTGCTCCCACGACATCCGTGATGGGGTCATCGACCTCTTGGACCTCTTCGATGGGCAGGTTGATGGCTTTCGCTACCCGCCGGAGAAGGTCCTGGTGCGCTTTGAGGTCAATAGGCGGGGGCTCTGATGGTGACGCCCCTGCCACCGCCTCGTCGGGAGAGGAGGACGAGGAGTGACCTGGCAGCACCTCTTCAGGAGCTGGCTCCGCGTCTGGGCGCTCCGGTGCCAGTGTCTCATGCCCCAACGGTGTACCGTGAGCAGCGGTCTGTGGCGTTGGAGACGGGGGTGGCCTGCTGACAGTGGCCTCTGGCACCGAACGCACCGAGCCTGGCTGCCTCGGTGGAAGGGGAGGCCCCTGTTCATGTTGGGCCCAGGGCACCCAAAACCCCCATTGCTGAGGTCCATGGTCCTGCGGAAGAGACCCCGCTCGGAAGTCTACCGCACTGCCCTCAGGGGAAGCAACTGAGGGTTCTCTTGAAGGCCAGGGAGGAGCCGTGGCGGTCCCCGGGCGGACGTCCGGTGCCGGAGTAAACTGCCTCTCCGGTGCCGACGGACGGTGCCGGTCATCAAGCGGTCTAATAGGTGACCGGGATCTGCGCGAAGCGCGGTGCCGGGAGCTCGACCTGCGGCGTCGGGAGCTCGACCGGCGGTGCCGGGAGTCGGACCTCGAGCGCGAGCGGCGGCGCCTTGAGCGGCTGCGTGATTCTCGATGTCGCCCGCGATGCCTGGAGCCAGACCTGGTGCGGTGCCGGCGACTCGGCGACCGGGACCTGGAGCGTCGCCGGGAGTGCGACCGGTACCGGGACTGCGACCGGCGACGAGACGGGGAGCGCCGTCTCGACGCTGACCGACGTACGGATCGGGCCCGGTGCGTTGGAGACCGTCGTCTTGAGGGAGATCGGGAGCGAGACCGGATCATGGTGCTCCGATCACCTCGGCCGCCAGGAGAGGGAGGGCGCATCATCATTGGCTTTCCGATGGACTTGACTGTCCGCACCGGCGGTGCCTGTAGCTGATGGCCCGTATCCGCGGTGAGGTCGATCAGCTCCCTCGCCGTCGCGAACGCCTCCGGCGTGGACGGGAGCCTCAGCTCTTCCTCGGTCGGCACCGGGGAGCTGGGCGGTGCCGGACTTGACGGCCCTTGCGGTGCCGGAGTCGACGGCCCGGTGCACTTCTTGTGCACTGCCTCAGCCTGTACCGTTTTAGTCGGAGGCGGCTGGGCTAACGGCTTCTGCTGCTGTTTCGCAGAGGCCGTCTTCGGCACCTTGTGCTTCTTCCCCGGAGAGAGGGAGCGGTGCCGGGTCTTCGGTGCCGGGTGCCGAGACGCGTCGGCACCGGAGCGGCTCGGTGCTGCCGGTGCGCTGCTCACGGAGGCAGGCTTCGGCGCCGATGGAGCTGGTGCCGGAGGTTGGAGAGCCGACTCCATAAGGAGCTGTTTTAAACGAGAGTCTCGCTCCTTCCTCGTACGAGGCTTGAAAGCCACACAAATGGGGCACTTATCCGACCTGTGCGACTCTCCGAGACAGCGGAGGCAGGAGTCGTGCGGGTCACTCACTGGCATGGGCCGCTGGCAAGCCACGCAGGGCTTGAATCCCGGTGCTCCGGGCATAAGCCCGCACCGGGGCGGAAGAAGAGGGCTGACCCCTCTAATTCCCTAACTACTATACTATACAACTAACTATACAACTATAACAAGAAACTTTAACAAACTATTAACAACTATATACACTAAAGCTATTGAGAACGCTAGGGCTGTGGAGGTAAGGGAGCACTCCACTGTTCCTACTAGCCGTCACGGGCGGAAAGAAGGAACTGAGGAGCGGACGGGCCGGCTGGGGTATATATCCAGCGCCATAGCGGCGCCACTCCAGGGGGCGCCCAGCCGGCCCGCCGGAGTTGCTAGGGTAAAAATGTTCCGAAGAACCGTGCACGCGCGGCGCGCACACCTACATGGAATGCATAGGAGCAATCACTCGAAGAAGAACTTAGGCACCATGAACCTCCCCAGCCTCATATCTCAGAACCTCAAGGTCTGGCTCCTTGATTGGTTTTGAATTTTTAATTGGACTGCTTGGCTGAGGTTCATTTTGTACTTCTGAATAGTAGGAAGCCTACCATATGTAACACTTACTTGCAAAAGTGGAAACGCTGCCTTTCATGGTGTTCCTGTCACTCTGTGTACGCTTCTGGAGCTCCTCTCTTGAGAATCCTCGATTACCTGTTGGAATTGAAAACACAGGGACTATCAAAGAGCTCTGTTAAAGTACACCTGGCAGCCATTACAACCTTCCATTTGTCTATTGAGGGCCTTTTAGTCTTCGCCCATCATACCACAGCCAGATTCCATAAGAGTTTATCTAATTTGTTTCCTCATATCCAAAACCCCACACCTCCTTGCGACCGCAGTTTGGTCCTCAACACCTTAAGGAACCCCCTGTTCAAGCTTAGGATCACCTGTTCGTTCCTTTATCTCTCCCTTAAGACTTCATTCCCGGTAGCCAGCACTTCAACTAGAAGGGTGGGAGACCTTGGGGTGTCCATGGCTTACCTGCCATATAGTACCTTCTACCATGAAAAAATCATGCTGCACCCCCATCCTCAGTTTCTATCAAAGGTGTCATCAGATTTTCATATCAATCAAGATATCCATTTTCCAGTGTTTTTTCCCAAACCTCACTCCTCGACTGAAGCAGCCAGGCTCCACACCTTAGGTGTTCTGAGGAGTTTGCCTTCTGGACAAGACAAGAACCTTTAGGATTTACCCCAGGCGGTTTGTCTCCTCTGAAAGGAGGAATGGAAAGTGGATTTCCACACACAGACTATTGAAATGGGTTTCGTGTTGCATTATAGCCTGCTAGAGATAGCTGGAGTGCTCCCCCCATCCCCAGGGTGACAGCCAACTCCACCATGGTCACATCCATTTTTATAGCCCTTCTGAAGACATTCTCATGGCGGCAATGTGCAGGGCTGCAACCTGGTCCTCAGTTCAGACATTTTCCAAGCATTACGCTATCCTACCTGCATCCAGGATACACATGATCTTTGGCAATGCCGTCCTCCAAACTTCCAGGGATCTCCCTCCACAGCACCCACCTCCACATTGAGTTATTGCTTGACGGGCTTCTGTAGTGGAGCACCCCCAGGGACATATATTCAAAGAGGGAGGAGAGTTTACTTACCTTTCAGTAACTTGAGGTTTTTGAGGTGTTTTGTCCCTCTAGGTGCTCCACCTCCTGCCCATCTTCCTCTCTGCTGTGGAGTCTTTTGGCTCTGTATTTGAGAAGAAACTGGAGTGGCTTTGTCCGCTTCTCCCTATATACCCTCACTCTGGAACATGAGGCTGGTGATTCAAATCTCTCATCAAGATCACACAGGCATGTGCACATCCTACGGTGGAGCACCTATCGGGACAAAACATCTCAAAGAACTCAAGTTATGGAAAGGTAAGTTGTCATAAACAGATAGTTAAGGGTTAAAGTCTGTTTTACCTGTAAAGGGTTAACATGCAGTACCTGGTGACCACCTGACCAAAGGACCAATCAGAGACGAGATAATTTCAAATCTCTGTGGAGGGAAGCCTTTGTCTGTGTTCTTTGTTAGAACTCTTTTGAATCTAAAAGAGACCAGTCATGTCTCCAAGTTCTCCTGGAGTAGTTTCTACTAATTAATAGTGAGTATTAATTAGAAAGGCGAATTAGTCTTATGATTTAATTTCTATATTTGCAATTGTGTGTTTGCTAAAGGAAATTCTTTATTCCTGTTTGCTGTTACTTTGCTTTCACTGAGAAAGAAAGGGGGAGAGGGGATTCTCTCCAGAGATTGATAAGGTTATACCCTATGAGTGTCCAGCTTGGGCTCATAGAGATTCTGTATTTTCTTTTTAGTCTTTAATAAATTCTTTTCTATTAAGGACTTGTTTGGTCTTTCCTTGGGTGGATTCTCAGGGAAAGAGAAGGGGGGGGGTATCCCTCTGTAGTTAGATCCCGGTATCTCTCCTAGGAAAAGGGAGGGGGGAGGAAGCAGGGGGAATGGTTGGTTTCTCCTGGGTGTAAGAACTCCATGGATTTGGGGCTCTTGGAATCCCCTAGGATTTTGGGGAAGGACTGTGTCTCAATCCACAATTCCTGATTGAGTGGTGGCAGCTTACTAGATCTAAACTAGGATTTTAGTTTAGAGGGAAACCAAGTCGGGTCCCCATCTTTGAACCCACAAGCTCAAAGTGGGGGTGAGACCCTATGACATAAGTAAACCTCTTAAGTCTCAGGCTTTTATCATGATTCTCACAAGAACATAAGAATGGCCAAACTGGGGCAGACCAATGATCCATCTAGCCCAGTAGCTGTTCTTCCACCAGTGACTGGTGCCAGATGCTTCAGAGAGAATGAACAGAACAGGGCAAATATCAAGTGATTCTGGCAGTCAGCTGCTTAGGGGACACCCAGAGCATGGAGTTGCGCCCTGGATCATCTTGACTAATAGCCATGATGTTTAGGGGTTTTATAAAAGCCCAGACTGCTGGAATTAGATTTCATGAGAATCTCAGCTTTATTTATTTATTCTCAGCACTCTGAGTTACAGAGAATAAATATGCAATAAGTACACCCTAAAGGCTCAGAAACCAGAAGGAAAAGGAAAACAACCCAACCTTTATTTAAAAAAAAAAATCATGATTTTAAGCCAATCTCATGATCTGGGGGCCTGACACATGATTTCTCAAAGATTGTGCTTGGTGATACTGCAATCTCCAAGATGATACTGCAATCTCTAAGGTGATACTATGCTGTTGCTGGTAACCATTTTTTGTTCAGTTCTGGTCAGACTGCTAACGATCTGAGAGACATAACTCATTGTGGATGCTCTCGCTCTCTCAAGGGGACTTTTTTTTGGTTTGTTCTTTTTATCTAAATGAAAGTTATTTAGATTCATGGTCTTTGTTGCTCTTGTGTACAGAGAAATATAACAGGAGCCACCAGAGATTTCTCTAGCATTCTCATTCTGGTTTGCAATACAGGCAGATTGCGACTGTGCACTGGAGAACCACTTTGAAATGTATTAAAAGAGGATGAGTGGCTTTCAAAAATTGAAATGACTTTTTTTTTTTTTGGCCAGAAGGGCTCTACAGTTGTTTCTTTCAACAGTTATCAGACAAATCAACAGCTTCTTCCCATGCTGTGGCTCTAGCTGAGAAATGCATTGTATTGGTTTACTACCCTGTCAACACAATCTTGCAAACTTAACCACCACAGTCGTGTTGGACTCTTCAAATGCTTTGAATTGAGAAAGTCATATCCTCTTACAGCTATTTCAAAATGGTGGTGAAAATCATTGCATAACTTCTCTACAATTTATGGTCAAACCACATATACATCAGCAGCATAGGTGCTGGAACTGGGGGTGGGCAGTGCTGACCCACCCCCCACTTGAAGTGGTTTCCATTGTATACAGGGTATACAGTTAGGTAAGTGGCTTTTAGCTCCCCCACTATAAAAATTGTTCCAGCTCCCTGATCAGCAGCACATAATGGTGCAATGTGGCCTAAGCAATGAATGTTGAACAAGGTTTTATTGCTCTCCTTTAAATCTTGGAATTTCTGATGCCAGCTGTTGCAGTGGTTCTATTTGTGCCTAGCCCCAGCTTGACACAATAGTCCATGAGTCCTCAGCAAAACATTTTGTAGACATAGCGAGTCCCCATTTTTCCTTTCCTATCTTCTAAATGATCTAAATGGTGACATCTGTTTTGTGTCTTTCCACTATCAAAACCAAGACCATTTTCTTAGCAGTGCAGTGTGTGGAGTCATCTGCTGGTCAAGAGAAATTTGCAGCCTGTGATCTCTCACAGTTTCTGCTCAGATGCAAGATTGAGCGTGGGCAGTATCATGCTATTGACTTTTAAAACAAGCTCCCTATTGAAATCAAGAGGGTGTTCTGCTTAAGAATTGATGGCATGATATAGATTTGCATTCTTTAAGATCACATCAGCCTTAATTTTCATACATGTTGCTTTCAGGGTGTTTAAATCTAGGAATCAGTTACTTTCATCACCCTTTAAATTATCTTACAAATTAGAAATCATGTTAAGTTCAGTTTCCTTCACTCACTCCATTTCTAAGGCTGCAATTGTATCTAAGCACTGTTACCTCCTGTTTTACATAACTCTATTACCTCCCTTCGGAGGACAGTTATCAATTGTCTCTAGTTCTCTCGTTTTCTGTCAAATAGGAAGAGATTTCTTTTCTCTAGGGCCTGGTCTACACTAGGCGTTTAAATCGGTTTTAGGAGCGTAAAACCGATTTAACGCCAAAACCGTCCACACTAGGAGGCACCTTATATCGATTTTAATGGCTCTTTAAACCGGTTTCTGTACTCCTCCCTAACGAGAGGAGTAACGCTAGTATCGGTATTAACATATCGGATTAGGGTTAGTGTGGACGTTGATCGACGGTATTGGCCTCCGGGAGCTATCCCACAGTGCACCAGTGACCGCTCTGGACCGCAATCTGAACTCGGATGCAGTGGTCAGGTAAACAGGAAAAGCCCCGCGAACTTTTGAATATTTCCTGTTTGCCCAGCGTGGAGCTCCGATCAGCACGGGTGGCGATGCAGTCCGAAATCAAAATAAAAAAAGAGCTCCCGCATGGACCATGCGGATGTGATCGCTGTAAGGGCAGGCAAATCTGTTCTATCAGCGCTCCGTTACAGAAGATGAAATTCAGAATCCTTTTTTTAAAATCTCCAGACAGACGCCATAGCAGGGACTCAGCGCACTGCAGCGTGACAAGCGTAACGGAAAGCCAAAGAATCAAATGGACGCTCATGGACTGGAGGACTGAAGCTATCCCACAGTTCCTGCAGCCTCCGAAAATTATTTGCATTCTTGGCTGAGCTCCAAATGCTTCTAGGGTCAAACACAGTGTCCGCGGGTCAGGGCATAGCTTGGCAATCTACTCACCCACCCCCCACCCACCCCCAGAAGCGAAAGGTAAAACAATCCTCTGACTCTTTTACATGTCACCCTATCTTTACTGAATGCTGCAGATAGACGCGATAGTGCAGCACTCAACACCAACATCCTTGCTCCCCCCCCCCGCCATGGGCGGCTGATGGTACAATATGATGGAAATCCATCCTCATCATCAGCATCAGCTGATCGTACAAAAAGCTGGAAATCCATCCTCATGATCAGCCTCAACTGATGGTACAAAAGGACTGGTAACCGTCCTCGTCATCAGCCTATTGGCCCTAATTTTTTCTGGTGGATGGATGGTGCAATATGGCTGGTAACCATCCTCATCATAGCAACAGGGGGCTGAGCTCCATCAGCCCCACCCTTCATGTGTAAAGAAAAGATTCAGTTGCCCTGGACTAGCAGTGGGATGCTGGGCTTCTCTCCTACACACTGCTTAATGTCCTGTCTGGACTATCATAGCAGCTGGAGGCTGCCTTCCACTCATTTCTCACTAACAAGTCAGTGTGTCTTATTCCTGCATTCTTTATTAATTCATCACACAAGTGGGGAGACAATGCTACGGTAGCCAAGAAAGGCTGGGGGAAGAACGGAATCAACAGGTGGGGTTGTTACAGGAGCACCCCCTGTGAATAGCATACAGATAATAATTTCTGCAGGCTCTGACACAGAGCAGCTGTGCTCTCTGGTTCTATGATACGGTGGTTCTCTAGCACACTTGCCTATATTAGGCAGCACTGATTCTATTTTTAGAAACCAAAAAGGAGGGATTGACTCAGGGAGTCATTCCCAATTTTTGCTTTTGCGCCCTGGCTGATCGGCCAGGGGCACTTATGACAGCAGCTAATGGTACAAAACGATGGAAGGTGCAATACGGCTAGTAACCAATCTTGGCTTTTGCGCCTGGCTGATTGGCCAGGGCACTAGCAGCAACTGGTACAAAAGGACTGGTAGCCATGATCATCCGCAGTTCCAATTTATGGAAGGGTTTGGATGGTGCAATATGGCTAGTAACCATCTCTGCTGTCATGCAAAAGCAAAAGCATGCTTCTGTGTAGCGCTGCTGAATCGCCTCTGTGAGCGGCATCTAGTACACATACGGTGAGAGTCACAAACGGCAAAACAAGCTCCATGATTGCCATGCTATGGCATCTGCCAGGGCAATCCAGGGGAAAAAGGCGCGAAATGCTTGTCTGCCGTTGCTTTCCCACGAAGGAGTGACTGACGACATTTACCCAGAACCACCGCGACAATGATTTTTGCCCCATCAGGCACTGGGATCTCAACCCGGAAGTTCCAAGGGGCGGGGGAGGCTGCGGGAACTATGGGATAGCTAGGGAATAGCTACCCACAGTGCAACGCTCCAGAAATCGACGCTAGCCACGGACCATGGACGCACACCACCGATTTAATGTGCTTAGTATGGCCGCGCTCCACCTGATTTTATAAATTCTGTTTTACAAAACCGGTTTATGCAAATTCGGAATAATCCCGTAGTGTAGACGTACCCTAAGTGGATTCGCTAGCCAGATGTTAGCTGCTGTCAACAGACCTCCACAAAGCATGAAATTCACCATTATTGTTGTTATTACTACCATAATGCCTCGAAGTGCTAGCTCTGGAGCAGCATCCCATTGTACTAGCCCCTCTACAAACACAGACCGAAAAGCAGCCCATGCCCCAAAGAGCTAATAATCTAAATGTAAGACAAGAGATAAATAGGTGACTGCAGATCGATGTGGGAGTAAAAGGAAACAATGAGACAAGATTGGTCACCATGACAGGCAGTGGTCTTTGCTCACTAGCAACTTCAACTGATGCCAGGTTTGTTGGTAGGTATCACAGCAAAGGAAAGGTTTACGGAGGGACTGAGGGTATGGCTACACTTACAAGTTGCAGCGCTGGGAGTTACAGCGCTGGTCATGCAGCTGTGTAGGGGCCAGCGCTGGAGTGTGGCCACACTGACAGCTACCAGCGCTGCAGTGTGGCCACACTTGCAGCACTTTCCAGCGCTGTATTGAGAGGTGCATTGTGGGCAGCTATCCCACAGAACACCTCGTCCCATTTTGGCGCCGTTTTGGCGCTGAGTATTGTGGGAAGGGGAAGGAAGTGTGTGTGTCATTCCGCTTCCTGTTCCAACGCCCCGTGGTGCATCGCTTCACATCCCAGCATTCTGTCTTTCCGGCAACGTTTGGCGCCATTGTGAGTGTCTGTTTTACTCTGTGGGAAATGGAGCCCGAGCTGCTGAGGACTGTGCTGATGAGTGTCGCCAGCACAACACGTTTGGCAGTCGAGCTATTCCTTCAGCTCCAAAGTGACAGTGAGGAGTCTGACGATGATATCGATATCGATTCTCCTGCCACGTGTGACACCAAAGTGCTTGTGGCATTCACAGAAATGCTCAGCACCGTTGAACGCCGCTTTTGGGCTCGGGAAACAAGCACTGAGTGGTGGGATCACATCGTCATGGAAGTCTGGGATGACGAGCAGTGGCTGCAGAACTTTCGTATGAGAAAAGCCACTTTCATGGGACTGTGTGTTGAGCTCGCCCCCACTCTGCGGCGCAAGGACACAAGATTGAGAGCTGCCCTGACGGTGGAAAAGCGGGTGGCTATTGCAATCTGGAAGCTGGCAAATCCAGACAGCTACCGGTCGGTCGGGAACCAGTTTGGAGTGGGAAAGTCGACCGTTGGAATCGTTTTGATGCAAGTTTGCAAGGCAATTAATCGCATCCTGCTAAGAAAAACCGTGACTCTGGGGAGCGTGCAGGACATGGTGGATGGCTTTGCACAAATGGGTTTCCCTAACTGTGGAGGGGCAATAGATGGGACGCATATTCCTATTCTGCCCCCACCTGGCATCAGAGTACGTTAATCGAAAGGTATTTCTCTATGGTTCTCCAGGCGCTTGTGGATCACCGCGGGCGTTTCATTGACATTTACACAGGCTGGCCTGGAAAGGTGCATGATGCACGCATCTTTCGGAACAGTGGCCTGTTCAGGAAGATGCAGGCAGGGACTTTTTTCCCAGACAGGAAATGCCCATTGTGATCCTTGGAGACCCCGCTTACCCGTTACTGCCTTGGCTCATGAAACCCTATACAGGGAAGCTTGACAGGAGCAAGGACCGGTTCAACTACAGGCTGAGCCGGTGCCGAATGACTGTGGAGTGTGCTTTTGGCCGTTTAAAGGCACGCTGGCGTTGCTTGTATGGGAAGCTAGACTTGGGGGAAAGCAGCATCCCCGCGGTTATATCCGCTTGCTGTACCCTCCATAATACTTGTGAAGGGAAGGGTGAAACATTCAGTGAGGCATGGACCACCGAGGTTCAAGTCCTGGAGGCTGAATATGCACAGCCAGAGAGCAGGGCTAATAGAGAGGCCCAGCACAGGGCTTCAAGGATTAGGGATGCCTTGAGGGAAGAATTTGAGGCTGAAAGCCAACAGTAATGTTTGCTGACTTGCATGGGAGTGAATTGCACTGTTTACACTGTTATTCTATTATCCCTAAAATGATTTGCAGTGCCTCTTTCTTTACTGGGCTAAGGTATCTTTCACTATCTGCTATAATAAAGACTGTTTTCAAAGCCAAGAATTGTTTTATTGTAAAGAAAAAAAATTCCTTGACAGACAGACAGACACACAACATTTCATGAACACAAGAGGGAAGGGGTGTGGGTTGGTGAACTGTACAGTCACAAGTTTGCATGTGTCCTGTCTGGAGTGCTGTTTAACGATTCCTGCACTTCAGGGTGCATATACTGCATGGTTATGGGGGTTGAGTGCAGAGGGTAAGGGTGGTAGGTATCAGGGCTGGTTGGTGAAAGAACAGGTGTTGGAGGCAGCTGGTGGTGGTAAGAAACTGAATGCTGGGGAAAGGCGGTTTGAGCTGACATTGGGGCACAAGGAAAAAAGCTTTGGGACGGGGGGGGGCGGGGGGGCAGCACGGGACTGCTCTGCCTGCATGGCTAAGATTGCCTTGAGAGAGTCCGCTTGGCTCGACAGGATCTCTAGCAGCTGGTTTGTGCTTTTCTTCTTTGCCACAGCGTTTCTACGCCAATGTCTCTGGCGGATCATGCTTTCCTTCTCTCGCCACTCCTTCAGTTCCTTTCTCTCTGCAGCAGAGTGCTGAAGAACAGTCTTCAGCATGTCCTCTTTGCTCTTTCGGGGATTTCTTCTCAAATTTTGTAGCCTCTGTGCTGTGGAACATCTGCCCACTCCAGGAGTCAAGGTCACTGTAGAAATGAAACATTTAACAGGGGCAGCATTGTATCCACTATCTCCAGACATGAATTGTTACACTGAGGAGTTTGCACTTTAACATTCTTTTCCCACACGCATAACACGACAGAAGCCACGAAATGGTGAGTGAGGGGTGCTTATAGAAGGAGAAGTGGGGCTTGATTGATAGAGGGGGGCTGGTTGCTTCGGGTAATCTGGAGTGATAGAGGGGTTGAGTGAAGATGCAGCTGCAGGGTGATCTTCACTATCTACCTATCTCTTCACTAAAGAGTCTCCCAACATTTTTCACAGGAGTTAATCCTGCAAGATATCTCCCTGCTGCGAGTCACTAGGGGACAGCGGGAGGCTCTTTTACAGCAATGTGGATTCCGCCCGGGACCCTACGCGGCTTCCCTGTGTTCAGAAATGATCCCCCCCCCACTCGCGGAACAGTGGCGCGGACGCGTCAGCGTGACTGGGACAAGAAACACAGTGGCTCTCCCTATAAACCTGCGCAGGCATATTGCCCACGCCTGGCTGAAACTTTTGCTGAGATAACTGAAGCAGATTACCGCGACGTGATAGACCACATCAACGGGCTATTCCACATCTAGAGGCTGGCATGCATGCAGCCATAACCCCCCTTCCTCTCCAGAAACATTTCCACCCAGAAAATAAAAGCCGCTACCGTTAACCCGCTCCTCTGCTTGTCCTTCTGCAACGGCTGGCTGCTGCGATGGGGTACTTTCCTCCTGGCTTGAGAAGAGATCCTGGCTGCATGCCCACTCTGGGGGGTCGTCCCCCATCCCAGTAGCTTCACTCGTGGTGTCCTCCCCGCCTCCTCCTCCGCCGCCGCCTCCGCCTCCTCCTCCTGTCCCCAGCCTGCTCAGAAGTGTCCATCGTTATCCTGGGATTGGCAGTGGGGTCACCCCAAGTATCTCGCCCATCTCCCTGTAAAACGGCAGGTCGTGGGGCAGCTCCGGATCGGCGATTACACTCGCGGGCTTTGTAATAGGCACTCCGCAGCTCCTTAACTTTCACCCTGCATTGCAGTGCGTCCCGATCATGGCCCCTATCCAGCAAGGACCTTGATATCTGCTCAAAGATATCGTAATTCCTACAGCCGGAGCGCAGCTGTGCCTGCACTGATTCCTCCCCCCAAACACTGATGAGGTCCAACAGCTCGCCATTGCTCCATGCTGGGGCTCGTTTGCCACGTGGAGGCATGGTCACCTGGAAAGATTAACTGATTGCACTCCACACCTGGCTGCAGCAAACAGGAAGGAGATTTTTAAAATTCCCGGGGCATTTAAAGGGCTGGTCACCTGAGGCAAGAGCAGTAGAGTGCAAACTGATGAGCAGAGTGGCTGAACAGGAATTCTGGGATAGCTCCTTATTCCCTGGAGGACAGGTAAAGCGCTGGTGAGTGTCCACACCTGCTGAGCAGCGCTGGATCCACCAGCGCTGCACTCCTTATACCCCTGCCGGGATGGGTTTTCAGCCAGCGCTGCAACCAGGGAGTTGCAGCGCTGGTTGTGCCCTGCAAGTGTGGACGGGGTGTAATTGCAGCGCTGGAAAGCCTCCACCAGCGCTGCAACTTGTAAGTGTAGCCAAGCCTTGAGACAAAGATGATTGGTACCAGCTTTCCCCTCCACACACGTTGTTCAAGTGACAGAGCCCAGGTTTACAGCCGCAATGTTGTTTAGCTTTGACATTTTGAACCCATCAGAATTAGAAAGAAGGGGAGAAAAAAAATCTTTGTCTCGGCATTTTCAACATCATCTCTTAATATTAAAAAAAATCAGTCTTCCCTGGAGTTGGTTAAAACATTGTAAGTATGATTCTTAAAAAAAATTGGTAATGATGTGGGTTCTCAAAAATGTGCATGAAAACTTGAAACTTTTCCAATTTTTTGACAAAAAAATTGAAAACTGAACAGTTTTTGGTTTTTGAAACTGAAAATAAATTTTCTGGGGATTTTTTAGGGTTTTTTTTGGGGGGGGGTGTCTTTTTCCTTTTTTTTCCCCTCTCCTCCCCCTGCTTTTCTCCCTTCCCAGCAGCAAAAGGTAAAAGATCTATCCATCCTGTCAGTTTTAGGGTTGTTTATACCTGCTCCCCTCATGGTTATACACAGGGCCGGCTCTAGGCATCAGCGTTCCAAGCATGTGCTTGGGGCAGCACTTTCCAAAGGGCAGCACTCCAGCTCCCTTTTTTTTTTTTTTTTTGGCTTGGGGCGCAAAAAGCCAGGAGCTGGCCCTGAGTGGAGGTGAACTGCGGCAGTGGGGGGCGCAGGGAGGGCCGCAGGAAGTAACCGGGGGGGGGGAGAGGAACCGCTCCCACTTCCCCCAGCTCACCTCCGCTCCACTGCCGCCTGCTCCCCCGAGCACGCCGCTGCTCCACTTCTTCCCTCTCCTTCCCAGGCTTGCTGCAAAACTGCCGATTCACACAGCAAGCCTGGGGGGGGGGGGGAGAAGCGGAGCGGTGGCAGCGTGCTCAGGGGAGCAGGTGCAGTGGAGGTGAGCTGCAGGGGTGGGGGACGTGGGAAGGGCCGCAGGAACCATCCTCACCAGCTCACCTCCCACCAGCTCACCTCACCAGCCTCCTCCCCCGAGCATGCAAGTAGGAGGGGAAATGCAGCACGCCCGGGGGAGGAGGTGGGGCCGGAGATTTGGGGAAGGAGTTGCAAGGGGGCGGGGAAGGAGCGGAGTTGGGGCACAGCCAGGGGGGCGCGGGAAATTTTTTTTGCTTGGGGTGGCAAAAAACTTGGAGCTGGCCCTGGTTATACACAGTGGTGGATTATACAATAGGCCCATAGGGCCTGTGCCCAGGGGTCCCAGCCAACTGGGAGGCCCCAGAAAAATGGGTACCCCAGGAGAAATACGTCATGGGGCAGCAGAAGCCCAGAGCCCTTGCAGAAGCTGTGGGGCAGGCAGGGGAAGCCCCAGTGCCCCAATCCCATTTCCAGCAGAAGTCCCAGGCAGGAACGGTAAGCCCTAGTGCCCAGACCCCAGTTGCAGACATGCTCTCGCTCCCTGTTGCAGCCTCAGGGTTGGAGGAGCTCTTGCTCCCTGCTGCAGACCCTGGACCATGGCGGGGGAGGGGAGGGCAGAGGTTCTCCAGTCTTGGGGCTGCAGCTGGGGGGGCGCAGAAAGGAGTGAACGGATTGTGGGGCTGCAGTGGGGGAGCAGAATGAGCAGGACTGTGGGTGAAACAGGGGCAGAATGGGGGGCGGGACCACAGGCAGAAGGGGTGGGGAAGGCCCTCCCCCAACACTTGCTCTGGCCCAGCACCCCAGGAGACCTTAATCCTACACACCCATATTTCAGAGTGAGAAATTATTCCAACTATGACTGTGAGAAACCTACAGCACAGAAGATGCACATTACCTGTTGTTTGTGGGGAAATAACAGCTCCAAAAAGTTCATAGCATCTACTTTCCAAGCCCCTTGTCCCAACTTCTGACCGCTGTGGTCTGGTAGCTTTCCTATGTGCTTGATTTCATTTCCATAATCAGCTTTTCAGGGCGAGGCCCATGTGTTTTTTTATTTACCAAACAACCAGAGGCACATCTATGGCACTATATAAATCATTACCAAATATAGTCTGGCATCCCTGAGGCCGCAGTGCAGAAATTTTGAGTCACTGTGATACCATGTTGGATGGTATTTCGCCAGTGACTTTCAGCAGCTAGTTGAGCAGTGGGTTGTTTTTTCTTTAAAATGAGGTTGTTGTTTTTTTCCAGGTTTCAATTTTAACTTATGAAAACACAGAGCCTCCAAGGCAGCCAAACCAAACAAACAATTAACTGTGGCTGGAAAAGTGGAGCAAAGTGAGTCACTAACTCCTCCATCCCCAGAGACAAACACCTCTTGGCTTGCTCGCTCTCCCTTTTGAAGCTTACCTTGTGCCGAGGTGTGTCGGCAGGGACAGCCAGACAAACACATGACCTGCTGCTGGGGTTGATCTGTAACCAGGTGTAAAAATTCATCTGTTGCTTTAAAAAGTAACACGGGATAATTACTATTTTGCCAGTTAGCACAGAGCAGCAGCACTCATCATTACCCACCAGCAGACGGGATAAAGTGTTAGCCAGCAAATGGGAACACCTACCATCCGGGCCCTGATCCTGCATGCTAGTCATGTGATGACCTCTCTCTTGGCCAAAACCAAGGATTGAGACAGGGCCCTCAACAGCTAAAAGTGTAAGTGTCTATAGCTTGCGCCCAAGAGCCAGGCTTGCCAGGCAGAGCTGTAACAGAGTCACGTCACCAGTGGATCAGGCACAGACGGGAACACAGAACATCCTCATCTGTGTGTTACCCCCCATGGGGGGGGGATACAGGCGGTCTGTCTCCACAGTGCAGCTAGCAGCGGTATATAATATATGGAGATATACCTGTCTCATAGAACTGGAAGGGACCTTGACAGGTCATCAAGTCCAGCCCCCTGCCTTCACTAGCAGGACCAAGTACCATCCCCGACAAATTTTTGCCCCAGGTCCCTAAATGGCCCCCTCAAGGATCGAGCTCACAACCCTGGGGTTTAGCAGGCCAATGCTCAAACCACTGAGCTATCCCACCCCCCATTGGGGCTTCATATATAGTGAACTGCCTTTGCAGCATAGAGCCCGTTGTATGGTTATAGCAACAGGCCATACAGTTAGCAGCAGCAGCATGGTGATGGGGTATGCAGGCAATGGAAGACATAACAGCAGAACCTCTGGTATATACACCTGCCTACAATTTCAGTGTAACAGGTAATAGCACGTGTAGAGCATTTTTCAGGGGAAAGATAGAGGCTTAATAATAAATGTTAGACTTCATTGTGTTTTACATAGAATTACCCGTCCAGCCCAGCGGTCGATCCAGTGCAGTATCCTGTCTCAGACAATGCTGACATGCTGCAGAGCAATGGCTAGGTGTAATGCCACTGTGATGCTTTGGGGTTCAACTCGGGCCATTAAGGGGTTGTGTCACTGTGTTGCCCTGCAACTCTGTGTGCCTATTAAATGCTGTGCCATTGTGGCTCACAGCCATGGCACCAGCAGCCAGCACACGCACATGCAGGTCGCACCGTGGCTTCCAGCACCCTGTTCCTTTCTCAGAATGACCCCCAACACCCTCCCAGTCCCAGATTGCCCCCCAAACCATCTGCCCTGTAGTGTCCAGCCCTCTCAATGAACAGTTATTAAGTTTGCTGCGCCCGTAAAGAGATATCACCCAGCAGCTTTCGCAGCCCTGGGTGAGTCGCCAGCAGTGAGGAGTGAACTTTGGACCTGAAAGCAGTCGCCTCTGGTGCCTGAGCTAAAAGATCCTTCTCTGTTAGCTTAACCTATAGCAGCCTCATCAACTCTGTGTCTCACTCACCACTAGAGGGCACCACAGTGAGTGAGTAAAATCTCAGAGTGGCCAATCATGATAACCCTGCCCATAGGGGAAGTTTCTGCCTAACTCCCTGTGGTTGGGATGATACAATCTTTATAGGGGCACTGCCAACCATGAGCCAGCTCCTCAGCTGGTGTAAATCAGCATAGCTCATCTGAAGTCAATGGAGCTGCTCTGGTTTACACCAGTCAAGGATCTGGCCTATGCTGTAAACAAACATCTCGTTACTTGTATTACTAATAGCACCTAAGCTCCCTTCTGGCCTTAGCATCTGTGAATCCCCCAGTTCATCCACTTCTTTCATGGGCCATGGGGAGAACAGGTCTGCCTGCATTGCCCTCAGCATGCTCAGAACACTTTCACTTCTGCATTGAGACAATGACTATAATCAAATCTCATGCTTCATACCTTCAGCAAGTCACCTACAGGGGATAGGAAAATATGTTTATCCCTGCTGCACAGTTGGTGATAAGACATATTCTGGGTTGTCCACAGCTGGAGTCAGGACATCAGACGGGCAGGACCAGTGCTCTGAGGTGGTACCAAGATATTTCTGAGTGCACTCTTCATAACGCCATAGAGACTAACCCAATCCTCATGGGCAGTGTTATGTGAGTCTTGCAGTTCAGGTAGCCACAATATCCTTATTCATATGTTGCCCCATTTCTTAGCTGAGGCCTCTGAAGTTACATTTCATGTACCAGCATATGACCATGAATGGCAAAAGATGGGGAGAAAGGTTCCCAACTGTTAACCCAAATACTATAGGATATTTTGCTATCCTGTTAGTAGGGTGTCAGGGTAAACTGATGTTAGCAAAGCCTTCTCTTCCCCTTAGGCACAAGTGGCCCAGATGATGGACTAATTGGTTGTGAGAGACTGCTTACTGGTAAGGGGAGGGCCTTAACCAGATTCATTTTGACCATCCCAGTATCAGCCCTTCATCCTAAAAATATTACTAACTGCTCCAACCTCTATGAACACCTGGCATTTTACCTTTCAGAGTTCAGTATAAGCACACCACAACAAACTGTTGATTGGTGGATGCCGAATGCTTCTTAACTCTTGATGTCCTGCAGCCTTCCTGATGTTTCTCCTTGGACTCTCCCTAGTGGTTTGTCTGCTGAGGAGCTGTGCTGAGGATGTCCACTTTGATAATGAGCACATATTACTGCTGACAAACACAGCCACACAGGAGTTCTGTTGGAAATATTGTTTTATCTTTCAAATCTCTTCGAGAACAAATTTGACCCACAGCAAATAGCCAAAGGATTATAAGGGAAGATTTACGTTTATAGAAATCCCAGCCAACACACTGTGGAAGTAACAGTTTCAATTATTTATGACAATTTGAGATGGTGTCTCATTGGAAATACAAATTTGTTAATTTTATCAACATATGATGAGAGATTACAGTATGTTAACTTAACTCCATATAGGTAATGAAGGACTATCCCTCAATGCACCTGTGGCCAAAGGAAATGATCTCTTTTTAAATATGTGTGCTACATATCCAGGGACAACACAGATTATATTAAGTGTTATATTTTGTCACAATAAATTATCATCAAAATTTTTATATTTCTATTATATATATATCTGTGCAGGAAAAATGGCAATATTTTCTATTCTTTTAACAGAGAAAGAGTATGTGACCCATAAGGAGAGTATCAAAACACGTACGCACAAATCAAATTAAAATTGTATATGAAACTTTAGCAGCTGAATTTCCTAGATTTAGAGCCCTTAACACTGCATTCCTGTAGATTTTGTATGCAATATTAATGTTACATCATGCTAGCACCCATTGTATCATACATTTTTAATCATACAGCTATCTCCAGATGATTTTTATTAGCAAAAACTATTAAGTATATTCTAAACTACACAGTACTGTACAGAGTTGTTGGTTTTATAACATAGCTATTGCTTTTAGGGAACACGTAAATGCATTTTTAATTGATTTCACACAAAGCACCTAGCATGTGTCATTATCTACTCCTGTTCACTGAATGGAATACTGTATATAGTGTTTGGTATTGGAGTAGATGACAGGTGGAATTTAAACGAAAATTCCTGATTGTTTTCGCTGCATTATGAAAATGTGGTCCATTTGACAGTCCAAGAAGGAGCCTTCTCTTGGAGAGGTACAGTTAAGATGCAAGTGCTGTGATGAGAGGGGAACAGATAGCTAGGTAGAACCATTTTTATGTTTACTGGTGTCTTCTATCTTTATGGACCTGGAACTGCAGGAGCTGGTGGACATGACAATGGGACACAGAGAGGATCTGCATGATAGTTGCCCATTTTGAGATGCATTATGAGCAAACTACTTTTTCCTTCGATGATGCTCCAAATCAGCATTATGCAAGATTTTCACTGCAACCATGTTCATCTGTGTTGCATCCAACTCGGGGGGGATATTGTATGGACATTCAGTAAATAACACAGTGTGTCAATTTTTGTGACTGACAACTAGAGGAGTAAGACACCTAGGTTAAGCTCTTCAACCTTGCTTCAGACCCTTTATGCTGAGGAAAAGGGATGGAGCAGCATGAAGGGGCCCTAAAACCCCCAGCTGCAGCTGGAGAAGGATTCCCTGGGCATAGACACTGCCTTACGGTCTGCCTTCCAAAGACCACCTCACAATCGTTGGCATAGGGAGCATGCTGAACAGGAGGAGGGACATGCCTGAGGTAGGGACACAACACACGGTGCTGTGGTGATTCTGAGCAGTGCTGCAGCCCATAACTCAGGAAGGCCGTTGTCTAAGTTACACTGGGGGCCACTCCAGCCCCTGGAGCAGCCCAAGATCAAGAGCGTGGAGAGCTGGCTTAAAGCCACATTAGGACCACGCACACCTGGGCTGCGAGTTCTGTGCTGCACCTCTAGAGGCACAGCCTAGAATCTCACCTCTTGTTCCAAGGACGCGTGCTTAAAATATGATTCTTCTAGGAAATGGGGTATGTAAAAATGGCACCTTCTTACACACCATCTCCTAGGCAGCAGCCTTCCAGTACTGACAGTTGTGTTTGCTTCCCGACTTGACTTACAACTACTTTATAAGAGCTGCAGAGCCATGAGATCATTACCAGAACCTGTTCCAGCTCACACATCATCAACAGAATTATTAACTAAGTTCCCAATGCAGACACTGTAGTGCAAGTGATGTGTGCCCAACTTGAGTCTCAGATTCCTGTTTGAATGTTGCAGGGCTGGCAACTAGATAACATCTTTTTTTTTTCTTGTAAACTGTGCACAAATACATAGTGACAAACCAGTGACATCTTTACAGAGTCACTTTTCAGAGTAAAACCCACTATTGAGTCCCATAGCCTGGATTAATTATATTATGGGCTGAACACATCAATTAGGTTCCAAAAAAATGTGAACAGTGGCTAATTTGGAAGCCCATCACACAGTGAGGTCAATGTTACAGAAAACAGTATGGGGGGGGGGGGGGGGAGAACCGTCAATGATTTCCCTTGTGTTCCACACACATGAATGTAGCCGTGAGATACAGGCCTGAATGCCAGGGTGGAAAAGAAGGAAAAAATACTATAGTTTTGTTTTGTTTTTTTAATGGCGGCAACTAGTTAACTGAAACATGATGTGTTGTAAGGCACAGAGTAAAGCATATTTGTTTACAAAGCGCTTTAGTTAACCATCAAAACCAGATGTTTCTGGAACAATGAAAAAAACCTACCAAAGACGAACAAACAAAACAATCATCTTGAAATCATGCTACTAACCTGACTGAACCAAATGTGATTATAAATGTCCAGAATATTAAAACCGGAGAATATAGCTCTAGAACAAGCATACAAAACCATCCTCTTCCTCAGTGTGCCCCAAAGTGCAGCCAATCAGCCAAGCCCAGAGACATACGCTTGCAGACAAGAAGAAAGTTGACCCACAGTAGGGTTTAACTACAAGTGAAAAAAAAAAAAGTAGCTTCTTTTCATCCACCAAAGAAGTCACAGCCTCAAGATCCTGGCAAGTTGCCGATATGCCCTTCCATCTCCTAGTGTTTGGTCACTCTCAGAACACTGGGTTGTCCGATTTGTTGACATCACTAACATGCTTTATAAATTGAGCAACAGATCCACATTTGTCTACCCATTGGATGTTCATCTTGCCTTTTAAGATAATGTCATGGAAAGGGGCTGTGGATGTTTGTGTGTGTGTGTTTTTTTAATTATTAGAGAGACAAGGTGGGTGGTGAGAGAGACAAGCTTTCACAGAGCTCTTCTTCATGTCTGGGAATGTTACTCTGCATGTCACAGCTAAATACAAGGTGGAACAAATTGTTTAGCATAAGTAGTTAACACATTCTTTCTAAGAGCCCATTCAAGGTGGTTATACCTCTGCAGTCCTAGGACAAAAAAAAAAAAAAAAAAAGAGTGGGATAGTGGGTTACAGATTGTTGTAAAGGCCATAAATCCAGTGTGTCTACCCAGTCCATGGTTTTTAGTGTCTAGAAAAGTTATGAATTTAAGCTCCCAGGCTTGTCTATTGAAAGTGTTCTGCAGGTTTCCTTTGAGGATGAGGACTGATAGGTCAGATACGGAGTGATTGCTTTGTGAAAAGTGTTCACCATAGGTGATATGATGTTTCTGTCTTATGATTTTTCTGGGCAAGTTTATTCAAAAGCGTAGTGATTGTCTCGTTTCACCCACATACTTGTTACTGGGGCATTTACTGGACTAGATGAGGTACACCACATGTTGTGATAGACATGTGTAGGACTCATGGATCTTGAAAGATGTGTTGCGGGGGAGGGAGGGCATTGATCATCACAGCAGTGACGGTATGTCTATAGGTTTTGCATCGGTTGTTATGGCAGGGTCTGGTGCTGCTTTGAGTTGGTGTGTCCTGGTCTGTGACGAGTTTGCTTTTGATGATGAACTTGGTGAGTTTGGGGGGTTGTTTGAAGACCAGACGAGGGGGTTCAGGAAAGATTTCTTTCAGGATGTGGTCCCCATAAAGTATGTTGTCATTGTTTAATGATACCCTGTATGGGTTCCAGAGTGATGTGGTTGATGACAACTAGGACGTATAGTTGGAGGGTATTTTTTTTCCTGTATTGAAGTAGGTTCTCTTGAGGTATTTGGGTGACCCATTCCATGATGCGATCTACTTCTCTGGTGCAGTGTCTTTATTTGGTAAAGGTGAAGGTGAAGTTTTTAAGTGTGTTAAGGTGTATATCCTGAACTTTCTCTTCAGAGTATATGCTGTGGCATCTGAGTGCCTGGCTGTAGTCAACAGATTTCTTGGTGTGTTTGGGGTGGTTGCTGGATCTGTGAAGGTAAGTGTGGTGATCCATGGGTTTCTCATACGTAGTTGTTTGTAGGGTTCCATTATTGAAGCTGATCATGGTGTCCAGGAAGTTGATGGAGTGGGAGTGTTCTACAGAGAATTTGATTGATGGGTGATGGTTGAAGTTGTGGTGGAAATCTCTGAGGGAGTTTAGGTCATCCATCCAGAGGATGAAATCATAATCAATGTACCTCAGGTATATCACCAGTTTTATGGTGCACTTGGCCAGAAATTCTTCCTCAAGGTCACTCACATACATATTGGGGAGCCATCCTAGTACCTATGGCTGTTCCCATGGTTTGGACAAAGTGTTTGTGGTTGAATGTGAAATTGTTATGGGTGAGGATGAAATGGATGAGTTTGGCGATGTGTTTGGGTTGGATATTTGAGCATTGTCCATTGTCCTATAGATATTTGAAGCAGGCAAGCAGTGCCATCATTGTGAGGGATGTTGGTGTAGAGGCAGGTGACAACATCCATCGTGATAAGGATGGTGCTCTGAGGAAGGTTGTTAGTGTTGCAGAGTTTCTGGAGGAAGTAGGTTGTGTCCTGGAGGAAGTTGACCCCTTGTGTGGTGAACGGTTTGATGATGGTTTCTATGAGTCCTGATATTCACAGAAACCATTATCAAACCACTCACCACACAAAGTGCCAGCTTCCTCCAGGACAATCATACATTTCTTATCAAAGAATAAGATTTAAGAATAATGGAAACTGAAAAAAGAACAGGAGTACTTGTGGCCCCTTAGAGACTAACAAATTTATCTCTAAGGGGCCACAAGTATTCCTGTTCTTTTGGCGGATACACACTAAAACGGCTGCTACTCTGGAACTGAAAAGTTATATATAAAATAAAATCATAACATGCTTTCTAGAGATGAAACTTCATTTAGCAGGCTAACAGTTTATCTACAGAAGGTTACCTCACCCCAAATGTCTTTTGCAGCATTTCAACCAAGCCTAACTGAGATCCTGTTTTCATGAATGTAAACTCATTGTCCATTTAATTCCTCAAGTGCAGGATAAAGGGATGTCTCCTTGCCTTCTTCTTAAATCCCCAGAGGTCACAGTCTTTGTGCATGGCCAGGCAAACCCCCCTGGTTTGTTTTTGCCTCTGTGCTCCTTTCCTGTTGACTCCTTATGTAAATAGGGCTTCCATTGTGTTGGGATACAATGCTTAATCTACCTGGCAGACATCCTTTGTGTGAGTCAAAACTCCTTCGTCAGCTCTGCCTTGGACACAGACTTTAAAACATATATTCAGTACACATACACATCTCCTTAAATATCATCCACACAAACATCTCACAGTGATTAGAGATCTCACATGACATCATTGATGGATAAATACTACACCATCAATGTGTGAGTGAGTTTGTCAGGCCCGTTAGGAGGTACTGTTACAGAACAGTGAACCCTCTGCCATATGCTACAAATGGGCCTCTGTGTCACACTCCTCCATTAACCAGCTTGTAAATTGGATGCAAATGTAGCCCTCATTCAGGTTAATGACCATTTACCCTGTTACCATTATTCCATCATTATCCATTCCCTATCCTGGTTTAAGGGATATATAGAACAGATATGCCTTGACTGATTAATAACGACAGATTCCCGCTGGAATAAAATTAGAAAAACTCTGCACCTCTGTTTATCCCAAAATATTATCCATCTAAGAAAAGACCATAAGAAAATGGTTCACATCAAGTGAGACACTTTGTCTAAGAACTCAGAGATCAGCCAAGGTCAGGAATTCCTCTCCTCAAGAATAGAAACTAAAATGGCTAATGAGAGTATTGTTAATCACTTAGGCAAGAATCTCTCTGAATTTACATATGCATAAAACCTCTTTTCCCCTCCAACCTAGCTAAAAATAACTCCAAGTTACCAAGCAAGGGTCACACCCTTCTTTCCTATGCAAAGTGTTTTCACTCCAAAGTAAAAACCATACATTATTCACCGTATATTTGATTTATAAGGAAAACACTTTCACTGACAATTAGAAACTGTACATTTGTTTGCCTTGTGTGTCAGATCTACATCCTTCTGCGTGTGAAAAATGCCTCTTGTTCTACTGTTGTATGCAGTGTAGATGTAGCTGTGTCAGTCCCAGGATATTAGAGAGACGAGGTGGGTGAGGTAATAGCTATTATTGGCCCAGCTTCTGCTAGTGAGAGAGACAAGCTTTCAAGTCACCCAGCGCTCTTCTTCAGGTCTCCGGTAGACCTCTGTGTGATCTGTGGGCTCGAAACTTGACTCTCTCACCAACAGAAGCAAGTCCAATAAAACAGCTGTTCTCCACCAGGGGTCCACGGTCCCCTGGGGATCCACGGGGCCCCACGGCTGAAACCCAGAGCCTGAGCCCTAGTGCCGCCCATGGGACTGAAGCTGGGAGGCGCAGGACTAAATCCCGGAGCCCCAAGCCCTGGTGCTCCCTGTGGGGCAGAAGCCCTGAGCCCATCGGCACAGTTGGGGACCTGGAGGGCGTTGCCCCCACCCCAAACTGCAGCACAAGAGCACAGCAGTCCTGGGGGTCAGCTCCGCACCTCCCTCCCCAACTCCTCTCCCCGCCCCCTGGCCAGGTCAGAGGTGGGAAGCCAGAAACAGTTGTTTCGTGGCGGCAAGTGCTGGGAGGGAGGGGGGGAGGAGGGAAAATACGGCCCGCTCTGGGAAGAGCCGGGGCTGGGGCAGGGATTTGGGGAAGGAGTCCAATAGGGGCAGGGAGGGGGCAGAGACTTCGGGGAAGGGGTTGGAATGGGGGCGGGGGCCAGCGCCCACTGGCGCCGGGAAAAGTTGGCCCTATGGGTACGTCCTCCCTGCACCCAGGGGTACCCTCTCTGCACACAGCCCCTAGCTACACCCTCCCTGCACCCTGAGCTACCCCCCTGCCCACAAACAGCCCCTAGCTACCCCATCCCTGCACCCTGAGCTATCCCCCCTGCCCACAAACAGCCCCTAGCTACCCCCTCCCTGCACCCTGAGCTACGCCCCCTGCCCACAAACAGCCCCTAGCTACCCCCTCCCTGCACCCTGAGCTATCCCCTGCCCACATAGCGCCCCTAGCTACCCCCTCCCTGCTCCCTGAGCTAGCCCCCCGGCCCACAAACCGCCCCTAGCTACCCCCTCCCTGCACCCTGAGCTCTCCCCCCGGCCCACAAACCGCCCCTTGCTACCCCCTCCCTGCACCCTGAGCTACGCCCCCTGCCCACAAACAGCCCCTAGCTACCCCCTCCCTGCACCCTGAGCTACCCCCCTGCCCATAAACAGCCCCTAGCTATGCCCTCCCTGCACCCTGAGCTGTTTTCAAACTTTTTGAGCTAAGCCCCTGACCTTTGAGTTATAATTTTTGGTTGCTCCCCACCCCGCCTCAGACAGGCTGGGTGGCCTGCTGAGGTGAGTTAGGGGGTGGAGGTGGCACTCCCTCCCTGGACCCTGCCATGCGGAGGTGGCTCGAGCCCTGCAGGCCCTTGGCCCCCCAAAACAGAAGTCAAACTATGCCTATGCTTGAGGGTCCTGCCCCAAGCCCCCCCACCCCACTTGTGCTCGGCCCTGGAGTTTTTATAGCATGTTGAGGGGAGCCTCAGAAAGAAAAAGGTTGAGAACCCCTCCCCCACCTTGTCTCTCTTGTTCTATTGTAAGTCCTAAATAAGGTGAAATGCATGTGTACAATCAACGAGTGTATGGAATACGTCCACCAAATTTAGAAGAGTATAAGGATTTTTGTTCGTTTGTTATCGTAAATAACTGTTGCGCTCTAGAAGTAATGGAAATTATGTGGTATAAGGAAAGAGAATTGTTAAAAGACATAAATCAGAGTATAACTCTGGGATAAGTAAGAGAAATTGCTTAATAGAGGGGATCCGAATTGATAGTCGGGGCTAATAATGAAATACAATCCTTGAAATGAATCAAACTTTAAAAGCCTCCGATAAGAAATGGATTGAAGACATTTGTTTTACACCAGCGCCATCTACTGGATACCAGTGAAAGCGGCAAAGAAATGGAAAGCTAAAACCTAAGCACTCACTTGGCATGTGTACAGTGGGAATAAGAGGGTTGCCCCCTCTTACAAGCCCTGAAACCAGAGTCACCATAGGCTCAGGAGAGTTGACTGAACCCAACACATGAAGCTGCAGATCCCAAATGCAACCAATGCCTGGAGCTATAAAATCTAAGCGGCACCTTGGCAAATTCATAAATTGACCATCTTTCACAGGTTCTCTCTTCAAGGGAGTGTCTTCACTTGTAGGAATCAATCCCTATGCACCACTGCCGCATTCTCAGGAAATCCCTCAAACTCTTCTGTTAGCTGCTCACAATGGGTACTTGTGTATCTCAGCTCCACTTCCCAGTATCAACATTGCCTCAACTGCCCCAAACTATGCAGCCAAACACCACACGTTTCCCAAAGAACCATACATTCTCAGCCCCTCTGCCAATGATGCTGGCTTTGATTCCCTATTCATCTCCTGCTCCAGTGCCCATCTCCATGCCTATGCCCTATGTGAGGAATACCCACTGCTTCTCAATTCACCAAGTGATCACCCTCCTCACACTGAAGTCCCTCTTCAAAGACTCACTTCTTCGGCAATGCCCCCAAAGAGGAGAGCCAAACCACCTAGGGAAAAACCTTCTGACTTGCAGTGTGTCCTGAATTCTCCGTTTCCATTAGACAGTAAGCTTTCTGGGGCAGGGACTATCTTCCTTCCGCACCTTGTGTAGCACCAACCACATTACCACTGCTTTACAAGTAACAACACAGAATGTAGGTACTGCTGGCATACAACCCTAGGAACTCTCTTTTATTTTCAATTACCCTTTCAAACCCAGCATTATCTGTACTCTTGTTCAGATCACTCCCTGTGGAGAAATACTGTCACCTTCTCTCTTCACTGCTCCTCTTCTCTGTTCATTTGTTATAACAGAGTGTTCACAGGAAATAGAGCATTGATACATCAGGGAATCTCAGTGACCTCATCTGTTAAAATACAGACGTGTCTCTTGGCTTACTTTTAACAACTGCAACTGCTAATTATTTTTTGGGGGTGTAGGAAGGGGAATAAAGGTCAAACATACATCCCTTTTCTTATGTCCTTTATTTTTATATGTAATACTAATACAAAATAATTTGTACAAAGGCTAAAGTAGGTATTGCATAGAAGGAACACCGGTGTGAACGTAACCTGGATGGAATGGCACATTAGGTTCTAATAGCTACCACACAAACAAATGTTCTGGGTCTGCAAGTGTATTTCTGGTATAAAAATATCTCCATGTTTCACACAAGAGCTAAGTGATGAAGCCAACAAATTAAGTTTAAAAGGAAATTATTTCAGGACACTAATTGTGCCTTATTGCATTCTGCTTCCCCCCAATTCCCTTTTACACACAGACCACATTGCCAGAAATATATTTGTTGGGAAAATGTCCTTTTTCTCCTTGTCATCTTTATTCCAATAAACCACAGCATCTTTGATGCAATACAAGTGATATGCTTAGTTTGTCTAAATGTACGGTATCAAAAATACTGAGTGGATGAGTTACATTACACTCCACTTGTGACTTTCAAATGCGCTTTTCGGCATATTATTCTACTACAGATACATTGTCGGAACTCAGTCACTCAATGCAACATGCACAAGATAAAACTCTAAAGGCAATTGACGTTCACTTGAGTATAATTGTGACTTGGTTTTAATACCTACTATTTAACCTACCAATGGACAAAGAGTGCACTTTATTTACACCAGCACGATCACAGCTATCAATGTTGGGCAATGTCACCAAATGTTCTCAATTTGATATTTGGTTTGAGGTGCTAAAGGCACCTACATTTCTATTTGGTGTATCATCTTCAGTTCCTCAGCCCCCTCCTCTCTCCGCTTTAACACAGCCATGACTAGGGGGCTGTCCATCATTTAGGTAACTAAGTTTTCAGTGATTTCCAAGATCCCCCTACCCTTGCAACACTGAGACGGACACTCAAAATTAAGGACTCATCCACCCCTCATGAGTTACGTGGTTTATGGGCAGCCCCTAACGGTGAAGCACTGATCCTCCCCGCTCCCTCCCTAGCCAAGACCCTATTACAAGTAATTCCCTAAGCTTCCCACAATTTTGCCCTACCCCTGGAAAACACCCTCCCGGCAGCCAATTCCCTGCCTCTGTCCCTCCCAGTCTCCCCATTTCTAACTTCATGAAGGTTCAAACTCTTATTCTGACAGTATTCATTCCAGGACAACCCTTCCTTCCCAGGTTGACAGTCAAAACAACCGGCATTGGGGAAGCAAATCAAGCGGGTATCTGGTGCTGGGGTACTTGTTCCAGGCAATAGTCTCAACCTGTTCCTGATTCCCCAGTACCAGAAACTCTGCACAGCCTCCCAGCACTACAGCCCCCTACGGGTATGTTTACACTACAATGAAAAACCCCCAGCTGGCCCGTGCTCAGGCTCAGGCTGCGGGGCTGCTTCATTACAGTGTGCACTTCTGGGCTCGGGCTGGAGTCTGGACTCTCGGACCCTGCGATGTGGGAGGGCCCAGAGCTTGAGCCCAGAAGTGCACATTGCAATGAAGCAGCCCCATAGCCCGAGCCATGCAATCCTGAGTCCGCTGGCACGGGCCAGGAGCAGGTGTCTAGTTGCTGTGTAGACATACCCTTAGTAACCCCACAAGCCTTAAAATCTGGCATTTCTAAAAGTGGAACTGGTTAAGTAGCTGAGGGTACAAGCCGAGATCAGCAATAAAGCAAAGATCAGAATTCAGTGCGTGTGGACATGGAGCTGTAAACCTGGCCAATTGTGCATGTACGCTAGCACACAAAAGTGCACACAGGCTCCTGAAAGTATGGTACCGAAACGCATTTCCTTGACTACATAAGAAATTATTGGGGAGTGAGTTATTTTTTAATTCTCTCACAGTGATGTCAACTACAGTAGAGTGGACTAAACACCTTTAAGCACCTCTGGTTTGTATGTTAAGCCAACCTTTTAACAATGAATTCTTACTGTTTCCAGGAGACTGTCCTCACAGACAATGTACATTGGGCCAAATGAGCATCCCTGCACCATGAATACTTTGGGGTCGGCAACTTTCGGCATGCGGCCCACCAAGGTAATCCGCTAGCGGGCCGCAAGACATTTTGTTTACGTTGACTGTCCGCAGGCACAGCCCCCCGCAGCTCCCAGTGGCTGCGGTTCACTGTTCCCGGCCAATGGGAGCTGTGGGAAGTGGTGGCCAGCACATCCCCCCCACATTCTTTTGTATGTAACTCCAGTCACTAAGTAAAATTCTGGAGAAAGGTTACCCAAGACCCCCAACAAGTCCTCCAGAAAAACATAGAATTTAATGTCCTGATACTTGCAAAGTAAAAGGCAGGGGGAAAACAGGGGAACACCCCCTACCACCAACAAAAGAACATCAAAAAGTATCTAAGCCCAAGCCCCCTTTCTTCCCCAAACATACCCTTTGGCGGGTTACTTATTTTTAACCTTTCTGACTGCCTTAATGTGCAACAGTTTGGAGCCATTTCTTGTCAAGTGAAACATGAAGCGATCAGAAATCTCATCAATGGTCACCTTCTTTAAATTTGCTCCCAACAGCTGCTTTGAGAGCTCCTTTAGCAATTGCTTTAAGCATGTAATTTCAGGGCACTTACTCTGCTACAGTCAAAAGTTAAAGATTTGGCAACGCCATGCCAGAAAACTTGTCTGACTTAACTTTTAGAAGTATTTTGTTTCATTCTCCTGAGGCTTGGAGTCGGAGGTCCTACTGGGATCCAGGAAGTGGGCGGGCATAAGCCCACTGCTAAAGGACCTCCCCCCAGCCTAAGGGGAGGATCCACAGGACCTGGAAGCCAAATGATTCTGGGGGAACAACTAATGAGATAACAGGGACAGGAGTGAGGTCAACTGGGCACCATCAACTGCCCTTGAAGTCAATGAAACTAAGAATGCACAACTTAGCACCTCACCTCACATCTCACAACTTAGCACCCTGCAAGATCAGACCTGTAGCGCTGAATCTCTGAACCTTAGCCACTTACCCTCAGTCGTATGAGCTTCCTATTTCCCCTAGAGAATGAGTCCCTGTTACATTTGGCTAACGGTTTTCTGAAGTAGCCACTGTAATTAATTGTGGAAATAAAATGCACTCTGGCCTTGTTTCTTAATTAGGAATACAGGTAAACATAAAGGGCCAGACTGAGGAAAATAGCCCTGGTTTCTGGACATTATGCACCCAGGATTTGAAAGCCACATGCTTGGAAGTGTAAGCAGTTACCTGTCATAAAGAAAAAGCCCTTTTCCCTCTTGACAGTTCTGACACTGCTACTGAATTAAATATGGACACACTCTACTGCTATAAGTCTTACCCGCCTCTCTGAAATCCAAAAATGTATCAATCAGATTTTAAGCTCCTCTACAGTTTAAGCTTTTATATAAAAACCTGGGTGCAAAAAGCACAACAAAATATCATGTATGCAAAATTCTAAAATGACACTTTAAAAAGCAACAAAACTTTGATACAGTTGAACTGAGCTTCAATGATATATATATATATGCATATATAAATACAAATCAACATTTGTATACACTTAAAATACTTTTACTCAGTATCAGTTTTTATTTAAAAACATGCTAAAAATGTGTAGTTAAATAATCAAAGCAATGTTTTGGAAAAATGCACAGACAGCCATCCACCAATGCAAGCAAAAAAAGTGCATTTTTAAACAAGATTGATATCCCTTTCACTAAACACTCAAAGGACAATTAGTATCTTCTCTGATATATACCAACAAATACCATCTAATGATTTTTTTATGGCTGGCTTTTGTCACCTTAAGAACAGTATTGCTTTTTCTTTGTTTTCAAAACACAGGTTTTCCCGTTATATGGTTTGATATTCAGCTACTGTACTATAATGCTAATTGTTTACTTAATTTGCTTAATTCCCTTTCCATAGTCAGCTAAAGCAAGACTTGACAATACTGTTTGTGTATTTATCTCTGTTAATACTGTACTTAAAATGCTAAAAGAATTCATGAAAAAAAGAATTTTCAATATCTATCTTGCTATCAGGTCATAAAACATAACTGAGTATTCTACAAAAAATAAGTTTTAAGGGAAGGCAAAATAGCTTTAGTTTTCCACTATGTATTTTGCCTTCATGATTACTTGTATAAATGCATTTTGCTTTCTTTTTTTTTATTTTATTACAAAAACCAACCACAGATTAAAATGTAAGATTTCAACAGGTACCACTGTGCGACTTTAGAAGGTACCAGCATCCTGGTCTTGCTCATTTTTCCACCCTTCTATGTTTGTCTGAGAGAGAAAACATTGGTATTTTACAAGAAAAAGCAAAATAACCCTACCATAAAAGATAAAGAAGTAGAGCTATGGATTAAAGATAGACATTTTTTAAAATGCAAAAATTCAAAGCTTGTCATTTTTTTGGGAAACTTTGGAGACTATCTTACACATAGCAGCAAATATGCTCAGTGCCAGAGCTCCCATTCTTGACACAAAATGTCTCAAACGGAGCTCAGGCACACATGGTCCCAATTTTTGTTACAATTAAAGTAAACCAGGTTTTGTCTATATTTTCCCCCTCCTCCTTCCTCAAGTCTTTAAAAGGAAATACGAATGAAGCAGCAGTCACCAATACGGCCAGTGGAAGAATAACTAAAGGGTGGGTATACGCAACCAAACAGGAAGGATGGATTGTATTATCCTGCACCAATAATATGTGCATTAGACCCAACTTCTTCAACCTTGAGGGCCTCAAGTTAGGAACCTAATTCTACATTCTAGGCATGTAAAAGAGCCTGAGCCCCTGCAGTGCCACTGACTTCTATGCAACCTGTAGGTAGGAGCTCAACCACTCTGAAAGTTATCTAAAGAAGTGACCTGCCTAGATATCAATTTAGATGCCTATTGGTAGACAGCCAAGTTTGAAAATGGTGGACTAGATTCTCAGGCCCTGATTGTCACTTACATTAATGCCCCTTTATATCACTCTATGTAAAGGCGCCTTAAAGTTGGCATAAAGTACATTTACACTCACTTCAAGGCCCCTTTACGCTGCCAGAGAGGTGTAAAGGTGCTTCGGGTAAATGAGAATAAGGACCTCAAATCTGTAAGCATCACTGCACTACTTTGATAGCAGATGATAAACATCTGTCCACTTTGACAACTATCTGGGCCCAGCAGGTAATAAATTAGCTTTAAAATGTATTTTAAAATTACCACTAAGTTTTATAGTAAACGTCTGACTAAAATAAAACCAGAGTGTCCACAAAATGACTGAAGTTTCATTTTCATTCATACTTTCCTTCGTGAAGCAGCAAAATGTAAGAAAGACCTCTGCCAAAAAAACAACAACAAAAAAAGTCAAGCAGGGGTCACTATGAAAGAAGCAGCATTCAAACTAGAGAGGAATATGTTCAAGTTTTCTAGCAGGAATGTCGGTAGAAATGTGTGTTGTCATGAGTTCTGAACTATCATGTAGGACGTCTGACTTGGAAAACAGAAGACAAAAGTCAACACTGTATGTGCAAAGATACAAACAGGTTCTGAGCACCTATCTGAGCAACTGATTTCAGAGTGAAAACGTAAATCACGCCTTTCCCGCTCTCTTGGGACATACGGCACACCATTCCCCCACTTGCCTTTAACCAGCTTTATACCTCCGGGGTTGTTCAAAAGCTACCTCGCCAGCCTGGCAAAACTGCAACCATTGTCAAGTAAACGCCTTTCAGGAAAACTGACAATGAACCGATTGTGCTCCCCTTATGATGTACAGCACCGTGCACGATAAGCCATCCCATTGAAATCAATGGGACTACTTAGAAAGTAAACTACTACTCAAAGGGCCAGAGAGTAAGCCCCTTCCTGGTGCTGGTGAGCAGTTACTCACCTGATACACTTACTCACACTGAATAGTATCATGCTGAAAGTAGTCCCATTCAGTGGGCCTACCTGAGGAGTAAGGTGCTACTCATTGTGGATAAAGGCCTCACAATCTAGCTCACTGAGAGTAAGGGGTTCACCATTTAGCCCAGTGAGAGTAAGGGTAACCCAATCTGGCCCTTAAGTACTGAGCCACCTGATTGAAAGGACTGTCATCAATATAGTAAGGGTACAAACCCATGGTAGCTCAGAAGATGCAGTTAAATGTAACCTCCCTAGGGACTTCAGAACAGACATGTCTTTATTTCCACCTTTTAAACTAATGATAAAAATGTGTCCTTCAAAAATCGCACAGTGGTTCCTAGATTAAAATATGACAGATGTAAAACAAAACAGTAAGAAGTTACAAATCAGGCTACTAAATTCTAAGCAATCTCTATAATAAAAAAGTATACACCATAAGGTACAAAAAGCTGCACGTGAGCAGCTCTGATTCCTAGGGCTCTCAGTCTGAGTGGCTTTCTCAAGTCTTCCAGTATGTCAGACATGAGCAGTTTGAGACTGATCAGAAGACTTCAAAGAATTCTCTCTAAAAGTTAAACACACATCTGTCACGTTATCCTTGCACGTCTAACAACAATTAGTAGAGCAAAGCATTTTCTTAAATAAAGTTAGGGAAAAGTTTAATAGATCTATGAATTAGTGTAGAAAACTGATTTGTTTTTATTATTTTTTCCTTTTCTTCTTTGGCAAATAAATGGCAAATGCAAAACAGAAACAAAAAAGTAAGTCCAGTAGCAAGTTGTGCTAGTAATCAGTCAAGTAATGATGACGTAGATGGATCGGTGGGATGAATGCCTTCAGCAGAGCAAAGCTGGATTTTTCGTTTCAGTTGTTTTGCTTTGTTTTTAATGGCAAGACAGAAGTGTAGATGCAGTTAACATTTTGAAGATTTAGGCATCATATTTTTTACCAGTCCTATGAATCTGCTGGAAGAGTGTCATGGAGAAGGCCATGCCAAGTATCTGAAAGAAAGCAAATATTATGGGCTAGCTATAGTGACACCTTCAAAACTGTGCGGATGGTATTTTATCTGAGGATGCCTGAATTTTCTGACACCCAACACTAATCAAATTCCTCCAGCCAAGACTTTCAGCAGTGATTAGTGATTTTGGGTGCCCAACAGTAGACCCTTAAAGAGGCCTGGCATTCAGAGGGCAGGTGATCAAAATTTGCTGAAAATATATCTCCCTTTAAGGTGCCTCAAGCTGGGTTTCCATAAATCACTGTCACTTTTGAACATCTTTGTCCTAGAGGTGTGCCGTGTTGCAAGTTAGCATCAGAAAATCAAAAGAACAGCAAGAAAATCACCTGAGGCCAACATACAACAAATACAGTTGTACAGTATGAGACACACACAGTTATTAGGCCTTGTCTCTTTTTTAAACTGCAAGAAGAAAACATCAGGTCTGACTCATTTTTTTTATTGACGCCTGTTTGGTCACTTCTGAGTTACTCTTTTTCCATATGACTGACAAGTACGGGGTTGTCATAAAAAGTCCATATTTGCAACAGATTACACAGTTACCAAAGGGTCAAGTACTGCAAATCATACAATGGGTTTGCACACAGGGTAGCTGATGATCAAATTTGGCCTAAAGTTATATGCTATAAAGTGTAAGGGAAAATCATACCATCTCAGATAGCACGTTGTGGTTTAAATGAGGGTAACTGCCGGTTTGATTTAAATGTCAACCACTGCAGTAGTGATAATGCAACAAAACACTGAACTTTCATCTAGAATCCTTCAACTCCACTACCTGTTCTTATTTGTGAAGACTAGGAAAGCTGGCCTATCTGATGGGTTTGGGAGACTTTGTTCCTTGATATCTGAGGTTACTCTAAGCATTTCCCACCTGAAGTCACAAAATATTGCGACCCTCCTTGGATCTCTAGCAAGGTGCTCAAAGCTTTCGATAGCTCTGATAACAGCTAACCATTGTAAGACTCATGAAAGAAACTGAAATAGTTTCCAAAATCTTCTTTGTCACGCAAGGTGCCATGAAGGCACAGAACTGCTGGCCTTTTAAAAGCACATCTCTCATTCTTCAGTTACCAGACAATAGGGTAGAGCAGGCAGCTTGTTGCTTTTTTCCAAAGCACAGAAGTTACCCTAAAAACCTACTGAAGTTAATGGAGAGTTCGCTCTTTTTTGCGTGTCTTTTTTAAACTAACCTGTACAACTCAATCACCATAATTTCATTCTATATTCTATAACATGGTTTTATGGCTATAAAAAGCAGATTAATTCTCTAATTAAATTCTATAGGACTTTCCCCCTATGTGTTTAAATAAAATAAACATTTTTAAAGTATGCTAATTTCACAAGCGGCAGACATGAGTGTATCTCTATGGATGGCCACCATTGTGAATTCAGTGTCCTTCACTGCCGCTTACAAGTGAGCCTTGAATGTCAACGTGCACATAACTAGAACATCACTGGACATCATCATTTTCAAAATAGAGACAAAGTAACCTGTCCTCATTTAGAGACAGATAACCAGCCCTGTTTAGCTTAAAGCTTGGACAAGAAATCTGAATTGCTAAGAAAAATTAGGTCACTTACAAGCAGCTGGACCAATTTTGTCCTCAAAACGTAGGAAAAATATTTTGTCCAAGTTTAAGATCAAATATGGGTAGTACCCAGCTATCCCGCCATCTAGGTCTTTTTATGGTGTCTGAGTGCCAACTGGGTCAAAATTAGGAGGGCTGGAAACCAGAGTTAATCATGCAGTGTTGTCTTAACAGCACTAACAGTGGTGTTATAATAATTATTTTGCATCTGAAAGCACGAGTTCTGCCAGAGGAACAATTATAGCTATTCATGCCATTTATGGTGGAGTCCATGAAAGTTTGAAAAATGCCAGTTATCACTATTCCCCAAAATCAAAATATGTAATTTGATTCAACAAAATGAAGAATTAGGGAATAGTTCCTGATTTCATCTAACAGGAAGGATAAACCCGCTGAAACTCCAGGGTCCAGCAAAACTGTAAGCTAAGTTCCAGATTCTAAGCTCTCAGATTCAAACAGGGACCTTGGCCAGGGCCGGCTCTAGACCCCAGCGCACCAAGCGCGTGCTTGGGGCGGTATGCTGCGGGGGATGCTCTGGCGGTCGCCGGTCCCACGGCTCCAGTGGACCTCCCGCAGGCATGCCTGCGGAGGGTCCACTGGTCCCGCGGCTCCGGTGGACCCCCCACAGGCATGCCTGCGGATGGCTCCACCGGAGCCGCGGGACCAGCGGACCCTCCGCAGACACGTCTGCAGGAGGTCCACTGGAGCCGCGGGACCGGCGACCGCCAGAGCACCCCCTGCGGCATGCCGCCGTGCTTGGGGTGGCGAAATTCCTAGAGCCGCCCCTGACCTTGGCTACTTGGTGTAAGGGGCCAGGCAACACTTTTTAGCATGATAAAGATAACTACAATAGTAGTAAGTTAGGGGCTACATGTTAGAGTATAGTATCATCAATACCTGCATTATGAGGATACACATCCCAACTGTCCCGAGAACATGCTTATTATCCTCAAACCACATTTTAACTTTCTCGTAACAACCCTGAAAGAGAAAAAAAAATCTAAGTCTTGCCCATTTCATGTGTGCACTTAAAAAAAAAAAAAGTTAAACTGAGCAAGCATTACCGTTTTCCACACTAAATCAGTAGAATTCCGTCCACAATCTTGGGAATTTTCCATACAGCATCGGTCTGGGACGACGTTTGTCCCCAGGACAGGGAACCAATCAGTATAATCAGTAACCCCACAGCAATGCATCTACAGGCAAAGTACAAAAAGGACCATAGTCTTACCAACAAATGTTTTAAGAAGTGTTACTTCTCTTAACCCACTGTTGGTTTCTTCACATATATACCTCATAATTTGCACTTAAATACCACCTCTCACCTGGAGATCACAAAAAGCACTGACAAATATTTAATGCATCTCACAAACAGCCCTTTGTGGAAAATAAGTTTTATTATATCCATTTTGGAGACACACAAACCAAGACATTGGAACCTGTGATCACTAGGTCAATGGCATACCTGGGAGTGGAAGCCAGTAGTCCTGAACTCTGCTCTAACCACTAGAAAACACTCTGCCAACCAAAGCCTCATCTGCAACCACTTTCATTTAAACCCAGAGTCTCTGCTACTTTCAGATTCCAGGTGGCATTTCAGGATTTGTGATTGTAATCCTAACACATCAACTCCTTTTCTTCCTTTATCTTTCCCATACAGATCATAACCTCCTCTACTGCTATTTCTGTCACATAGCTAGTCCCAATGGATCGCACGAAGAACATCTTACTTTTATACAGCACCTTTCATCCCAAAGAAAGGCCAAGGCACTTTATGAATGTAAAGTGATATACAAATATCTGACTGGTATCAAATCATCTACTTGCCAGTTATGGGACTAGACAGAGAAAATATTGTTAACAAAATGACGTCCAGCTAATTTTTTTTTAAATAAAGAAAATGTGTTACCTCTGCCTGAATGATATTCCATGCGTTCTTCAGCCCCACATTATTTTCTGTATTGTAAAGCTGAAGGCCTTCTTTCAAATCCTTCTTTGCATTCTCATTGACCTGTTTCCCATCAAAACAAAACACAGCCAGCACTGGTTAAAGGGCAGTATCCCACATGTAAACATACACTGCCTTTACCACCCTGGGATGTACATTTTGACAGATAGCTCACCTGAACATCATTGAGCAGAATCCCCACCTTTAGACCCAAACTCCATTTCACTTTACAATGCGAGGTGTCTGCTGTGGATGCCAATTGCCTGTGAAGCTCTAGTTTTCCTCCTTGCCCAATTCTGGATTTAGTATTGACTGAATTCTTTTGCAGTATGGACGTGTAACAGGAAAGCACAGAGAGGAACCAAGTGGCCTCCTCTCTGCTAATGGCTGAGCGCATGTTGGGTAATAATTTGCCATCTTTTTTTCCATTTAAAAAAATGTATGGGGGCGGGGGGATGAAGCAGGTGACAGACAACATGGGCCACCTCCACAGACATGTGTTATATAATCACATGCAACATGCGCACACATATAAGAACAACATTACGTTTCTCTTCACTGTAGATTTAATTCAAGTTATTACGCGAGTGTGGCCTCTATCTTGAGGGCCATCTACACACAAAACCCAATCATTCAAATGTGGTGGTGTTTGTCACGGCCCGGGAGGGGGAATAGGCTACAGCAGGCGTTAGTACAGCTTATCAGCTGCTAACACAGTCGTTCTGTGCTGCGAATCCAAACACTCTGTGAAGCTTGGGTGTTATTTTGCAGTGGGACTGTTCTCCCTCCAGCTAGCCTAGCTCGAGAGGAGTTAACTCAAGCATAGGTAAGTTGAGTTAAATCTGCAGTGAAGTTAGACACAACCATGTCCAACTACAAATTTCAACATTCTTTCCTACCAAGAATCATAGTCTGATCTATTTCATTTGTTAAGGTCATAAAACCCAAGAGTCCCAGCCTCATTGTAATAATTTGCACCTTTTAGCTGTACATCTCAAAGTGTTTCATAAACATCAATCAACAAATCAGCCTACGAAGGAGAGAGGGAAATATTATCATCCCCATTCTACAGATAGGGTACATGAGGCACAGAGAAGTTAAGGCCAAGATTTTCAAATGTGTCCACGAATTTCAGGGGCCAAAGTTTATGGGTGTCCAACTTGACTCCCTTACAGCCTGATTTTCAGGGATGCTGAGCACCAGAAGCTCCCACTGTCTTCAAGCAGAGCTTTGAATGCCCAGCACCTCTGAAAAAAAGGAGGTCTCAAGTTGTATATCCAAATAAGTAGACAGTTTTGAAAACATGGATCCAAACAACTGGCTCATAATTTCAGAGGGAGACAGTGACTGAGCTGAAATTAAACACACGAGTCCCAAACTACAATGGTCAAATATGCAACAAAACCCTTTTCACCCTGATTTCATTAAATTTAGAAAGGCTGTGTCTGTCCTGCAATCATGGGATGTGAGTGGAGCTTGATTAGACATACCCAAGCTAGCTTTCACCTTGCTAGTAAGATACTGGAGCAATGAACTCAACCTCACCGAAAGGGTTCTGAATCTTTCTGAAGACCTTGTGCATCAAAGTAATCTCAGGTTTCAAGGTCAGGCCAAATGTTCCTGCCCCACAGGACTCCATCCACAATTTATCAGATGCTAGCTTGTGCCTGAGAACTTCCCATCTCATGTCTTCCGGGCTAGCCTGTAACCCCCTCCCAGTTTCTTCAAGGGATGACTGGCTGGCTTGTTACAGTTAGGCACTAGAAGGCAGCCAGGTGATCCGCTCCCTGCTATCTTCTGTCATTGTATGAGGCCAGTAAGGAAGATTTGCTCCTCTGAATACCCAGGATGTCCTTAGGGAGCAAGCTGCCTGCCTGTCGCCCACTCAACAATAGTAATGTATCTGAAAAGGTTTCAGCATGCCCTGGCACTGCAATGCACACTCACCCCATTCTGGCTAGGCAGAATGCAGCATGCTAGCAAGGAATCTGGGGATTGTGGGGGTGAGAAAGGGGCGTGTCTTTCCACTTCCCCTGCCAGTGAAGACAGAAGGTGGTGAGAATGTGAGAGCCAGCCTGAAGAAGCCACTGGGGAGGTTATCCAGCCACTCTCTGATGACATTGGTGATGAAAGAGGAGGGTTGCGAGAAATTAAACTTCACAGGGAGACAGCAAAAACCTCTACTGTGGAGTCTGCAGGCCTATGAGAGAGGGGCAAAATGGAGGTCCAAGCTTTTGGTTTCAGCTGGAAACTGCAAAACAACAGTTCTGCCTCAACCCACACAGAGAATCCTTCCACCTTAATCACTCATTACTTTCAGCCAACATGCGGAGGAGGCACACATAAAAATGAAGATCACAAGGTTAAAACAATTTCCACTGAGAAGAGTAAGAAGACTTTAAGCATCTTGGTTTAACAAAAGCAAACAAAAACCAGCTTAGCTGCCAGAACTGATAAAATTATCTACGGGGTATATTTGCTTACCTTGTCCATATAAACAAAGAACAAAATGAGTAATATCAGCTCTGCCAGGAGAATTATCAGCAAAATGATGAAAAACTAGAACAAAGAGAAACAACACATGTATACACACTTCCTGAATAAAGAACAAGTTCAAACACGCTAGACAAGGATGGTGGCCTTGACAAACCAGCTTTAAAACACCATTTCTCCAGTGCAATACAGACAGGGGGTGTTACAGGAAACCCAGGTGAAAATCATGATGGTTGAGAGGACTGCTCTCCGCTATTTGCCCTACACAGAACATTTTTATGCAGCATGTATTTCAGATCATTTTCCCACTGATGAATTATCCCTTCCATAATCTAGCCATCCATCTGTTATCCATTTGGGTACCCATATAATTCATTATTTCAAAGAACTTCATGAGCATTTTAAACATTACTTAGTGGGCAGATGATATTCAGTACATATATATACACATATGTACATATATTTTATAGTCTGTGATAGTTTGCAATTCAAATCCCAGGAACATATCCTATCCTTTACTCCCCCTACTCTTCCCAATCTGAAGCAAAATTTACAAATTAGATTTCAAATTTAAAAAGTATATTAATGATATTATTATTCTCCACAACTTCTGCACTATTGTATTTCCATTTTCCCAGACTAAGCTTTCACTAGACAGGGGTTCAAGCCTAGCTGTTGTTCTCCCCCTTCCAAGTGTAAGGGCTGATCTACTCTAAAGCTGTAAGTTGACCTAAGTTATGCTATTTCAGTTACAAAAGTTACTTAACTGAAGTCGATGGGACTTAGGTCTATTTTCAGCAGTGTCTACACCGCCCTGTGTCGATGGGAGGTGCTCTCCCGCTGATTTACCTTCTGTCTCTCGGGGAGGTGGAGTACAGACATCGACAAGAGAGCGCTCTGCCACTGATTTCGCTTGTCTTCACCAGACCCGCTAAATCGACACTGCTGTGTCGATCGTAGCAGTGCCGATTTAGCCAAAAGTATAGACAAGCCCTAAGCGTAAACCTGTCTTTAAGTGATGTTTGTGTAGGGTGATCAGATGTCGTGATTTTATAGGGACAATCCCAATATATGGGGCTTTTTCTTATATAGGCTTCTATTATCCCCCCACCCCTTGTCCCGATTTTTCACACTTGCTGTCTGGACACCCTATGTTTATGTCACACTGGTTTCATCTCTTGACTGTGCAGTTCACTGGCGCATAGACAGAGAAAGCAGACAATTCCAGCATATTCCTCAGTATGTTCAGCAAAGTGAACCCAGACACAAAATCTGCTGCCACAAAGATAAATTTCCCCTGGTGCAGGAACAAATTCCCAGCAGATAAGCTTTAACTGCATTTGACTTTTTTTTGTTGTTGTTGGTTTTGCAAAAATTATATTTTTCAAATAAGGATCTCAAAGCACTTTTTAGATCTATAGTATGTCTACACTGCAATCAGTGTGATTGCAGCATGTGTAGACACACCTGAGTTAGCTTTGATTTAGATAGCTTGAATAATAATAGAAGTAAAGCCACAGCAGCACGAGCCCTCGGTATGTTCCTTAGCAGCTAGCCTATGCTGCTGCGGCTTCACTGATATTCTTATCTGAGCTAGCTAGATCAAAGCTAGCTCGGGTATGTCTACATGGGCTGCAGTCACACTTCTGATCACAATGTAGACATACCCTATGGTGGATCTAAACATGCTCAGTCATGGGAACACACTTACCCACTCTGGTTGCTTCCCAAAGTGTGAGCTCCAGTATTTGTTACTACTTTTAATGACCAACAGAGGTCTCATATGCACCAGCAGACCAGACACATCCAGGGTTTTAAGGGCAGTTTGGACTACAGGGGTGTGAAGGCACCCGTGTACAGATGCTGTGGGCACAAAGTAAGAGGTTTCTAGTTTGTGTTAACAAAGTCCTCTTCAAACAAGACTATAGTAACGTGAAGTAGGAACATTTTAGCTTGCGCCCACAGTGTTCACACAGAGTAGTTATAACGCAGCACTTTAGTGCACGTGACTATTCATGTCCCATTGTCCAAATGGCGGAGCAGTGTAGACAAGACCTTAATCCCTTTGTTATTACCTTCTGAGGCAATTTCAAAACAAAGAGACAATGGCAAATGGTTTTTAGCAATACATTTAGATTTTGCGTTTTACAAATGAATTCTAATATGAAGAGAAAAATATTCATGATTTTTTTTTTTTTAATTTCAGCAGAGAGGATTTGTTTAAAAAAGGAAACATTTCTCTACACTATCGGAAACACAAACAGCAGCACTGCAGCTAACTGTATGGGACTTAGAGAGTAAAATTAACCAGTCTGTTTTCACTGCCCAAGCTGAATGAAACACAAAAAATAAAGAAACAGCATAGAGATGGGTAAATTATATCTGCACATTTCCCCCAATTTTAATACCTGAAGTGATGTTAAGCAACATAGGTAGATTTTATTAAAGAACTTTTTTTAATATAAAAAAAAATCACATTTATATGATAACATCACTGCTCCTTGGACTTAGTAACCCCTAAATGGCTTGGAACCTAGCTCTCTCCTCACATGAAGATACTGGACTTCCAACCAGCAGAGGTGACTAAGCTGGAGTCCTATGGGTTTAAACAGGAAGGGGCTGCCGGCAGAGTCTAGAATTCACTTGCCAGTTTAGGCCCACCAACAGTCCAGAATTATTAACCTGCATGGCCCAGTGGAGTTCAGAAGTGTTAACTTTTGAGGCACAGTGTTTTTCCTTGGCCTTTGATAAGGGGAAGGGGAAAGACTGATGGTAGATTATTGGAGTAGTTTTCATTAATGCTTCCAGGACAATTCTTAATGCTGAAATTTCTGGATAAACTGCTTGCCTGGCAGTTGTTTTGTGCTTAACTGTACCCTGAGGATTGTTCCTGGTTTGTATTTCATGTTTAATTTATTGTAGTACCTAGACAGGGGGAAATGTTCATAAAAATAAATAAATAAAGTGACATATTTGAATAAAACCAAGCAGTGGTACTATTCCACTATATAACTATTACTACACAATTCCAGAGGAGGAGGATTTTTAAATTACCCTACAGAGTTTAATAGAGAATACCTGCTACAGAATTACATACATTGGTTTTAAAAGTCAATAGAAACATTATTCCCTAATACATTCTTTCCCATACAGGTCACTTTTAAAGTAAGCAGTGAAGTAGGGATGTGTATTCATGGTAAAGATCTTCAAGTCACGGAGTCATAGATTCCAAGGCCAGAAGGGACCGCTGTGATACAGGAGGTCAGGCTAGATGATAACACAGGCCATAGACTTTCCTCAAAAATATTTCTGTTTGTTCTAGAGCACATATTTTAGAATTTTAAAACTGCCAGTGATGGAGAATGCACCAAAACCCTTGGTAAATTGTTCCAGTGGTTAATAACCCACACTTAAAAATTGACACCTTATTTCCAGTACAGGGGACTTACACTTAAAAGGAGGCACTTGTTTTCCTTGATAGCACCCAGACACCCCAAAAAACCGGTCACCATGATGATTGTACCAATGGCAATGACAAGGTTGGCAGCCGAAAATGATGGAAAGCTGGGAGAAAATGTGGCGAAGTTTCCTTGTGACACTGATAGCCATATTCCCACGCCCAACAGTCCACAGCCACATAACTGCAAAGAGAGAGAAAGGCAGAAGCCAACATTAAAAAAGGGGCATATTTCAGTTTCCACACAGGAAAGTAGTTTGTGGGTTTTAAACTAGTTAAGTGATCAGCCGTAACACTTCATTGCTTGGTGCTAAAAGAATGTGAAATTCAATTTCTTACCTGTAGAATTGTCTTATTCTAGGTGACCACTCAAAACAAACATATGGCAGGGTTCTCGCTCTCTCTTTTTAAGAATTAATGAGCAAATCCCACCATTGCCCCTGCAGTGGGGCTCCAGACAGTGGAAGAAGGTGTAGTTTTGATGCACAAGGGAAGAACAGAATTTGAGGGAATGATACAGGGATGGCACGTACCCTCTGCTCATGTATGGGTCCCCATTCCATGGGGGCTCCCGTGTGGCAGCACTCAAGGAATGGAGTCTGTGCACCCACACCCTATCTTTATCCCCATGAGCTGGAGGCAACTGCAATCATCATCATTCCCTGCCCTGAGGGAAGGATTTCTTCCCTACCCTTCTGCCCCAGCGCTTGGTCATACTATTCAGGCTGGATCTAGGATTTGGCCTGTGTGACCTCATTGCTACCCCACTGTGTTTTATGAGACAAAAATCAGATTCCTAAATGGATGACCTATGGGTCAAAATCCTATTAATCTGTCCCAGTGAAGGACTCTGACTATTGCCAAGGAAAATACAAGGTTATTAATAAGTAAATACAAAATTAATAAGCCTTTGGTTTTCATTCTTAACAATTTTGCATCAGGTTCAGGAAATGTGTCACTCCACCCCCATTGCATGTGTCAGGGGGACAGCAGCCAACTCCAAATGTTCAGGAAGCTCATGGTGTCACAAGTTATTTTTGCACAGATTCAAAATGGCTGCCCCTGCATCCTGGTACCAAATGTCTACCTGTGAAAATGTGGGATGCCCAAACAAAAGGGTAATACAGTATTTGCAGGCAGTTTTCTGCAGTACTTCATGCAGCTAGCTCTCACTGACATTAAAGGTGAATTTCCCATTGACTTCAGTGGGAGCAGGACTGAAGAGAACCCCAAACTAGAAGCACAGTGCAGTCATCAAACCATGACAATTGTAGGAAAGAGAAAACCACAAAGCATTAATTCCAGTGATGCACTAGCACTTGCTGCTGTTTATCTGTCAGCTACAGCAACGCGCCAGAGCACTTCTCAGCAATTAGCCACGTTCTGCCTCATCCGGTGTCCGGCCTCATTGCCCATGTGCATCCTGCACTGGGCAACAGCTGGCACTCAGACTGGGACTCTGAACTAAGCTCGGACTCAGTCCTGCAAGGTGCTGAGCATTCCGGCCCTGATCCAGCACAGTGGAAAAGAACATGCTTAACTTTAGCCATGCGAACAGTCCCATTGATTTCAATGGCATTAGCCATGTGCTCAAAGTTAAGCATGTGTATAAGTGCTTTTGCTGGATGAGGAGCCTAGGCTCAGCTGGAAGTTGCTCTTTGTGCATCTGCCACCTTACTGACTGCAGGAAAATAACTCCTGAAATAACAAACGTTCGGGGTTTCAGAGGAGCCCTGTTTTGACCTCTTCTGATGAGAGAAAATGCCGTTCATAGGGAGGAGCAGAACACAAGCCAGAGAGAGAAAACCTTTTGCTCAGCTGGAATAACTGTTTCAAGACATGCTGAGGGCCTGCAGGGGACTATTTAGAAAGGTCCTCAGGTCTCAGCATGCTCTCCCCTTTTATCGACTTTGCACATGTTTCACATTTAAACACAGAAGTTCATGAGGAAAATCACTTAATTCAAGGTAAAGCTACATTTGCAATCTGAGTCCACGGAATTGCTGGCGCTCAAATATCTTAGTGATTAATGTAGTATAAACACACTAGACAAAGTAAAGTAGTTTAAATATTGAAACCCATCTAACCACCTGATTTTCTAAATCTATTAGTATGTATTACCCTTAAGATGGCTATAGCTTAAAGAGATGAGAGAAAAATAGATTATTTAATGTATTATTACTACATGTATTGGTATTTTTCCCTGTTTTTCTCATTTTGTCTTCTGTGTGTGTTTGACAACACTTCATATGTAGTCAGGTTCCACTGTTCTGCTGATGATCAGTCGCACATCTCATCTTATGCACCAGCACAATATCATCCCTTTCATGCACTGCTGTGGTGGATGGAGCGTATCCTAACACACACTTTTCTCCCAACTCTGCATACATGGGGCCTGTCGGTAACACCAGCAGCAAATATTAAACAAACCAGTGATGAAGACTCAGTTGACCATTGTGTGCACAGAAAGGAAGGGAATGGGAGGAAGGATGGGCCCAAGCAAGTTTGGTGGTGTTGCTGCTGTCCCTCACCCCTCTAGGGCCCTTCTAAACATCAGCAGGGGAGCAGGAAAAAAATCACTTTAAATCAAAAATATTTTAGGACATACTGTTTTAAAGGGTGCTGCATCAGAAAAATGCAGCTTATTTAAATGAGTGTCCCTTTCAGAAATCTGAAAACATTTTAAACTCCTTACACTAGGTATGCACTGACTTTGTCAAGTGTGCTGCTGGCTTTTGCGTTCTGTTGTGATTTGGACCCATTGTATAAACCTTAATGGTAACTGTTTCCTAAAAAATAGTTTTGAAAATGCTTCATCACTCCCCTTTCCTGGCACAGCAGCATGTGAAATGCAAGCTCAGAGTATGAGAGAGAAGAGGGTAAAGTAAGGCACAAATTTCCTCCTCCCGTACTGTGATAGGGCCGATAAAAATCACTAACTCCCTTCCAGTAAAGATCTCATCTGCTTTGTCCTTGAATCTCTGCAGTTATGGTGCCTTAACCACCTCTCTCAGGAATCTGTTCCATGGTGCAGCTGCTCCGATTGTTAGATGGGAACTGCAACCATTTGTTCAGGCCGGGAGTCTGAAAGTTCACAGGGTGAGGAGCACCTCTCACCCTGCAAAAGGCATTTAACTTTTTAATTACAATGGGCATTTCTAAGCTTTGGTGGGCCCGTGTTATTGAAAAGAGATTTAGTTTAAACCAATAGTAACATGGGAGCCAATGGAAAGTACGGTCAATTATTTATTATGGAAAAGAACCAAATATTTAATTTTTAAATAGTAAACACTGAAGCTTTTCTTCAGGGGGTTGAAATCAACATGAAAAGCAAGTGTGATGCTTGTTTGCAGTTACCACTGCAGGGCTCTCCTACTGCCTGTGTCTACACAGCCACATTCAGCACTAGGCTTAGAAATAGTCAGTGTCATTAAACATTTAAATATATTTCAGAGACTGGCAGAAAATTTAGGAGTCTTCAGCACAGAGAAGATCGCTAAATCCATGGAAACAGATACGGCTGCCATGGTGGACTGGAGAAGAGAGGAGAATGGGCTCTAGGACAAAACCTTATGGGAAGCCAACAGATTGGAGTAGAAGGAAGAATAAGCAGCCTTCAGAGGAGATAGCAGCAGTGGCAGGAAGCGAACAAGGAGAGCACAGAGTCATGGAAACTGCAAGCATGTAGGAAGGAGTTGGAGGAGAAGAAATCTAGGCAATGGAAGTGAAAGCACACTCACAGACCATACAGATGAAGGAGGAGAGGGACATAATACAGGATAGTAGCTGAAGAGTCACATGGGGCTAAGCAAAGGTTTGTTTCAAATCTGGGATATAGTGTCCTTGTAGATGAACGGAAAGGAGCAAGTGGAAAGACGGGGGAGATGACAGGGGCATCAGACATACTCAGGGAGGATAGCTAGCAGGAGGGCATGAGATGAGGGACTAGGTAAACAGTAGATGATAAAGGAAGACCTCAGAATCAAGCACGAGAGTAGAAGAGGAGAAGGATGGAGAGCAGAGGGAATGAGGAATGACATTCCTGCCAGTGACATTTTTATTTTTGAAAAAAACTAAGATCCTGGGCAGAGGTGAGTTTAGCAGTGTGGGGCAGGTAGGCAGGGCCAGATTAATGCAGGGGCCCTGGGCTGCAGCCCGAGGCCCTGGGCTAAGGGGGGGGGCCCGGTGCAGCTGGGCTCAGGCAGGCTGCCTGGCATGTCTCTGTGGCCCCAGGAGGTGGTGGTGGGGAGACAGCTCCACATGCTGCCCCCGCCCCCAGCATCGTCCCCAGGGGTGGCGACGCAGGCAGCGCATGGAGAAACACGGTCCCCCTTCCCCGCAGGGGCGTGCAGAGACGTGCCAGCAGCTGGCCACTTCCGGGAGTGGCGTGCGGCCACGGCATGCAGGCAGGCTGCTTGAGCCCTGCTGTGCCACCGGCTGGGAGCTGCCTATGGTAAACGCCTCCCAGCTGGAGCCTGCACCTCGCATGTCCTCCTGTACCCCAACCCCCCTGCCCCAAGTCAGAATCCCCTCCTGCACCAAACTCACTCCCAGAGCCCACAACCCTCACCCTCTCCTGCACCCCAAGAGTCTGCCCCAGTCTGGAGCCCCCTCCTGCTATCAAACTCCCTCCCAGAAAGAAACTCATATAACAGCTGTTCTAAGGTAAGAAACAGGCTATTTTGAATTAACTATATTCTACATGTTTTAAAATTGAAATGTAACCACAGAGCGGCTTTATGTTAATTAAAAGGCGAGTTTAATATAACGTTAATAGCCTCGATGCCATAATTCTGATCAAGTCTTTTTCCTAATTTAAAACAAAATGTATACAGGGGCCCCACAAAATCTAATAGCCCTGGGCCCACAAGAGAGTTAATCCAGCCCTGCAGCTAGGAAGAGGGTTCCAGGAAAGGCTCAAAGATAAACAGTACATTTGTGTAGATGGGGTTGGAGGCAAGCAAATCAATATGGCAGGATAAGATCATTATTTAGAAAGGAAGACAACAGCGCTGAGAAAAAAAGAGAACTAACTTAAAGAGCAGGCTGTTAGCAAAGTCACAAGACTGTCTCCAAAAGCATTCCACAGGAGGGGTGCAAAAATGGAGGTAGTTCTGAGAGGAGCAGGAGAACCAAGGCTGAGGCACAAAGTGGTGGACAGGGAGATACGACTTTCCAATCGGGAGGACCGTGCATCCACTTCCACAAGAGGCAGAGAATTGCCTCAGACACTCACAGTAATGAATGCTGAAAATCTGTATGTCACTTGCTTACAGGAACAAGAAAGGGTCACCCACAAGCCTACTATGAGCTCTCTGTGCTGCCATTCGGCACATTACTATGGCCAAAAAGAAACCGAAGATATTTGAAATTTAGTGTTTGAAATAAAGACTCCAGAGACTAGTGAAATATCTGTACCATTCCAAGACGGGCCAACAGAATACACTATGGAAATGCAATTTGACTCAATTGCTGAATGGAAAGATTATGGAAGCATCCAGGAGAGGATTCCTTCATAGTGGAAAGTACAAGAGTTGTGATATTAGACTAGACAACTGCTCCATCTAAGCCTGGTATTCCCCTCCTCCAGCAATGGCAAATACCTGATGCCTCAGAGAAAGAAAAACCAACTGGCCAGTTGTGCAATTTGTAAGTGTGGATAATTCCTTCCTGACCGTGCCAGTGATCATGTTACACACCAAAGTTTGTGATCTGATTATGAGACCCTCTGTTTGTAGCTTTACAGCTGTAAATGTTAGTAGCAGTGTTAAAATTAGCCAGCCTTTTTAAATCAACCATGTAGTTGTCCTGATGACCATGTGTGGCTGATTTCACAGGTTGACTAGCCTGTATGTAAAGAATAATGTCCTTAAGTTTAGCTTGTTATTTCACAACCTTTTTATTTCCCATCATGTATTGTGTTTTAATATGTTGTTATACACTCAATACCCAAAAAATGAAGTTGTAAAGTACACAAAAACATCAGATGACAGGAGTAATATTTAAAACCCAGTGCAAACCTACACTTTAATGTAAGTATCTGGCTTGACTAAAAGAGAAAGCAGACAGAAAGGCCAAAGACATTTTAGGATGAAATAAATGACACATCCCACAACTGCCACAAGGTGGCATATTCTGTACTGATTAGAAGTGCCTAGGTTTACTTTTAAGGAAACTAAACTTTATTTTTCTCTCTACAAAATGACTCAGATTTTGTGCTACCTTTTCAATTTTGCTATCATTAATTATCCTGCTGAAAATCCATATTCTTCATGCTGAAGATTTATGTTCTAGCCTTAGACCCTGGGCCAAATTCTACTCTCAGTGCATTGGTGTAAATCCCACAAAACCCAACTGACTTCAGATTTAAACCAGTGTAATCGAGAGCGGAATCCAGCCACCTGAAACTACATATTTTGAGAATAGGACAGCTTCCTCCAAAAGTTATACCTCTCAATCACACACAGAGAGAGAAAGAATGGAGAACAGGAAGGTTATGCTTTTATTTCTATTTACTGTTGAGGAGCCTATCCTCTTTCCTTTTCCACAACAGAATTACAGAAGAAGCAGCTGACCAAGGAGATATCTGAGCCATCAGCGATTATCTTCGAAACTCATGGAAGACGGGCAAGATTCCAGAGGGAATGGAAACGGCAAATATAGTGTCAACCTGTAAAAAGGGGAACAAGGACCACCCGGGGAATTACAGACTAGTCAGCCTAACTTCAGTACCCGGAAAGATAATGGAGCAAATATTCAAGCAATTTGCAAACACCTAGAAGATAATAAGGTTATAAATAAGTCAGCATGGATTTGTCAGGAACAAAATCACATCAAACCAACCTAATGGCTTTCTTTGACAGGGTAACAAGCTTTTGGATAGGGGGGAGGCAGCAAATGTGGTACATCTTGACTTTAGTAAGCTTTCTGATACTATCTCACATGACCTTCTCATAAACAAATTAGAGAAATACAACTTAAATGGAGCTACTATAAGGTGGGTGTATAACTTGTAATTCTTCTGCTCTACTCTGCGCTGATCAGGCCTCAACTGCCATATTGTGTCCAGTTCTGGATGCCACATTTCAGGAAAGATAAGGTCAAACTGGAGAAAGTCCAGGGAAGAGCAACAAAAATGATTAAGTATCAGAGGGGTAGCCGTGTTAGTCTGGATCCGTAAAAAGCAACAAAGAGTCCTGTGGCACCTTAAAGACTAACAGAGGTATTGGAGCATGAGCTTTCTTGAGTGAATGCCCACTTCATCAGTCGCATGTCATTAATGATTCAAGGTCTGGAAAATATGACCTATAAGTAAAGCTAACATTGTGTCATGGATATTTTTAATAAAAGTCATGGACAGGTCACGGGCAATAATGAAAAATTCACTAAAGCCCATGACCTGTCCTTGACTTTTACTAAAAATATCCCTGACAAAATGGGGAGCCTGGGCAGCTGCGGGTGGCTGTGGGGCTCCCCCACCTCTTGATGCCCTATAGCTGCAGGGGTTCCTCCTGTCACCAGCAGCCGCCAGCAGCTCTGGGGTTCTCCCCTGCCACCTGGGAGTGGGTGGGAGCTCCGAGCGTCCCCCCGGTCATCTGCACTGGCCAGGAGCGGCAGCGGACCCCTGCCACCCATGGCGGCCAGCTCCGGGAGCCCCCCTGCCGCCTGCAGTGGATGGGAGTGGTGGGGGTGCCCAGGCAACCCACAGCAGAGGAGAGTGGCAGGGGTGCCCCATGCCGCCTGTGGCGGCCAGGAGTGGCAGGGACCCTGCCATTCCCAACTGGTGCTGACTGAAATCACAGAGGTCTTTGGAAGTCACGGATTCCATGACTTCCATGACCTCTGTGACTAAATCGCAGCCTTACCTACGAGGAAAGATTAACAAAAAAACAGTTTGTTTGGTATGGAGAAGAGAAGCCTGAGAGGGGACATGATAACAGGTTTCAAGTACATAAAATGTTGTTATAAGGAGGAGGATGAAAAATTGTTCTCCTTAACCTCTGAGGATAGGACAAGAAGCAATGGGCTTAAATTACAGCAAGGGAGGTTTAGGTTGGACATCAGGAAAAACTTCCCAACTGTCAGGGTAGTTAAGCACTGGAACAAATTGCCTAGGGAGGTTGTTGAATCTCCATCACTGGAGGTTTTTAAGAACAGGTTAGACAAACACCTGTCAGGAATGGTCTACTTATTAGTTAGTCCTGCCTTGAGTGCAGGGGACTGAACTAGTTGACCTCTCGAGGTCCCTTCCAGCCCTACACTTCTATGATTCTAAATTAGAGATAGAAACTATGTACTGATTCATCTTCTCCATCCTTCTGTGGCTATAGGATTATTCACTATATTCTCCTATGCTTTTGCTCAGCCTTAAGTTACTCAAGTGATGGTGCTTCCACCATTTTGCCCAGGGATATTATTCTATAGTCTAATAAACCTCACTGGATTTTTCCCCGCTGATATTAATCTAAAAAGCACTTCTGCTGAATTCCCTCTTATTCCAAATTATAACTCCTTACCTCACCCTAAAAAAGTTCTCTCTCTCCTTGGGGTTTATATTCTACGAATACCATTATAAAAGTACTATTTTACACATTCATACACTTCCACTTTAGTCATCATTTGCTCAAGCTACACTAAACTCAGAATCATTTTGCTATCTTTCTCATGAATTCTCTCCAAGATGTCAACATACATCTGATATTGTGGTGACCTGAAAGAAACGCAGTATTCTACAGGAAGTCTTTCTAGAGTCATATGTAAGAAAATGAGCTCTGATATTGTGGTGTCTTTGAGAAAACACAAGAACCCTCATGTATAAACTCAAAGAAGATGCCTTCTAAGTGGAAGCATCATTCAAAGAAGCAAACAGGTTATTTGGTTGCATTAAACAAGGGAAAGAAAATACAGAAAATAATAGAAGTATGATATTCAACAATGGAACACTGTGTCCATATTTAGTCACCTTACTTTAAACAAGATACAGTGAAGATTAAAAAGCAAAGAGAAGGACAACACAGATGGTCAGAGGTATTCCAAAACTGACATACTATATGAAGGGAGATTCTATACAGGATTATCTAGCCTAGAAGGCATTATTAAAGAGGATATGAATGAAGTATTCACAACTATGAAGGTCAGAGTGAAAATTGATCGGCCCCTCTTTTTTCACCTTATCCCACAATGAAAAGAAGTGGACACTTGACAATTAATGCACAGTACATTTTGCTTCATGCAGCATATAGGTAATTTGAGGAACTCTTTGCCACAGGAGGTTAGGAAAGTAAAATACTGTGGCTGTAATTTACAAAAGCGGCTCGATAATTTCATTACCGCTAATGGCATGTGTTGTTTTGCAGGCTAAGATAAAGATAATGATGTTTCATACTTCCTGGAGCAAGATAACCCACCCAGGGTCAGGCAAAGCTACTGAGCAGCAAACAAGGGATGAGGAAGGGAAAGTAGGAAGCTAAGACCTGGTAAATTTTACTAGCAGAATAAGGCGTCATTAGATGAAACAACAGTTGGAACAATGAGTGACAACCAAAGGAACCAAGGATACCTGAAGCAGAAGCTACCTCGTATTCTGTTGCTACATGAAGAACAAAAGGGGACATATCTGCACAAAATACAACTGATTTATTTTCCTGAACTTGAGCCAATGAGATTCCAGAAGCATCTGAAGTCACCGAGACATATTAGCGTATCTGAATCTGATAGCTGACTAAGGTAGGCAATGCCTGGAGAAAAATGCTGAAACCACATAATGAACAGATATGTAAAAAAAGTGAACATGGACAAATGCTGCAACAAGAAAGGAAAGAAAGGAAGAGAGTTATTTACTCTTGACATCAGATATTTCACCACTGAAGAAATACAGGGACTAAGAGGAGGCTTAGGACAGATGTAAGAACATCCAAGTACAGCAAGCAAATACCGAGAGAAAGCCACTAGAGACAAAGAGGAGAGACAAGTGATCTTGATTTGTAATTTCACATTGAAGAACATGTCCTGGCTCAGATACATAGAACACTCCACTTTCTGGAACAGGAGATCTATGGGTAGTACAGATGATATTCTGAAAAATGTCAGGAACTCCCCACTTATAGTCCACACGGGAAGGACCAAGGTGAAGGGAGAGGAAGCAAAATCAAGAATGAATTGACATGCAGAAAAGCAGAAATGGAGGTCAATGCAGGTAATCTGCTCAGGAGACCTTCAGTGATAAGGAGAGACTTTTTGGATTTGATGACCCTCCATTCAAGCAGATGGCATACCAAACTCCTGGTTTTCGAATTGGCTGGGACTTGTTAGAAGGTCTTTAAACAAGCCAGAACATTAGCACCAGGGGAACTTTCTCTTAGCTCAAAAAATCTGAGGCCTTGTCTACACTCTAGTTTTGTTGGCAAAAGGCAGCTTTTGTCAACAAAACAGTGGAGATGTACACAATATAATGCTCCCACCACCGACAAAACTCTCCTGCTTTGCCAACAAAATAAAACCACCTCAACAAGAGATAGAGCTTTTAGCGGCAAAGTTAGATCGACGAAATGTAACTGGCCTCCAGAAGGTATCCCACAATGCCCATTGTGACCTCTCTGCTCATTGTTTTGAACTCCACTGCCCTGCATCCAGCTACAAAAGCATGCACTCCTCCCCTTTCAAAACCCCAGGAAATTTTGAAACTGCTCAGCGTGGAGAGCTCACATAAGTACTGCCCAGTTGAGTATGCCGGCTCCTGGCAACAAACACACTCCTGCCTGGAGTACTGGGGGGGGGGGAGGGTGTCCTGCTCTCTGTGTCGATGCAAGAGCTGCTAGTGTGGATGTGCTCCATTGACATAAGGAGCACAGTGTGAAAATGCAACAGCGGTTTAATTAGTGCTGGCTGTACGTTGGTGTAACTTGCGTCAACAAAACTGTAGTGTAGATAAGGCCTTTATCCTTTATCCTATGACTACAGAAGTGCTAACTGACCAGTATTTTGAAAGATTTCTTGCAACATGGGATAACTCCGAATTGCTTAGCAATCTGTTCTATCTTGTGTTTAGCTGTGGCACTCTGATTACCTTTCCTAGACCTGAAGAACAGCTCCGTGGAAAAGAAGTTGGTCCAGTAGAAGATATTATCTCACCTACCTCGTCACTCAACAAATCTGGCACACTCATAGACCAAAGATAACACACTGAATTTCCCATTATTTTTTTTTGGGTGGAGCCTCTCCACACTTCTGAGTTGATTGGTGGCTGGGTAACCCACCAATCTTGTGACCCCTTGTGCTATTGTCCCAGTACAGTTACCACGGTCTGTCTTTTTATCTATCCTCTTTTCGCTCATCTTTTCCTGTTTTGATCTCTTAACTAGCTTACAATTTTCTTCTGAGATAGGATCATGGCTGGTAAGGCTAGAGAGGTAATGCCAAGGATTGCTCTTTTCCACCATTCAGAGACTTCTTAAGTGGTCACTTGCAAAATAAGATGGATAGTTTCTCTGTATCAGTTTGGGGCCTAATCCAAAGCTCATTTATGTCAATGGGAAGAGACCCATTGACTTCAGTGTGCTTTGGATCAGGTGCTTAGTTGGGAATGAAACTCACATGAAAATTAATTCAAGGCAGTACTGGATGCCTTTAATTAAAAAGTATTGTTCTATGTTCTGTTTTAACTGTGATGATGTGTGTAATACAGTATTAGTTCAATATTACCTTTATTATGAAAGTACTGGTTTTCCCAATTGGAAAGTCCACCACCAGAAGAAGGGGGCTTCACATAGTCACATGCATTAACTGCTTTGGTGAGAGCATAATACAGGCTATTGTGCAAAAAAAGCACAAGAATGAATGTATCCTAAGTGTCCACACACAGAGGCAAGAACTATGGGAAATAAAGAAGGTGAGCTACAGGTGGTAATTAAGGATGCAGGTTGTGGGAATTTATTTATGTTTACCTGAAAATTTCCTTTCTTTAAGTAATAAAGTTCACAGCTCTATTACACTAAGTCAGGGGTCAGCAACCTTTCAGAAGTGGTGTGCCAAGTCTTCATTTATTCACTCTAATTTACGGTTTTGCGTGCCAGTAATACATTTTAATGTTTTTAGAAGGTCTCTTTCTATAAGTCTATAATATATAACTAAACTATTGTTGTATGTAAAGTAAATAAGATTTTTAAAATGTTTAAGAAGCTTCATTTAAAATTAAATTAAAATGCAGAGCCCCCCCAAACCGATGGCCAGGACTTGGCAGTGTGAGTGCCACTGAAAACCAGCTCGCATGCCACATGTGGCATGCGTGACATAGGTTGCCTACCCCTGCACTAAGTAGTATAGCCAGCTTGGAGGCAGAACCAGATCTGCCAGTCACTAGTGTGGTTAGATGTTTGGCTGCGTGTGTGTTTTCTCCCTGTGTGCTGCCCCAGCTCTGCGCAGACAGCTGGCACGGCAGACCTTGAGCGAGCTGCCTAATGACCACAAGATTCACTGAGGTACGAAGGCGCCCGGACAGGTTTATTGTTGACACAGCACGGTAATAGCACCTGATAGACTCTACAAGGATACTAAGACATGTATGCCTGTGACAGCTCAGTGCATGGCAGGACTTTCCATTCCCCCCTTGGCTGGATCAAGGCACTCTTTCAGAGACACCTCTTTATACCCTGATACAAACAAGTTACGTACTGCCCCTCTGACATAGCTAATTACTGCCCCCTGACGTGGCTATTACCCATTTCCTTGTAAATATTGGTTCGATTAAAACATCTTTATTCATCAAACTGTCATCCTGACCTTATCTTTTAGGAGGGGTCAGTGTGTTTCTGTTATCCTTGGGAAATGTTTTTGTACCATCCTTGATATCGGGGTGTTCTGGTACCAGTCTTCTGGAATGTGTTTGCATGAGTGCTCTGTGCCTAGCATTTCTTAGGAATGTGTGTTTCTGCAATATCAGTCCTGTTCTTGCCAGGTTCTGTGAACCTGCAAGCAGGCAGAGCCTGACATTTGCTCACAGCCTGACTTTTGCTAAATTTGCTTTATATCATCAAAGCTTGCCCACTACTTTAGCTCAGGTCTGATACCAGGTCTCTGATTCAAGGACTTGTATCTCAGGCTCTCTTCCTACTACATTTGTCAGCAAGGGAATATCCCCCCTCTTGAAGTTCCCTCTAGTTCAGTCAGCTTCACAACCAGCATAATTCCATTCTACTTTCCTAAATTATATATTGTGTTAATTACTTTTTTTTTTAAAGCACCACAGTTTCTGCCTCTGCAGAGAATAGGGATAATCTCCCCTAACGAAATACACCAGAAGCTTTAGATGTCAGTTTCTATTTCTGTTCTGGCTGATCATTTGTCTTCATGGTGTGCTGGATCTGTGGACCTTATTACTCATAAAAAAGAAAATTTCAGGTTATCACATATAATATCTTCCTATTCTTTCTCATGGTAAGGTCCACATATCCGTTACAATGGGAATTTTCATAGCAGTGTGCCTCCAGGGTAGAAAGCAGACTCATCATTTAAATACAGAGGAGCAAAATGAAGAATCATCTTCTCAGGGCCCTGAAACATGGAGAATATTTTTGCTGAAAAAATGGCAATGGCTAAAGCTGAATGACAATAAGTAAAATGGGATGAATTTATGTATTGATGGCCATGGGGTTGCTTTCAGCAGACCTCAATGCAATGACTTCTCTGTCCTGAGTCTGCCAGTGCTCCTACAGAATGGACTCTGATGCCCGACAAAAGAACATTTCCTGAATTAACTTTGGTAATGAATGCTATGACCGCTGTGAGTACTACTTGTCTGAATTAAAAGTACAATACTGATCTCGCCTAACAACTTCATAAACTCATCTGATTGGAAACAGTAGCTATATGGAAGTTTACTTTAATGGATAGGAATTATAATGACTCCTGCCACAGCTTCCCACGGCTCCCATTGGTTGGGAAGGTGAACTGCAGCCACTGGGAGCTGCGGGCGGCTGTGCAAATGTAAACAAACAGGTGGCCCAGCACTGATATAGGTAGATATAATCTGTATAGAGCTCTTATATAAAAGGCATAATATAAAAAAAGATCTGACATAAGGGAAGTCCTGTAATGGAGAATACTTTGCAGGCCTGGGGCTTAAAGTGAACAAGGAGAACTCAGCAGATGTAATATACTGTATTTGGATTCTAGTAAAACATCTGATACTGTGTCTCTCAAAATCTGAATTGAACAATTCCAATTGGTTTGCATCAGAGCATTCAGGTAGGATGAAAACTGCTTAATGACTAAATAAAGGATGATAAATGGCAATGGATCAATTTCTGTTGAGGGGTCTCATAGGGTAAAATATCGATTAATGTTAGGACTGGTCTTATTTCATATTGTCATTAATGAACAGTCCATAAACATCATGTTAATGAAATTCATGTATGACAAATTGGAAGCAGTTAAAAACACAAGTGAGAACTTGGATATAATTCAAAGGGGCCTAGAGAGATTAGTAGCACGGTGAGGAAATAAGAAAATTAGATTCAAGTAGGAAAAATTCCAGCTAATATAGCTGTGGAACAATAATCCAAAATAGAAATACTCAACAGAAGGGTGAAACTTGGGAAAAGGTAATGAAGAAAGAGATTAAGGGATGATATGGACAATGAATTAGACATGAGTTTGGATGGGAATAGTTCCCAAAAATGTCCAGTGCATATGCAAAGGCATGAAGGATCAGGGAGACAGAAGTCCCCCTCTCTGCACCTGAAAGATTGCATTTAGTTTCGGGAATCACAGTACTATTGTCTTTTTATATGCCACAGAGAGTATATAAAGGGTGTTAGAAAAGAGTACCAGAAAAAGAATGAAAATGTGGAGGGAGTTCAGAGAGGACATATGGGGAAAGATTAAAAGAGCTGAATGTGTGTAACTTGGTTAAGTGATGACTAAGATTCGGGGAGAGACATAAGACTAAAATTTTTGAAAGGTGGAAACAGCTAAAACGGTGGAAGTGTACTAAGCTAAACCACCTGCAGGCACTGTTAGCATGCAGTTGGAGTAGCCACACAGTGAGTTAGTGTCGAGTAACTAGTGCGATTGCCTAGCTTTGCACACTGATTTCCCCGTGTAGACATGCCCTAAAAATGAAACCAGAAGGTCTCACAGGATGCTCAAACATCTGTTGGATGACAAAACACAGCAAAACATAGACCAAAGAGATTTCTAAATTACACAGGGAACAACTGCATAATCCAGAGAAGAAGCCATTATGGATTCTCTCCTCCCCATACAGAGGAATTGATTGAAAAGACAACATCAATTAAGGTTCGGAATTGTACACATACAGAAGTCAGGAAATTCAAAAGTCATGGTTCCCACAGAAACATTATCTTGGTGCATTTATTAGGATGTGCAATTATCCTCAATTTGATATCAACACTGACAACAGTTCTATTTAGGTGTTCAAATAGAGTAATTGAGCTTTATTGCACACCCTTCCTAGCTAAACCATTTTTCTCACTGCCAGGCAACAGGATGTCATCAGAATCTCTAGGCAGTGCATCCTAATGAATGAATATCCAAGACATCAAGCTAAAAAAAAGGTCTCAGCAGTAAGCCCTATTTCCTTAAGACATACAAGTCTAAGGACAAGTCTGGAATGTAAAGCTTGGGGATTAAGTTCAGTCTTGTATTTAATTCTTGTATACGAGCTGTCTCCATACACAAATTTTAGACTCTACTCAAGAATGTAAACTGCAGAGCTCTCTCTGGCTGTACATTTTTTAGAAAGTTATTTTAAAGCCATCAGCTTAGAGATTTTCCTAATTATTGTCCGAAATATTACTCTGCAATTGATTTCCCCTGAAATGTGGATCTACTTTGAAAAGTGACTGTGTAGAAATCGTATCTTCTTTCAAAATGGATCTGCATCCTGGATGTATTCAGAATCAGATCTGCTAACTTTGGTAGCTAAAGTTAACTGCAAGAGTTAACTGCTATTTATTCCTGGTAGCCCTGCAGAACCAACCAACAGAGAACTAAAGAGGGAAACTATAGACCAGTCATCCTGACTTCAACATCTGGGAAGCTACTAGAGCAGGGGTGGGCAAACTTTTTGGCCCGAGGGCCACATCAGGGTTGTGCAACTGTATGGAGGGCCGGGTAGGGAAGGCTGTGCCTCCCCAAACAGCCTGTCCCCCACCCCCATCTGACCCCTCCCACTTCCCGCCCCCTGACTGCCCCCCTCAGAACCTCTGCCCCCTATCCACCCCCCCTGCCCCTTGTCCCCTGACCACCCCTTCCCGGGACCCCCGCCCCCTATCCAACCCCTCTGCTCCCTGTCCGCTGACTGCCCCGACTCTTATCTACACCCCCACCCCCGACAGCCCACCCAGGACTCCCACCCCCTATCCAACTGCCCTTTGCGCCTCATCCCCTGACCACCCCCTCTCGGGACCCCTGCCCCTAACTGTCCCCTGGATCCCACCCCATATCTAACTCCCCCTGCTCCCTGTCCCGATTGCTCTCCCAACCCCTATCCACATCCCTACCCCCTGAGAGGTCCCCCAGGACTCCCACTCCCAACCCTCCCTGTTCCCCATCCCCTGACCATCACTCCAGAACCTCCGCCCCATCCAACCACCCCCTCCTCCCTGACTGCCCCCCAGGACCTCCTGCTCCCTTACCCAACACCCCCACTCCCTTACCAGCAGCGGGAGCTCGCAGCCACAACACCCAGCCAGAGCCAGCTGCGCTTCCCACGCTGCCCAGCGGGAGCGGCGGGCCAGAGTGCGGCCCGTGCGGCAGTGGGGAGGAGAGACAGCAGAGGAGGGGCCGGGGACTAGGCTCCCCGGCCGAGAGCTCAGGGACTGGGCAGGACGGTCCTGCGGGCCATAGTTGCCCACGTCTGTACTAGAGCAATGTATAAAACATTCAATCTGCAGTTGCCTGGAGTATGAAGGGGTAATCACTAGCAGCCAGCATGGATTTACCAAGAACAAATCATGCCAAAGCAGTTTAATTTCCTTCCTTGACAGAGTAACTGATTTCGTGGGTAGGGGAATGCAGTAGACATACAGTAACTCCTCACTTAACGTTGTAGTTATGGTCCTGAAAAATGCAACTTTAAGTGAAACGATGTTAAACGAATCCAATTGTCCCATAATGTAAATGTGGGGGGTTAGGTTCCAAGGAAATTTTTGGGGGGCAGACAAAAGGCTTTATAATGTACAGAACTGCACTGTGGTTGGGAAGTGCCCCTGGCTTGCCCCACACAGGCACAGCCCGCTGCAGGCAAGGATGCTAAGAAGCACCTTTGCAGCAGCAGTGGCAGCTCCCCCGGAGAACAGGCTCGGATTTTGCCGGAATGCTCCAGGCCCGCCTCTTCCTGTCCCCACTCCACCTCCTCTCCACAGCACGCCACATCCCTCCCCCCTGTTTGGCGGCGCTTAGGACTTTCTGGGAGGGGGAGGAGTGGACACACAGCACTTCCCCGCTCCTGCCCCTCCCTCCCAGAAAGTCTTAAGTGCAAACTGCTGGGGGAGGGGGAGGAGCAGGGAAGCCCCATGTCTCCACTCTTGTGTCTCCACTCCTCCCCCTCCCTCTCAGAAAATCCTATGCACCTCCAAAACAGCTATTTAGCGGCATTTAGGATTTTCTGGGAGAGAGAGGGAGGAGAGGAGATGCAGGGCTTCCCTGCTCCTCCCCCTCCCTCCCAGCACTTTGCGCTTAGGATTTCCTGGGAGGGAGGGGTGGAGACATGGCGCTTCCCTGCTCCTGCCCCTCCCTTCCAGAAAGTCCTAAGCACAGCTGTTTGGCGATGAGGGAAGCCCTGGGAGGGAGGGGGATGAGAAAGAGAAGCGGAACTTGTGCAATGCTCCCATGTAAAGTCGCTGCTCTTCCATAGAATCTTACAAGCAGGCAGCCAAACGATTTATAAGGGAGCATTGCACAACTTTAAACGAGCATGTTCCCTAACTGAGCAGGGACGTAACATTGAAACAACATTAAGTGGGACAACATTAAATGAGGAGTTACTGTATTATACCTGGACTTCAGCAAGGCTTTTGACACAGTCCCACATGACATTCTGATAAGTAAGATGGAGAAATGTGGGCTCGACAGAACTACCATTAAGTGGACACATAATTGGTTAAAAAACTACAAACAAAACGTAACTATTAAGGAATGATGTCGGATTGGAGGGCGGTTTCAAGTGGGGTTCCACAGGGATCTGTTCTGGGTCCAGTGTTGTTTAACATCTTTATTAATGAGCTGGATGTAGGAATAGAGATCACACTGATCAAGTTTGCAGATGACACAAAGCTGGGGAGAGGAGGGGAGTTCCAATACTTTTAAGGATAGAAGTAAAATTCAGAGGGATCTTGATAAATTGAAGAACTGAGCTACAGACAACAAAATAAAATTCAACAAAGACAAATGTAGGGTGTGACACTTAGGGAAGAGAAACCAAAGGCACAAATACAGAATGGGGAATAACTGTTTCGGCAGCAGCACTGCTGAGAAGAATCCAAGTTGTGCTGGACCATAACCTCAACATGAGCCAGCAATGCCATGCTGTTGGGGGGGTGGGGGGGAACAACCATGCAATTTTAGGTTGCATTAACAGAGGCATAGCATGTAAGTCACAGGAGTGATAGTACCACTCTACTTGGCACTGGTTAGGCCTCAGCTGGAGTACTGTGTCCAGTTTTGGTCACCAATGTATAGAAAGGATGTGGAGAAACTGGAAAGGATCTAGCGGCAAGCAACAAAGATGATCAGAGGGATGGAATACAAGCCATAAGAGCAAAGGCTGAAGGAACTGGGTATGTTTAGTTTGGGAAAGAGGAGTTTAAGGAGTGATACAATAGCAGTCTCCAAATACTTGAAAGGCTGCCACAAAAAAGACAGAAAAGCTGTTCTCTTTTGCCACAGAGGGCAGGACAAGAGGCAATGGGTTCAAACTACAGCACAGCAGGTTAAGATTAAATCTCAGGAAAAACTTCCCAACTGTAAGAACAGTAAGATAATGGAACAGACTGCCTAGGGAGGTTGTGGAAGCGTCTTCACTGGGGCTTGTCAAAAGGAGGCTGGATAGCCATCTGTCCTCCATGGTTTAGACACAACAAATCCTGCATTTTGGCAAGGAGTTAAACTAGATGACCCTTGTGGTCCCTTCTAATGATTCTAAGACAGAGAGAGTTGGATTCTATTCCTTCAGTTCTTTGAATCATTAACAGAATATTTTTTTACTGCATTGCAACTGCAGTGCCAATCATTTACACCTGTGCAAGCCAAGCCTACTGAAGGCAGTAGGTTTGTACAGGTGTCACTGAGGGCATAACTTGAGAGACTTTAATTACTGGTAATGATGTGTGAGAAGGAAAGAGCCCACAGTGAACTTGAGGGTTTTGAAGTTAGGGGAAATACCATCAGTTGTAAACTAAGCACATTTTATATAGAAATTAAGAGACAGACATTTTTAGTGTCACTTTTCAAAACAGAAATGCAACTTAAGGGCAAACACCACATCTGTATCAAAGTCAAACTCTCAAAGGTTCAGTGCCCTAGGAGAGTGTAGAAATTTTTCAGACAAGATGAGAAATCCTGTGTCCTGTCATTAACACACACAAAAATCACATTCAGTTCTCCAGAATTTGAATTTTACAACAGTTGCATTGTGAAGGTGTTTATTATTAAAGGCCTTTGAAACTAGAAGCACGTAGTGCTACTGTGCGAATACATCTGGGCACACAAAATCTTTTGTTGCTTTCTCTGAGTTATATATTCATGTATTCCATTCAATGTTGGTGCTTGTGTCTGCATCATTACTGGTTATGAAGTATGTTTCCTCTTCCTTACTGATTCTATTCTATATTAACTGGGGTAAGTTTATTGTCCATTGTCAAATGTGCTAAGCAATTCAGCCTTCAGTTATAACTTCACCAAATCTAGGCACATCCATTAGTCATGTGTTATTAATTCGTCTCTTTCTTCCGAAGCCAATCCTCCTGATGCCTCTATCCTTTTTGTTTATATTTATCACAGCTGCTTAACGCTTCTGTATGAGAGAGAGAGAGAGAGCTGAGACACCAGCCTACATTTCTAATCCCAGATCAGCCTACAAACTTGAGAGAGAAACTTTATGGCACAAAAGACGTTAACAGTCTCCCATAATGTAAGATATTCTATTGAAGGTATACTGTGGTGCATTCCCAAGAATGCAATTGAGTCTCCCAAGCAATCAGCACTTTCCATAGGCTCAAAAGAAACTAGCAAATCCACTGACTTCCTTCTTTGCCCTCAGCCATTTGGAGGCATCTCTGAGTCAAGACGCAGGGCTTTAGAGTGAGAAAAATCCTTCTGGAAATGCTGGTTATAAACCAACCACTGTATGTGTAAGAAACTGACAATAAGTTATGTAGAGAGACTATTTACATTAGCGGTTTGTATCAGGCTTCTCTGTTACCTAGCCTCAGAGGGCTATTCAAACTACATGGGCACTTTCTTTTGTTCAATTCACATGTGGAAAATCAAAGGGCCTGATTCTCCTCTGACTTCCACCAGTTTCACATAGTGTGACTCCACTGACTTCCAGTTTTACTCTAAGTGAAATCAGAATCTGGTCCAGAGACCAGAAAATACTTTGTATTGTCTACACCTTCCTGTTATTCCATACACACAAAGTAGTTAGCCTGAGATACAACTAAAGTTTCAATGTTAAAATATTAAAAGATGAACAGAGGCATGACGTATGAAGTCAGGAAAAGAACCCAAGTCATTTGCCCTCAGCCCTATCAGCTCTACTACATACTGACGTACAACTTTTTGTAAAATAAGGTAAAATGTTTTGGGGCTATGATCCATGTTTAAAACAAAAATTAGGAACAGTACACAACTCCCATATTAAATCCTGCAGAGAAAGTATAGCATTACAATTCACTGGCTAACCCCAGCCCAGGTTTTCCTGTTGTGACATCCAAAACTGTACTGCCGCGCTTTGGTACTTTGTAGTGTTCTAGACTTACTGTCTGGGAAAGTTCATCTCCTGAAGAGCTGAAGTGCTTCCCATTTTTCATAGATTCTCTGGCAAAGGGTCTTCGGTAAGGAGGTTATTAAATCCTCCCCACGTTGAAAGTGGACCTTCTGCCTCTTGCTGCCTGTGAATATTTGAACAATCTAAGGCAGATGAAACCCTCTGCCTCTACTCCACTGGAAATGCTGCAATTCAGAGACCACATTCCTTCAAAGGGGCAACCAGTGAAGGCAGCCATTATTACACATGTGCCAAAAGAATGGAAGAGTCCAGGACAGCACCTATTCACTACAGTGAGTGGTGCTATATGAATAAGACGGGATACAGAGGACAGCAGGGCTGAGTACATCAAATCCTGTCCCTCCATTCCTGTCCAATAATCTTCAGTTGGGAGATGAGAAAAATGGAGTAATATCACCCCAAATATAAAATAAGAAAGAAAATTCAGCAAGCCATGGGTGGATGGATATTTAAGTCAGTCTAGTGCCCCCCACCCCCAGCCACAAAAAATCTGTTGCATCAAATTGACATAAGAATACTTAACAGAATATGGATGTTTTTGATGCCAGTTATCTTTGAGCCCACTCCCAATAAGTCAGTTGCAAAATTACTATTGACTTGTACAGAAGCAGGTCCTTAGAGTTTGCAGTTCATTGCTGGTATTATTTCAAATAAATCTGTGTATCAGAATATGTTATTTTCTTAAGCAGATGTAGTCTGTACATTGAAATAAATGTCAAGCTGTTTTCCTAATCTTTAGACAAAAATATGGCTTTCATCAGAAGCAGTTTCCTGGGTATGCATGGTCTATTTGGGATCCAGAAAGACATGTCCATAAACACAAAATGCTGTACTATGCATGTCAGGGATATTTAGCATTTTATAGATATGGTTTAAATAAAGCAAACATTCTGACTCTAGATCAGAATTTTCTGACTGGTCATAATCTGAATATTCAATCAGACTAGCTGAATCAAGGTAGACTATACCCACAAAAATCAGACAAATACACAATAGACCAACTATGCAGTAGAGCAGGAGTCGGCAACCTTTCAGAAGTGGTGTGCCGAGTCTTCATTTATTCACTCTAATTTAAAGTTTCACGTGCCAGTAACACATTTTAACGTTTTTAGAAGGCCTCTTTCTATAAGTCTATAATATATAACTAAACTATTGTTGTATGTAAAGTAAATAAGGTTTTTAAAATGTTTAAGAAGCTTAATTTAAAATTAAATTAAAATGCAGAGCCCCCCAGACCAGTGGCCAGGACCCAGGCAGTGTGAGTGCCACTGAAAATGAGCTCATGTGCCGCCTTCGGCACACGTGCCATAGGTTGCCTACCCCTGCAGTAGAGTATTTAATATAGATCTGATCCTGCTGGGTGTTGAGCACCCTTCTTACTTCCACTGTCTTGCACTTCACAGTTTTGAGCTCTATGAAAGTACTACTTAATGCTTGTATTCAAAGGACTGCATAGGGAATGACCAGCAAGGGCTGATCTTAAAGCATTTTAGGAAAATACTTGTAGAAGAGAACTGTGTCATGGGGTTTCTCCCAATTCCAAGGTCAACTTAAACTGAAATAGAAAGAGCTGAAGCCAAGAATAGCACATCATAAAAAGAGAGGGAGGTTTCAATCACTGTCATGTTTGGTCTTCAAATGTTATTTTGTTTTGCATATACTGTGAGAAAACATTCCTGATACCAGAAAGGTTGTTAGCTAGACAAGAAGTTGATATTGCTGGAGAAGAGAGGAGACGTTATCATGGGATCTGAAAACCTTCTGGTATTAGAAGAGGTGGGGGCAGAAGAACTCTGTGAAATGTAGTATCACAATCTCAGCAATGATTACAACTCCAGCAGTTATTACTGACACTTGCATGCATGCAAGATGCATGTATATTTATAGCCACAGGTCAGGGAAAACCCACTTGCTCTGGGGAGTGGGAATTTTGGAGGAGTGAACAGACAGCAGACAAGTGAAGGAGCAGAGCCTCAAGAGGAATGGAGGGCAGGGGGAGTAGGAAACTGGAAGAGAGTAAAGCGAGGGGACGCGGGAGGGGCAGAGTAAGCCACCAGATTTTTCTAGAAAGGGATAGCAAAAAAGAGGTTATTGGGGGGAGGTGCAAGTGAATATAGCCTGTGGTGGGTAGTGCATGTGTGTGACTTTCCAGGAGCACAGCTTTCTTCCCACGGGCTAGTAGGAATAGAGTTAGTGTAGAAAAATCTTTCTGAGCCCCCTCTCTCAATTTAGTCTGCCTGGGATTCACAATAGATGCTACATCTCTAACACCAAAACTGATCCTTTGTTAAAAGAGAATCCATCACTGATAGACATTACGCGGTGTTGCATGCTGCCTCCACTCCCCAGAGGTGAACAGCAAGTCTGCTGGCGTCTCTGGCAGCACTGCCTCCTCGATCGCTCTATTACATGGCTATTCTGAAGTTCTTATGGGATAAAAATAATTCAGTTGGAAACTATTTGTGTGGCTACCTTGAGATGCAAGGCTGGGTCTAGTGTTAAGGAGAGGAAATCTCCTCCTAGTAGAGTCCAACTCTTTTCTAGACTTCCTGGACACAAATGAATCGGATATCAAGGTATGGACAGACAAACATCAGAGTCTGACTGACATAAACTTTCCCAGGAAAACATGAAAGGTGATGCCTTCCCCTGAACAAAGGCCTGTAGGGAAGAAGCTTCCCTAACCCAGAAGTTTCTTTCTCAAACTGTGCCACCAGTGGGAAATTCCAGATCTCGATCCTTCTGCAACACTCAGAATCGCAGATCTCTGAAATATTTCAACAGGTTCCCTAAGCATTCTCAACCCTGTGGCTGTGCCAGTGCTCCAGAAAATACTGGCAGAGATAACACGGGACATGCCAGAGAGAAGCCTGCTTATCCTTTCCCTGTCTCTGTCTAGATCATGGTTCTACCCCATCCCTTCAATCCTGAACTGAGAAAGCAAGACCTAAATGCCAACGTCAATTCTGCTGTGATTATGACACATTTCCTGTCAGGGAATCAAAATACATTTTGTTTTTCCTGGTACAGACTGTAAAACTCCTCCTCCTCCTCGGCTTAAGAAAATGTCAATCATACGTTTATAAGGCAACCTGTGAAGACTTCCTTTGGTGCAAATTTTAAGGTACACCAACCTGATCATTTACAGGCACCATATGTGAAAAATAAGGGGAACTGATTCAACTGCTTTTCCCCCCTGGGTAGTCATTTACCCCTGTGTCAGTGAGTGCTTAGTGGGTGTTCTACGCTACCATATCCAAATTCTCTGTTCATTCACACTGGTGCAAGCATTTTACACGCATTCCTCACAAATGGAAACGGCTACACCATTTTTAAATTGACTACATTTCAAATGGATGGTGTCCCTCTAACATAAAGCTGAAAACTCCAACGATCATGCAAAAGCTAGTGGTTGAATGCTATAAGAATTTCCCACAAACTATGCTGGTAACAATCTGTTCTTGCTTTCGGAATGGTCTCATCTAGCCAGTAAAGTGAAATAATTAATTATTAACTAAATCAAGGAAAATATCCCCATCCCTCATATCTCTTCTGCACTTGGATTGATTTTGGTATACTTTGTAATTTTAGCTAAAAGCGGTTTCTTAATCTGATTTTAACCAAAAATGTCTTTTCATCAATAGATGAAGCTAATGAAAACAAGGATTACTAGAACATGCCAGCATAAGACACACAAGTTTTAGGACAGCATGTTAAATAGAAGAGGCCCCAATCCTGTCTCTTTGCTCTGCCAGTCAAAATGAAAGTTACAAAATGTCAACCGCTTGAGAGTTGCCAAATGCCAAGTCCTACATAACTGGCACTTTCTAATGTAATCAAGGCTCAGTGATTGGTTAAATGCTCTCCATTACTAAAGGCAGCAAGTGTCATAATAGGAGAAACTCACTGTCTAGTCTCTAGGTTACCTACAATATAAAGACACAGTGAGAGAAAAGCAGTATGTGTATTCTAAAAGAAGGAAAAATCTGTACTGCTTGGATACAGTCTGGGCACAATGCACAGATAGCAAGACGGTCTAGGGCAAAAATGTTTCATATCACTATCAGATCAAAGTAACATTTCCCATGTGTGAGGCTTTCCAGATCAAAATGCAAACCTATACTCTGCTCCTGAATGGCGTATGTTAGCTTAAATAAAACAATACAATACCAAAGAACAAAAGTAAAGACTCCAGGAGAGAATACAACGTATGCAACTCTCCACTGTAATGTGCTCTATCATTGGCCTTCCAAGTTTTTCAGCTATCCTTGCAGAGTTCATAGAAGCTTAAATTTCAATACACAAAAGACAAAACTCCACAATTGTTAAGGGATTTTCATAACCACACCATGTAGGTAGCCAAAACAGTACCCAAGAGGTTTAGCCATACACAAAGATATTTTACAATGAAATCAGTTTTAAAGGTCACCTGCCAAAGAAAAACAATTCCCTCCCCCTTTTTGCTATTTTGTGATGTATGATAGGGCAAGGTTCATGATTGTTTTTACACCCCTTAAAAATGCAGGTCTTGTCTATTGTTTTCCTTGGAAAACTATGGACAGCTGGAAGATGAGCAGGTTTAAGACAACAGATACCAAAGAAATGAAATTTGATTAAATATGAGGTAACATGATTTTTATTTTAATTGTTTAAAACTTGTATTACTTTTTAACTCCTATCCAACTCAAAAACCTAATAAACAGATGGAAGAACAGACTTCTGCTAAAGATTCAATACAGTAACTCCTCACTTAACATTGTAGTTATGTTCCTGAAAAATGCAACTTTAAGTGAAACCATGTTAAGTGAATCCAATTTCCCCATAAGAATTAATGTAAATAAGGGGGGGTTAGGTTCCAGGGAAATTTTTTTCACCAGACAAAAAACTATATATTATATAGATATACACACAGTATACATTTTAAACAAACAATTTAATACTGTTCACAGCTATGATGATTGTGAAGCTTGGTTGAGGTGGTGAAGTTAGAGGGTTGAAGAGGGAGGGATATTTCCCAGGGAATGCCTTACTGCTAAATGATGAACTAGCACTTGGCTGAGCTCTCAAAGGTTAATACATTGTTGTTAATGTAGCCTCTCACACAAGGCAGCATGAACACGAGGGAGGGGAGACAGCATAGCAGACAGAGACAGACACCCACCTTGTGTGGGAGAGAGAGATACATACTGCCCCTTTAAGTAAGCTGACCCACTCTTAAGTGCATTGTCTTTTTAAGTGGATCAGGAAGTTGAGACAGCAGCTGTTGCCCCAAGCTCTATCTGTCCCTCTCATCCATGTTCCCCCCCACCCCCGCTCTATATGGAGAAGGGGTAAGCGGGGTGCAGGAGCAGGGGGGAAGAGGACACCCTGACATTAGTCCCCCCGCCCAGAAAGCAGGAGTCTCTGGGAGCAGCTCCAAGGCAGAGGGCAGGAGGCAGCACGACCTGCCCGGCAATTGATAGCCTGCTGGGCGGCTGCAGCACAGGGAACTTAGGGGAGCTGATAGGGGGGCTGCTCTTCCTGCAAGCAGTGGACAAAGCAGGCAGCTACCAAACCAAGTTAGAAGGGAGCATTGCACAACTTTAAATGAGCATGTTCCCTAATTGATTAGCAACGTAACAATGAAACAACGTTAACCGGGAAAACTTTAAGTGAGGAGTTACTGTACTCGACTCCTACAACTAAGAGCTGAGAAAGCCTCCAATCCACATCTCTGATTCTTTGTACATCTTAAATTAACAGTTGGGGAAAAGGACACAAATCAATATTTCCATCTCTCTTCATGACACCTTTAAGCACCCTCTCAAGAAAACAACCTAACACCTCAGTTGCCCACTAGTCAAAAAAAATTATACTGGAAAGTAGATGAGGATACTTTCAAGTTATCAATTTTGACAGGATGCTCTGTCACTGAGGAAAATGAGCTCTTTATTGCACATTTCTATTGCATGAGGTCTATAAAATCTTGACTGGTGTGGAGAAAGTGAATAAAGAAATGTTATTTATTCCTTTATATAACACAAGAACTAGGGGTCACCCAATGAAATTAATAGGCAGCAGGTTTAAAACAAACACAAGGAAGTACTTCTTCAGACAATACACTGTCAACATGTGGAACTTGTTGTCAGGGGATGTTGTGAAGGCCAAAACTATAATAGGGTTCAAAAAAGGTCTAGCTAAATTCACAGAGAATAGGTCCATCAATGGCTATTAGCCAGGATGGTCAGGCAACCCCATGCTCTGAGTGTTCCTAGGCTCTGTTGCCAGAAGCTGGCAGTGGATGACAGGGGGTGGATCCCTTGATCATTACCTGTTCTGTTCATTTCCTCTCAAGCACCTGGCATTGGCCACTGTCGGAAGACATGATACTGGGCTGGATGGACCATTGGCCTGACCCAGTATGGCCATGCTTACGCATTTCACTGTATCTAAAAAAGAGCTAGTGAAGACATAGCCAGTCACAGCAAATAAGCCAGTTATGGTCATAGGTGGCATTATATTGTGCCACTCTTCCTTTCCATCATGAATTTAAGAACTCCAGAGGAAGGGTTTACAACATTTCTCTGTCTTGTTTAACTCTATTTCCATGTTGTTTGGAGAAATAGTAAGTGATAAGAACTTAATGAGAGAATGTCCAATAAAGCATTTTAAATCTGTAAGCAAAATTCTAATATCATATAAACCTATTTCAATTTGTACTCAAGTCAGCTGCCTTATCTGTCAAACTATAAAAAGAAATTTTCACAAGAAAGAGATGCATGAAAAAAAAAGTTCATGTTAAAAATTATCAAGCTGGAGGAAAGCCTGTGTGCTGTAGTTAGTGAATGGAACAGAAACATACTTGATAATGGCAAATAAAAATGCAACTACACATTTTCTTACCTACATAATGAGAATCAGATGGCATTTACTCCACTTTTTGTTGTAAAAAATGATACTGATGATAAAGAGGAATGAAAATGTACACACTTTGTAGTTGTTTCCAAGCAAAAACCTCTTTAAATTTCAAACAGTGGCACAGACAGCTTCAGTGATTTATAAAGGAGGCATTGTGATCTGGAAGATTTGTCCTGGGACTAGGAGTCAGGAGACCCAAGATCTAATCCCAGCTCTGGGCAAATCCCTTAGCCGTAATCCTTTCTTAATAGTACTGTGCTTACCTCACATGGACGGACAGAGACAATTTATATTTGTAAAGTTTTTTTTATCTGTGGATGGAAGGCACAGTATAAAATAGCAAAGCTACATTATTAAAGGCCACACGGTTTTGTAGAGGTGAAGCTAGAATTAAAATTCAGATAAGTCTGGCACTCAGCCCCTTGTTCAATCCACTAGACCAGGGGTTGGCAACCTTTCAGAAGTGGTGTGTTGAGTCTTCTTTTATTCACTCTAATTTAAGGTTTCGCGTGCCGATAATACGTTTGAACATTTTTAGAAGGTCTCTCTCCATAAGTCTACATTATATAACTAAACTAGTGTTGTATGTAAAGTAAACGAGGTTTTTAAAGTGTTTAAGAAGCTTCATTTAAAATTAAATTAAAATGCAGATCTTATCAGTTTAGTGCAGTGGTTCTTAACGTGGGGTGCGAGATGCCCTTTCTGGGGGTGTGAGACATGCAAGATTTTTTTTAGAAGGTAAATAATTGAAAACGCAAATTAAGCACATGTATTTATTAACCTTATACATGTTTTTAATTATTACTGTAATATACAACGTTTTTAAGTTTTCAAGTTTTTAAGCCCGCTGCCAGTCTGGGGTTCTGTCCACCGGCTCCTGCCAGCCAGGGTCCTGGCCGGCAGCTCCACTCAGCCTGCTGCTGGTCGGGGGGTTCTGTTCACCCAGGCTGGCAGCGGGCTGAGCGGGACTGGCACCCCAGCTGGCAGCAGCGTGCCAGTAAAAAAATTAGCTCTCAGGCCACAGGTTGCTAACCCCTGCACTAGACCATGTAGCCGCTGTATAAATTGCTTGGCCTCGGTCTGTATTCTCTCTCTTGGAGTGAGGCAACTATTTGAACAGTGCTCGCTGATTACAAAAGTGTACCAAGACATGGACTTTCAAAATGGTCCATTATGGAGTTCACAGACAAGCAAGAGTTTCAAAAGCAATCTCAAATGCCTCCAAAATTAAACAAGTAGCCTTCCTAGAAATACAGAAAGAAACTACTTCAAAGGGCTAATGAAGAATCACATGCACCTAGATTTTCTGGCTCACGCTGATTTTGAGATACAATGTCCCACATTAAAAAAAAACTTGCAAAAATTAAAATGTGAAAGTCCTCTACTATTCAAAACTCCCATAAGCTTTCTATCTAGTTAATCTCTACTTTGGCCAAAAAACAAAAAAATAATCTGGTGACAAGAGACCACAAAACAAGAGAGAAACATCACTTGGACTGGAATGGTCTGGAACAGTGTGTTGGGAGGTGATGGTAAGAATAACTTATAAAGGAAATTTAGTTACTACCATAACAATGGAGAGGCTGCAAGGCCATTTCTCCATTTTGCTATACCAGTTTTGTACCAGTGTGATTCCACTGAAGTAAAAGGAGTCACACTGGAGTTAAACTGGTGTAATGGGGTAGAGAATCAAGCCCTATCTTTAGATAATACTTTACAGCTGTTTAATATTATGCTTTTATGATATGAGTCTGTACAAAACCAACAAGTATTTCTAGCATTTGGATTCCCTGGCAATGCTTTAGGATTTCCCATCAATCTGGATGATGTGTACACAGTACAATAGTGACACCCCCTCTCCTCCCCACCCCATAATGGCTACAGTTCCTATGGGAGTCCCAATCCCTGTACTGGTTCTAAAATTCCAGTTCCCCATTTGTCATGTGGGGTAGTAATACTTCCCTACCTCTCTGAGGTACTTTCATTCACCAAGAGAGAGGCTACACACACACACACACACAGTACCAGAGTAAATCAAGGGTAACTGCATTGAACATAATGGAGCTGCCTCTGTGTAAAGTTAGTATGAGATAAGAATAGTCCATGTATATCTGGAAGCCCACATATTCACCCTTTTGTGTGCAGAGCCTGGGATTTCTGTATTTCTAGGGCACTTCTCTACATCATTCTAGCTCACCGCCCCTTGTGATCTATAGTATATATATTTCCAGATACAGTGGTTGCCGTTAAAGAGAAAGCATTTAACAGTTATTATACAGAGGTATCTGAGATACGAGTATTTCCCTACATTTAGAATGAGAAACAACTGTAGACAAATGATCACTTTTAATGGTAACCACTGAAGGTAAACTGAGGCACCAAGTGGTTAAATGAGTTGTCCAATTTCCTCAAGAAGTCAGTGGCAGATCTATGAAGTTACCCCAAAACTCAGGACCCCCAGGCATCTGCTCTAACAAGTATGCATTTGTCTCTCAAATCTCCCTGCCCCAGACTATGCACATAAAACAGGAAGAGTTCGTTATACCAGGCCTCAAATACCATACTAATTAGCTCCTTCTCTGATGTACAGCATGTCATTATTATTGCTTACAGTGATCACCACATTAATGACATGTTTCACCATGAAGATACTGTACAAATCACATCACAAATCTCATCACACAATCTATGCTAACAGCAACATAGTGGTGATAAATAATCCTGTACAGACTCAGAGAACTCAGTGTTTATCCAGAGATAATGAATACATTAGCTAAGAAATTCTGCCTAGATAAATCTTTAGATAAGAACACAACAGTGTTCTTAAGGAACAGAGAAAGACTGCTTTGGATTGAACCCAACATGGCAACATTTATTCATGTGATTGCTCCTGTTAATTGAGGCCTACATTTTCAGAAATGGCCTCTAAATGTTAGGTGTCCAATTTGAGACACCGAAGTCCTGATTTTCACCCACCATCCAGTTGTGTAGGGGGTGAAGTTGTGGGGGCTGCACACCTCTGAAAAAATCAGTGCCAAGTGGTTCAAATCCAGTGGCCAAAAAGTATGGCACCCAAAATTGGCAGACACTTTTGGAGATTTTCCCTAAATGGGGAGGAAAATCATCACCAGACGCTCCTGTCTTTCCCCTGTCCTGTCCTAATACCATATCTGCTGTCTGAATTCTCTCCTATTCCTCATATTCATCTTTTCTGTCCTTTTCTCTCTCTCCCACCTCAGATACAATATCTACCTTTCAAGCAGCATCACTAAAAGCGGAGTCAAATTTAAGGAGCTATACCATGCTGAAAATATATCACATCCAGTGGTCCCTCCCCTCTCATTTTCCTATGGTATTTTCTTTTCAATCCTGTCTCGTGTTTCTATATTTTGGTCCATTTTGTCATAGATTATTATATCGTTCAGCACCGTCTCCCTTGGGCTCCTCCTGACACAGGGAGATTTCTAGTTGCCATAAAGCTGACATAGCTCATTTTACACATACACAACCGCCACAGCCGGTAGCATGTCAAGGCGGGGATGGAGTCTAACTCTGTTGACTTCAGTGGAGCTACACCTGATTGACACTTGTGAAAGTGAGAGGAACATCAGACCCACCACATTTAAAGCTCAGCCCGGCTGAGCCTCATGAATTATAAATGCTAAAAGCATGAGTGCATTCTGCCCAGGAGTAGGAGCACAGTGGAAATTAGATCACGGCAGTGTGCTGTTTCGGGAGAATATCAGACACAGCAGAGTGCTATATAAATACTAATTACTACTACTATTAGAAATATTGCCATAGCATATGTGCTTTATGACACTGCCTTGGAAAAACCTGGGAATTAAAAAAATCATTATAACCTAAATCTTTTCATACTGACTTATTTCTCCCACAATATGTGGCCAAGACTTTCAAAAATAGGAACCTTAGGTTAGGATCCTAAATCTATATTTAGACACCTTCCCAATTTTCAAAAGTGTCAAGGATTGAGCAGTTCTTACTGAGCTAATGGTCTTAGTTTCTCTTTAGCAAACCCTCAATCAATTCTGGCTAATCTTGCTCTGTAACTCTCATCCTGACACCCTGAACTATTTTTCTTTTGCTGTGTTTTCTTAATAACAACAACCATCTTCTATTTTCAAGTTAATGATGATGCACAGCTGTACATTGTCTCCAAATATGGCAATTTAGCTAACCTTTCACCTAAGGTATGCACTGTTTACTGCTATGAAGACAACACACTTCTATTCTGACTGCTGAAGGCTGACTCCTACACACACGTTTGTGGCAGTGCAATGGTGGATATTGGTGACAATGAAATCTCTCTTTCGGGTACCAATTAGCAACATCCTAACATCTGAACATGGATTCATCATCACTGTGCCTAGCACTGATCAGTGGAGAGGGTGGCCCATATCAGTATCTGAGCATTCACCATCCTTAAATACTTATCCTTCATTCCATCTAGTCATCCATTCATGCAGCACAAATTTACTTGTCCAGGAAAGGCAACCCCCAATGTTGGGTGACTATAAATCAACTTCTCATGCACCTATATCTGTGCCTTTTTCTAGCCCTTCCCCTCCCCTTCCCCACTCCACCCCACCCACTGCCATGCACTGAACAATCTCTCCAATCTCTGTTTGCCAACTCACCAACCTTCTCTACATTCCAGCCTTTTGGGAGGGAACTCAGGTTGTATTTAGGCTGCTTGTTTATAGTATAAAATGCTGATATTCCTAAGGCCAGACAATGTGCTTGGTCCTGTACAAGACACAAAAGATGAAGACAATCTCTGACCTGAAGAGTTAATAATCAGACAGACAATCTCAGAGAAGGCAGAGGAAGCATAAGAGCAGCCGGCATCCATCCCTGAGAGCCTAAACAAAATCCAGATCCACCCCCAAAATCTTTTAGAATGGCAGCACAGTCATACACCCCCTGGAAGAGGAGTTTAGATTGTGAAAACCTGACAGTGTCATCACCCACCACTCTAAGACGCATCAACCTCATAAGTACCAGAAGGACCTGTCATTCATCCTAACCAATCTCATGTAGTAACAGGATACCTTATCACCTGACATTATGCTTTAATTTCCTTGATTGATTTTAATGGATTTCATACAAAAGCTTCAATTGCTGGATTTAATCTGCATGGTGTAATGTTTTTACATAAAACTGCTTGTCGTGATAAAATCATATCAAGCGACTTCTTCCAACACAGCATCTCAGGAGTGACTCTCCCCGCACACATGCACACAGGGCAAAATATGTCTGGAAGGTACAAATAAAATCACAGTTGAAGTACGTGTGCTTCAAATCCTAGCATACATTAATTTAGAACATGACAGCCAAAAACCACAGAATCATAGAAATGTAAGATTGGAAGGGACTTCAGCAGGTCACCTAGTTCAGTGTCCTGCACTGTGGCAAGATTATGTATTATATCTAGACTAGGGGTCGGCAACCTTTCAGAAGTGCTGTGCCGAGTCTTCATTTATTCACTCTAACTGAAGGTTTCGCATGCCAGTAATACATGTTAATGTTTTTAGAAGGTCTCTTTCTATAAGTCTATAATATATAACTAAACTATTGTATGTAAAGTAATTAAGGTTTTTAAAATGTTTAAGATGCTTCATTTAAAATTAAATTAAAATACAGAGCCCCCCGGACTGGTAGCCATGATCCAGGCAGTGTGAGTGCCACTGAAAATCAGCTCGCATGCCGCCTTTGGCACCCGTGCCATAGGTTGTCTACCCCTGACCTAGACCATCCCTGACAGGTGTTTGTCTAATTTGTTCTTAAATCCTCTAGTGATGAAGAGTCTACAACCTCCCTAGGTAATTTGTTTAGGAAGTTTTTCCTAATGTACAACCTAAATCTCCCTTGCTGCAATTTAAGCCCACTGCTTCTTGTTCTATCCTCAGTGGATAAGGAGAACAATTTATCACTCTGCTCTTTATAACCACCAATGTACTTGAACACTTATATCCATCCTCATCTTCTCCAGAGTAAACAAATCCAATTTTTTCAATCTTCCCTCATAGGGCATGTATTCTAGACCTTTAGTCATTTGCGTTGCTCTTCTTTGGACTTTCTCCAATACGTCCACATCCTTCCCAAAGTGTGGTACCCAGAACTGGACACAGTACTCCAGCTGCGGTCTTAGTGCAGAGTAGAGCGGAAGAATTACTCCTCTTGTTTTGCTTACAACACTCCTGCTAATACATCCTAGAATGTTTGCTTTTTGTGCAACAGTATTACATTATTGACCCATATTTTGTTTGTAATCCACTTAACCCCCAGATCCTTTTCTACAGTACTGTACTGCTTTCTAGCTGTTATGTCCAAATTTGTATGTGTGCAATTGATTAATCCTTTGTAAGTATAGTACTTTGCATTTGTCCTTATTGAATTTAATCTTATTTATTTCAGACCATTTCTCCCATTTGTCAAGATCATTTTGAATTCTAAAACCGTGCTTGAAAGTGCTTGCAACCCCTCCCTGCTTGGTATTGTCCACTAACTTTATAAGTGTACTCTCTATGCCATTATCCAAATCATTTATGAAGATAATGAAGAGGACAGATCCCTGTGAGATTGCATTCCATATGCCCTTCCAGCTTGACTGTGAACCATTGATAACTACTCTCTGAGTACAGTTCTCCACCAACTTGTGCATCCACATTAGAGTAGGTTCACTTAGGCTATATTTCCCTAGATTGCTTATGAGAAGATCATGTGAGATGGTATCAAAAGCCTTACTAAAAAAGATTTATCACATCTACTGCTCCCCCCCCATTCACAAGGCTTGTTACCCTGTCAAAGAAGGATAGTACAGTAGAATCTCAGAGTTATGGACACCTCAGGAATGGAGGTTGTCCATAACTCTGACATGTTCATAACTCTGAACAAAGCACAATACTGACTCCAGATCCAGCAGCTGACACACCAGGCCAGGCTTCAGCAGCAACTGAGCTCCCTACTCAGCACCAGCATGAGTTTGCAATGCTTGTCTCCCTCCCAGCAGGGTGTATGCGTTTGTGTAAGTGGCTGCCCCATGTGGAGGAGGGGGAACAGGCAGCCTAGATGTGCCTACCTTTAAGATGCAATACAGGCACAGTACAGTATTTGCTGCTTCTTTTTTTCCCCCTCTCTCTGCTGCTGTCTGATTGGTTACTTCCGGTTTCACATGGTGTCTGGATGACCGGTCAATCTGTAACTCTGGTGTGTGTATCTTTGAGGTTCTACTGTAGGTTGCTTTGACATGATTGGTTCTTAAATAGGCTGTGACAGGTAAAATATGCCATGTAAGCCTCACTAACTGTCTCAGAAGTAGATGTTCAGAGCCTCTCCTCAGCCATTCTAGCCTCCACCCAGATCAAACATCCTCCCCACCCCCCTTCACATTAAAGAAGTCCCAGTCTCATCTCTCTGTTTTGGGCCACACAGGTACATTACCCGACTTATAGCTAGCACCTACTAGCACCACAAAATGGAGTCTGTGTCCATTTATGATTCAGTATAATTCTATTCCCTCCACTGCCTCCTTTAGGGGGCGGAAAAAAAAAAAAAAAAGCTCCATTAACAACGAGTTAAATCAAGTGTGAAGTCCATCCCTACAAGCCCTTAAAAACCAGGAAATATCCAGTTAAAAGATCTTTAAACATGTCCTAACGCTCACACATCACATTACCAGTTCATGGTGACTAACCCTCCACCAGTTAACTCCCAAACACGTCCAACATAGTAAAAATCAAACAAACTACACACCAAATATCCTGAACTCACATTGTAATGCCAAAACTAAATGCTGACCTCCACATTGTTACCATGTATGTACTATAGACATCTGAACACTAGTGTATGAGGTGATATCTGTATTTGTGTGGGAAGAACGAATGACGGTTCAGCCTTACACGGCAAGGAACTGGACAGAAAAAAGTAAGTTTTAAAACATCCACTATTTGTTCCCAGACATCAGGGCCAGTTCTGGGATTCTGAGGAGGAGCCACAGATGATTCTCCCTTTGTTACACTCCCCCTTCACAACTAGGTATTTTGATATTATGGTGAAGAGTGTGGCATAAATGCTTGGACAGAATTTAACTGGCTCATTCTAAATACAAGGGTGGGAAAGACACTTGTACAGCAGTGATAAGGGAGAGAGAGAGAGAGTGGCAATCTTTGTACCACACACCAGACCCTTTACTGGAGGAGATTGTGGTTCCCAGGAGTTTGTGCTGGGATCCATGCAAAGTTGCCAACATTTTCAAGAGCCAATTCTCCAAATAAGCCTTGGTTATAGGGCTCATCTGCTGAAGGGCTGTGGATGAATTCAGATAAATTTTAGGTTCTCTGTCTTTTTCCCTCTCTGCAAATATTTAATTACAGAAGCCAAAGCACCAAGAAATATTAATATCACAAGCGCTCAAAAACAGCCATCACATTTTCTTTTACTGCAAACTTACAGAGACAGAGGACACTGGCCAATGAAGTACAATAAAATAATGGAGCCTACATTCATTACAATTCACTTAACCTAGGAGACAGCTTCTCTTGCTTTTTGTCCTTTTTCTTTGTCCATCTTTTCCTACACCTTCAGCCTCAGATTAACTCCGTCCTTCTCCACCCCATTCTTCTTCCCATCCTTACACAGAGGTTTCTCTGTTAGTGTTCCTCTCTCTCCTTTTTTTTTTTTTTGAGAAACCAGCATCTCTTTCCCTCCCCTTCCTTGTTCCATTTGCCTCCAATATACACCTCCTTCCATGTTAGGTTGCCTTTTCTCTGCTCCCCTTCTTCTCTTCACTGCGTCCCCTTTGCTTTCTACACTCATCTCTCTGGCCTCTTGCTCCTCCCGTACTCCATTAGTTCTCACTGGTTTCCCCACCTCACACTCTTTTACTCTCTAAGGTCTCTGCAGTCGTGCCTCTTCCCCCCTTTCCCTTCCTCCTTCACAAGGGACCTGCTTCTGCTGTTGAAGGTGATGGGAGGAGAGGTTCCCTTTTTCTCTGCCCCCACCCACAATTGCTTCCTCAAGCCCTCAGAAAGTGAGATGCCATTGCTGTATAGAAGGTGCAAGAGAAGCCAGAACATCCTCTCCTGTAGTCTCCAGCAGTCTGCTGCTGCCCCTACTTAGTGCGGGGTGGGAGGGACAGTGGGCCAAATCTCTAGTAGTTAGACTAGGCAGGAGGTCTATGGAGGAAAGAGGGGTGCCATCATTTGTGAGCTGTCACCACACTGGGCCAGGTTTTTAGCAAATTTTACATGATATGCTTGCTTAAAATCCATGTAACTTATGTCTCCCCTGTCTTAGTTCTTTTTTGGCTTCTCCACTCATTTTCCCTCCTGGTTATCTTTTCTGTATCTCTTTGCCACTGCCTAATTTTCCCATGTTTATTACTTAAAAACAAATGCAAAGCATCTAGCTTGTTTCCTCCAAGTTTATTCATCCGTCCTCCAGGAAAATTCACTTTCTAATACTGGCTTTCTTTAGCGGCTTGTTTCCCCTTCCACAAGCTTCTCTCCTCCATTCTGGGCAACTGCTATGCTTAGCTTCCATCTCTCCCCCTTGTCAGGCTTCTCTTCTCTTTGCTCAGTCATGCCGCTCTGACTTTCTATCCCTTCTGCGTTCCTCTTTCCCTCATTTTGTCTTTCGGTCTTCCCAATCCTTTGCCCTCTTTATAATGAAATGTATTCATTTTTTAAATCCCCTGCCCTAGCCTTATTTGTGCTGGAAGGACAGGGGACAACATGCCAGCTGCTAGACAGATTCAAACTAGAGTAGGAATGGAACAATCTCGCTTCATGCCACAGTCAAAATAGCAGTGTCAGATGAATATCACATGCAGATTCACTCAGCTACAAAGAACAAGGAAGGATATTTCCATAAAAAGCATGGGCCGAAGTATCAAAGTCAAAATATACTTGACTGTGGGGATGCATCAGTATCCCTGCCCTCCCAAGCCCCACAGCCCAACTGCAAAGTTAAAACAACACTGACAAATCATTAGGATCTTCCAACTCGTTCACACTAATTTCGTTTTGGATGTGCTTGTGATGAAGCTGCAGTTCTGCCTCTACTTGTCTCTGTCTGTCCACTGCAAAAGTAACCAACTGATGGTTGCGAGCCTCTAGGAAACCTTCCTGCACTTCAAGGTTATACCTTCAGTTCATTCACTTGAGAAACAGGGGAAGATCTTCCTCTCTCTGGCCCAAACCTAAGTTTCACTCTTGATGCCTCTCCCTCAAAATGGTTGATCTGGTGGCAGCCACTGCCATACACAAATTATACAGGTAATATAAAATAATTTAGTGTTGCCGCACTCTCAACAAAAAAGGTCTAATTTTGAGCACATAGGGCTTGATTCTCCAAACCCTTACTCATGCGTGTAGGGAGGACAACTCATGTGAGGCTTTACAGCTGACACATTACAGCGAGGACAAAATTAAAATGTGATACTACAGGAATTCTACAAATGTAAAAACTGAGTGTACTTGGATATAAATTATTAATATTACACTTATAATTTACTATCTAAGGCCTCTCGGGTGGTTTCATATATGCTGCTGCTATTAAATAATTGGTCCCAGTCAAAGACTGCAGCATAAAAGCTACGATGGAGCTTAGCTGTGGAACAGGACAGGATGGGGGAGAAGGGGTTTTAGAATCGAACTGAAAATCCCTTTATACACTTATTCACAAACAGAACACTGCAGAATCCACTTGCTGGTGGCAGTATTTGAGAAGACAGTGTTCTGTTCATGCCAGATCAAAAGAATAGCAAGCTGTGAAAATAAATATAACTTCAACATTTGGTAAACAAAGTAGCCAGGAAGAATTTAACATGATACTAATTTGCTTCATTTAAACAGTGTTAGTGGAAGAAATAAAATGGTAGTTCTATAATTTATGAATTTAAAATAACTATTTTAAAATATGTTGTGGAATGTTTTGCTGGCTTGATCCTGAAAAGGTGCTGACCATCCAGAAAATACTCATTAAGTCGGGGGCTGTAACAGGTGTTCACCATGTCTCAGACACTAAATTAATGCCTTGTGATGGCCTTTAAAAAATTTTGTTGTGCTAGGCCCCCTTCACCAAATGCAGGTAGGCTAGTCAGGAAACATTCTTCATGGCTCTCAGTCTCAGAGTTCTCAGCCCAGAGAGCAAAGAAGCAATTTCCCTTAACGGAGTTTAAAATAGAAATATGAAACTTGCCAAGATGATTTGAAACTATTGGCAGATGGGGGAAATATTTCTGGATCTGCATCTCGTAACGTTTGGCACGGAGTGTGACTAGAGAACAGCTGACTTTTACTGCAATGACATTATTAATTCTAGTTTTCTTGCCAAACTGAGCGCCATAATTGAGCCGTTGCAATATCTCTTTCATTAAGTAGTTCATGCAGGCCCGTTAAACTGACCATACAGTAAGTAAGTTATCTGCCCCATGCCTACCAAAAAGGTCAGCTTGAGTCCAGCCAAGCTTTCAGCTGATTGGCCCTTATATAGTAGCTCCTTGCAAAGAGAGTTTGGCAATCAGGAGGCATCATGTTCTACCTACCTCATCAGTGGTTGAATCAAGACCATGCTCAACATTCTTCCTGGCTTTTTGAGACCACCACCACCACCACCATGAAATAGTCCTTCAGGCCTACTGACATATTGGTTATAGTCTAGATGCAACTAAATTGCATAAAATTAGCTGCAGGCTGAAATGTCTTTGCTTTGGACAATTTCTAGTAAAAATGTTGTTTTAATGGGAGTCAGGAGAAGGGGGAGGGATAGCTCAGTGGTTTGAGCATTGGCCTGCTAAACCCCGAGTTATGAGTTCAATCCTTGAGGGGGCCATTTAGGGATCAGGGGCAAAAATCTGTCTGGGGATTGGTCCTGTTTTGAGCAGCAGGTTGGACTAGCTGACCTCCTGAGGTCCCTTCCACCCTGATACTTTATGATACTGTAAATCTACATATATGTTTGCAAATGTATCAGTTCAGTTCCAAGAGATATACAGGTGACTAAACAAATCTTATGTAGTTAAGCACACAAGCCAGGAAATGCAAACACTGAGAAAGTACACCTTTAATGCTTACTAATTTGTGGCCCAATTCTGCAGTCACTTACACAGATGGCTAACTTTACTCACATGAGGTGAATGGAACTACCCACAGGAGTAAAGGGTTTGCAAGGTGAAATCCTTGACAGAACACTGATATGTTCCCCTTTCCAAAATTGCCACTTTAATCCATACACTTCAACTCACTATTCCAGTCCCGTACAGTTCTACCCTTCTTCGCCCTCCCCCCCTGCCCAGTTCCTGATGCTCTACCCAGCTCCTTAGAGAATCAGCATGGATTTACTGGTTCTACCCAGCTAGTCCTCTGCCAGACTAGTAGAAACAGGGTGAAAGGCAGCTCAGATGATGCTTCCCCTCAGGCAGTAGAAGCTCCTGCAGGACTCTCTACATTTGTGGGCCCGTGAGCAGTGTTGTGCTGCCAAGGTGGGATTTATGCCTTGTGACAAGGTGTACCAACCCTGCACTGGGCCAACAGGGCTAGACCAATCACTGTGGGCCCAGGAGGCCACACCCCCTCACCCATGCTGTGCTTGCTCCAGGTGGAAGGGACACACAGAAGAAGGTAGCTCAGCTCAGTCTGGCACTGACGAGGAGGAAGGACATGTGCTGCAGGCTCCTGCTGAGGCGCCTGCGACTCTCCAAGCCATTGGAATCGCTGACCCAGACTACGCTGCCAGGGACCTGCCAACTGCAGAGACTGATGGGGCTGCCAAGCTGCTGCCAGCTGAAGAGATGCCCAAGATGCACTTTGTGGTAGAAAGTGACCCAGGGAATGTAGTAGAAGCCGATGCTTAAACCCTTAATGGGGAATTTCCTGGCTTCACGGGGCACTGGGTCAGAACCCAGTGGAGTAGGGTTGGCCCAGGTTCCCCTACTGCCCACCCACATTTGCCACTAAGTGTGGCTACTGCTTGTTTGCTCTGCTCTGCCAAGGGTCCCAAGTCCTCCTTGTAGTAATTGCCTGATCCCACAGAGCCTCAAGGACGCACAGGGTCCCCCATCACACACTTATGCTTTGATTGTTTTCCGGCAGACTACCTATCCTGGTGAGTTCCAGCATTAACAATTACATGTCACTCACTGTTAGTTGCTGTAATAATTCCACAACCCCGTTTAATTCTCAGATAAGCTTAGTAAACCTAAACAACCCCTTAAACAATAGAGTTGGGACAATGATACATCGACCTGATCCCACTGAAGTCAATGGAAAGACTCTTGTAGACTTCATTTGGCTTTGGATCAGGCCCATAATGATCTTATTTGGACACCCTGGTGTGGATGCATTGTCCCAGCAGTTTCTACATTAACTAATGGAGTATACTCAATATTATCTATTGCCAGAACTAAAAATTGTACTTGTTTTAATGTCTGTCACTGGGGTTGCAAAAGCAGAGACTGCTGCAATGAGACCATCCTGTTTCATCTCTTTCTGTAACTTTATCCTGCGCTATTCATGAAGATTTTTGTATTTAGAATTACTTTCAAATACTCTGCAGTAACATGACACTGTGTTCAAACTAATATACTGGCCTTTCCTCATGTTTTGCAGGATAGTTCAAGTACTATTGTGTGTAACAGGCTTAACTTCTTCATTATAATGATTAAAATTAAAGCTGCAATAGGAATTAATATCAAATGGAAAACTGGAGCAGAGCAGAATACAATAGCCAGGATGCAGCGCATCCAGGCTGCTGGGAGTGGTGAGATATTTGCTACTACTTCATAATGAAAAATCCCTCCATCACCTTCCTTGGGGATGGAGGCAGAAAGGCCACCCATATGAAGCAAGTGATGGCTGAAAGAATGTAAATCTAGTGTGGCATCTGTTGGCTTGGTTTTGTATCGATCCTGTATGGAGATTTCTTCTCATGTTGTAAATTTTGTGATATGCATGATTCACAATGCTGGAGGGGTAAGTGGGAACTCTAAAGGAACTTAAGTGTATGCTTTATGGAGACTGCCACAATACCACCTCAATTCTGGGCCTGAAATTTCCCTACTGACATGTCAGACATGAATAATGGGTCAAGTCAGATGGAAGCTGTTAAACTACTAATTTCTGGGAAGGAGTCTTTCAAAAATGAAAAACAGTAGTTAGGAGACTGGATATTCCCTAATGTAACTCATGCTGAATTAAGAGACACCTTTAATGCCTAATCATAGCTTCTCTAGACTAGCCCAGACTCTTCTGGATAGCCCAGCACAGCCTTGGCTATCTGTTACACAATGGATAAACTTAGGTTATGCAGCCAGACCACCAAAAAGGTGTAAGATTTTGTCATCAGGTTCTTCCATTGCTTAGCTATTGAAGACCGCATGATCCAATGGGAAAAATATTGGACCAGGAGCCAATGGACACAGGTTTTATTTCTGCCTCTGCCACTGATTTTCTGAGAGATTTTTGACAATTGAGTTCACCTCTCTATGCTTCAGATTCCTCGTCTGTAAAATAGTCATAATAATCTTCATCCATCTTTGTAAAGGTCTTTGAAACCTACAGGTGAAACACACTATGTACCTGCTAAATATTGTTGTTATTGCTCATATCTTTCTCTTGCGGTTTATTTCACTTGCAAGATGGCTGACCCATTTTCTCCTTGGGAAACTTGAGTAGAGGAAGCACGGAATAATTTCTGCCTTGAAAATTCCCACTTATTACTAAAACTACCCCCAGGAAGAATCCATTTAGTCTTCAGTCAAGTAATGCACTGTTTTCCCTAGTGAAGTTTAGCAACAAGCCTTAAGGAATCCTGGTTCTAGGTGTCTGGAGGAGAAACAAGACAACATCAGTCCTCACAGCTTTCCTCTGAACGCTCACTTAAATTGTGTAAGAAGTGAAGACGCCACAGTAGAGCTACACTTGCCACATAGAAACAGGGCACCCACATAAACTCTGATTTAAGTATTGCTGCCTGTACAGTGTAAGAATGCCATTCTCCTTGGTTTAAATTCTCTGGAGAGAAGAAATACATTTCAAAATAGAGCTCTGAGTGTGCTCGAAGGATTCTTAAGGAATACTGTAAGATGTTCCTTTAATTATACATAGACAAATCCTCTTAATACAGAGTAAAAACCACATGCTCATTCTGCAGAATTCATCTCTGTGTTCATACTTAAGGGAGAACAACAGGGCTGTCTTGCCTCAGCTAGGAATTAGCACAGCCTGCTGGTTTTCACTGAAATTGCATTCCTCAAGATTACCCTTTTCCTTCTATTTTCTGTATTTCTTCTTAGTCTTTTCCTTGAATAAACCTTGCTTTTCAGAGAGAGAGCATTGTGTCTTGTGTGTGACCAAATAAACCTCATTATTATTAATTAACTATTGGTTAACTGGTGCCTGCTATGCTAGACACTTACATACCAAAAGGGCTGGCTCTGTCCCAAAGAGCTTATACAGTTCTGCCATCAGCTTCTTAGCCCATTTCACTTTACCTAAAATTAAGAAACTAACTTATACATTACGACTGCTAGGGAATGTAGCCCAAATATGGAGATAAGCATCACCTTAAGACAGGGAGCACTTGGGGCGGCATTTTGCCAGCAGGGCGGCAGGTGGCTCCGGTGGACCTTCCGCAGTCATGCCTGCGGAGGGTTCGCTGGTCCCACAGGCGCGTCTGCAAGAGGTCCCCCGCAGCCGCGGGACTGGCAGCGCGCCCCCTGCGGCATGCCGCCCTGCTTGGGGTGGCCAAATTCTTAGAGCCGCCCCTGCCTTAAGAAAGAAGAGCTATGGGATTTTAGATTCCTGGACTTGACACCTAATTCATCTGCTGACTCACTATGTGACACTGGGCTAGTCAAGTCACCCTCTCAATTACCCGTCAGGCTCCCTTCTTATGACCCTTTGACCGCACTCCTGTCCCTGTTCTTTTATTAGTTGTCCCCCGCAATTAGTGGGTTTCTGAGGCCCTGTGGAACCTCCCCTTAGGCTGGGGGGGGGATCCGTTAGCATGGGGCGGGCTTCGCCCGCCCTGTTTCCCGGAAACCCAATAGATACCTGGATACACTACTACTTGCCTACTTCACAGGGAGTGAGGTGTCTGACGTTTGTAAACCCCTCAGACCCTTGGGTGAAAAGGTAATATCATAAAGTTCAAAGGATTTTATTAATCACCATACCATCCAGCTAGATTCATTGACGGCCTCATACGCCTTTGGTAAGAGGCCTATGAGACCATGAATTAATCTAGCTGAATGGCAGAGTTGTGAATATGCCGGTGTGCAGCAGCCTGTACTCAGGGGGAATAAACAGTACATTGAAAATGATTGTATCATTGATTTTTTTTCCCCAAAACTTGGGAAAGAAACAGAGATATCTTACCATGTGCTGTCTAAACAAGTGTGGTGCAACCGATGATCTACTGCTGAAAAATCAAATACCGTAATTTGATAAAAACAAATCCCCATTTTGGTGCAGTAATAACCTGTGCGCTTCATGTCCACTTTAAATAAGATGCCTTCTGTTACAGCCTCACAGAATCCGAGTCAGAAATGTGTACTTTGATCACTCCATCTTCCCTTCTCCTCCACCAATGAAGGATTTTTATAGAGGATATTTTCCAGTGCTTTTTCTAATTCATTTTTAACTGAGCCACCTAATGTGGTTTCCACTATTTGCCTCGTGATTACTGTAAAAAAGGAAGGAAGGAACTAAAAATAATCTATAAAAATCAAACTTCAGTTAGAACAGTTAATATCATGTAAAACTTCAAGGGACCATGGAACCTAGAAATAGATAAATATTACAAGAGCTATCTAGTGAAAATGAAATATGTTAGGAGGTTGATAGTAACATTTTATTGTTTTGTTTTTTACAAGGATTGGATCTGTCCAAGTACATTTATGAGGAGGCAGCTCAGGATTAATTTCTGGACAAATGAATCCTTCCTCAGTGACAAGTAGTAAATGGCGATTCCATCACTGTAGCAGAAATTTACAGAGGCTATTTGCTCATTAAATCAGAAGGAGTCTCTGGGGCAGAATTGTTTCTTAGTTGATCTTCTAACACTCTTCGGAAGAAGCAGCCCCAGTATTAGAGGAAGCCTAAGTATTCCTTTGATAAAAGTGGCAATGGCTCCAATCTAAGTATAATGCAGTAATTTCACTGATTCTGAAAATGGCTAAAAGCCTTCAGTAATGCTCTTGTTAGGAACAGACCGGTGTCTCTAATAAATACAGATTGTAAATCACTTTCCAAAAGGTATTATCTTTCAGATTAAATTAAGGTTTGGCTCAACTAATCCAAAGAGATCAGATGGGTTTTGCGCAGAGGGAGGCTTGTAGCAGAACATTTTAGGAAGGTATTATGTTTAAATCCATTATCCTAAATATATTTCTGAGCCACCCTTTTTTATCTCTTCACTGCAAAGATGCATTTGATTGCAAAAAACAGCTACCTATGCATCTGGTACATTTCTTGATCAGGAGAATAAACTATACAAATGACAGAAATACTACAGCAGATGCTGGTCATATCTGTCTTTATATCCTCTTAAAGAATGGAGGACTGGAAGGGAAGCTGACCCTTGGTCTCATCAACACAATTTAATTAGCTGTTGAGCCTTTGACACTAACTATGGATAAGAGAATTCAAGGGTTAAAGGCAATAGAGAGTCTGAGTGGGCTGTAGCCCATGAAAGCTTATGCTCAAATAAATTTGTTAGTCTCTAAGGTGCCACAAGTACTCCTGTTCTTTTTGCGGATACAGACTAACACGGCTGCTACTCTGAAACCTAAGCATAAACTGAGTTCTTAAACATAAAGGATGAAACCCTGGCCACAGTGAAGTTAATGGCAAAAAACTTACATTTATTTAAGTGAGAATACAATTTCATCCAGGAGGTTTTACTCTCAGGGTCTAAAGCTGCATGCAGTTAGCCACATGTCTAACTATATTCATGTTGGAGACTTATTTAAATTAATGGGACAATTCACATGCATAAATGTTTGCATTATACAACCAGTGCTGCAAGCGAATATGATTAGATTTAGGGTTCTCTGGTTATCACACCAATTCCTAAAGAAATGGGCATAGATGCTGAAAATGATCACTAGCTCCTTGGCTAAATATCAGGGATTCCTCTGAAGTTTGAACTCAGAACCATCCCAGACTCTGGATCTTTCTAATTTAAATGTTCATAACCTTAAAACTTAAGAGCCTTACACTCTGCATGTTATATAAACGACAACTAGTTTTTCTTCTATAGATCTGACTGAGACTTAAAAAAAAATAATCAAGTGTGAAGGTCATATGTATTGAACTGCATCTTACTTTATGACAGGTTTCAGAGTGGTAGCCATGTTAGTCTGTATCAGCAAAAAGAACGAGGAGTACTTGTGGCACCTTAGGGACTAACAGATTTATTTGGGAATAAGCTTTCGTGGGCTAAAATCCACTTCTGGGTTTTAGCCCACAAAAGCTTATGCCCGAATAAATCTGTTAGTCTCTAAGGTGCCACAAGTACTCCTCGTTCTTTTTTCATCTTACTTTGTGTGTTTTATATGACATTCCAGTTAATACAATATGTAATATAAACTGACAAGTAATTTTTAATTATTGAAACAGAAAATATATTTTAAAAATAAGAACAATAATTCAATGGAAGTAGCTGGTGCTTGCCACCTTTGAAAATCAGCCCTTTTCTTTTGTGTAGGAGAACCTAAAATAAGGATTTTCGGAGCCTAATTTTAGGCACCAGCGTTGTAAAATTTTGGCCATCTGTTTTCTTTCAGATTTTAAAAGTTGGCGATCTGACCAAAGTGACTTGCCCCTTGCATCATTTTGACAAAAAGATCAGGAACAGAATCATGGTCTAATCACCACTTAGCATGATGATGATGTAGACCAAAATCAAAGTTATACATTACCTTTTTAGTGCAACAATTACAAACTCAGAAAAAATGAAAGCAGCTAAAAATAGGCACTTCGGATACGCTGTCAGTGCCAAAAGATGTGGGATCACTCACCCATGTAATGTAGGTTTGTAATAACATGGGTGTTTACTGGCACACTGAAGCAATTTCAAGCATTTTTAGAGTACGAAACTTTGCCAGATACTACCTCTGCAGTGTTAAATATGTTGTCAGATAAGTATATCTCCCAGTAAAATATAATAGAGAATGACCATCTAGTCAATGCCATATGGCTATGTGACAAGAATGTAGAAAAAAATAATCTCATCCCCACAACCAAGAGACTTGATAGAAGAGGGTACCAGCTGTTGGTTTTTTTTGAAAGTGTAACGGAAAACAGAAGAATACATCTTTGAACTGATCAGGGTTTGCTTCTTCTGGGACTTCCCTAGAGTAGAATCAAAGAGTGCTCTAAGTTATGCAGAAACCTGTGCAGTAAGTAACAAGGACAATGAAAGAGGCCTGGGCCAAAGTCTTACAAACAAGACAAGTTCTCCCTTTCTCTCGGTCACAGACAGGCCAAGTGCTGTTATTGCCCTGCCAGTCCATAGGACCACATGCACTGTAATAACTTGTACATAATTTACACAGGCTGACTAAATACATAATGAATAATAAAATAATAGTAGTAATAACAACAACAACAATAATAATAATAGAAATCAAATTAAAACAAGCTAAAACAATAAAAGAGCAGATCTCTGTGGTAGGGCCAGTTTGAGTTAAGGGTGAGCAGATGAGCAACAATATGTTGCCCCCTGTGCGTGGAACAATTTCCCAATTCCAGTGTGCCAGGGCCCCACAAACGAAAATTTAAAATATTGGATTAAGATGAAGGGAAAAAGGAAACTCCACCCAAGGGGACTGATCTAACCGAACCCAAGGCAGGACAGCCAATGCATAGCCAATGCAATTATTCACCTGGCCAGACAATGTTTTGGGTTGAAAGGTTTCAGCTGCTGCCAAGATAGCCAATAAGTCCATTACGGGGAAAAGAAAAAGAAAATGTTTTCCCTACTATTGCAGCAATAAAGGTATTCCTGGAAGTCAGCAGAAGTCAGTACTTGCTCTTTATACACGTAGAGAGAGATTATAGACCAAATCTACCACCAGATATTCTTACACAGCTTCCACTGATTTCACTGAAGGGTATGCGAGTCTCTGAAGGCTCTATAAATGACTATTTATAGACTATAAATGACTTGCTCTGGGTTACACAGCTGTTCGGTGCTAAGATGGGAACACAACTCAGAAGTCTTGATCCTCTGTCCCCATCCCTTCTCTAATTACTACCCCAGGCTTCCCCCTTTTTCTTTCCCAGATATTTGCACAAGCTCTGTCTTTCACACCTCCCATTCCAAACGTCTCTCTTCAGGAGCATACAGAGAAAATGAAACCAGAATGGCTAATCAAATCACCATTTTGGACTTTCTGGCAATGACTGTCAAGTCCAGCTGAGCTGAGCTTGGAGTGGCACAAGACTCCAGGGGGCAGGCAAAGGGGATTTTATGCCATCTTTGTAGCTCCTCAATTCCAGGGCTGGCTAGGAGAATGGTTTAGCCCCAAAGTGTTGTTCCAGCACCCAGAACTGCGAGGATGGAGTGATTCTCTGACCTTCTTCCATGTGCTGGCTGTACAACGCCCAGGGATTACCCCTACATGGGCTGCATTCCCACATGGACAGATCTGCCAGTTTTATGGATGATTTGCACTGGTGGAATGATGCCAAAAGGCCTCAGCAGACTTGAGAAGAGACCTCTCTTTTTCCACCACCTAGTAAGGGGAATGAACACATTCTACTGAGCCATCTGCAAAATTTCCAGGATTGCTTCTAGCCCCAACTGCATTTTCAGTAACAATGCAATATCTATGCTGAGGCTCGGTCAATTAAGAGAAACGCAGAAAGAGAAATAACTGCTTCTCATTCACATTATAAATATTATTGATCACGTTTTGCTCAATTAAATTAACTTTCTTCTCCATTAAAACTCTTCAGTTGGTTATTGTTGGGTTTACCATATTACCCACAACCCGAGATGGAATCACAGCCTGTAATCCAATCTTTACTCTCTATAATTCCATCACAAGGTGCTTGCAAATGCACGGCGACCATACGGCTCTGAAACCAGGTATGTCCCAGTTTTCAGGGCCAGTTCCAGCATCCTTGTTGCTTTTACAGAAAACAGTGTTTTGTCACTGTTTCTGTAAACCCTGGAGAATATGGGCACCTGAAGGAGCCAATGGACATCCTGGCTGGTGAAATTAACAGCAGTTCATATGCACCTCAGGCAGGGCCGGTGCTACCATTTACTCGGACTAGGCGGTTGCCTAGGGCGCCAAGATTTGGGGGCACCAAAAAGCGGCGCCCCAAATTTTTTTTTAAGTGTTTGAGCGGCCGCTGCCCTGGGAGGGAGAGGGAGTTTGAGCTGCCGCAGGCAACCCAGAGGTTTCCCTGAGTCAGTGCGCCGCCGCCGGCAGCCCGGGGTTCCCCTGCAGGGCCGGCTCTACAGTTTTCGCCGCCCCAAGCAGTGCGCCAAATTGCCGCCGCTGCTGGCGGGGGCAGTCCATGTGCCCATAGGGCGGCAGGCGCGTTTCCATGCCGGTGGCAATTCGGTGGCAGCTTCTATGTTTAGCTGAAGCTGCCGCAGACAGCTAACATAGAAGCTGCGCCAAATTGCCACGACCGCAGAAACGCGCCTGCTGCCCTAAGGGCACACGGACTGCCCCTGCCGCCCACGGTGGCAATTTGGTGCACTGCTTGGGGGCAAAACAACAGGGAATGCCGCCCCTTGCAGATTGCCGCCCCAAGTACCAGCTTGGAATGCTGGTGCCGGGAGCCGGCCTTGTTCCCCCGAGTCAGCGCACTGCCGGCAGCCCAGGGGTTCCACCGCACAGTCGCTGCTTCGCTTCTCCCGCCTCCCAGGCTTGAGGCGCCAATCAGCTGTTTGGCGCTGCAAGCCTGGGAGAAGAATTAGAGCAGGACAGCGTGCTCGGAGAGGACGCGGAGCAGAGGTGAGCTAGGGTGGGGAGGTACCACAGGGCTCCCTGGGCCAGGGGGTGGGGAGCTGCCGCGGGGAGCTGGCGCGCCTCAGGGTGGAGGGGGGGCAGGGAGCTGCTGCAGAGCTGGTGGGGCGCAAGGTGGAAGTTTCACCTAGGGCGCAAAACTTCCTTGCACCAGCCCTGACCTCAGGGATGTCGCCACTCTCCCCTTCCCACATAACAACAGCCATACTGGCTCAGATCAAAGGTCCATCTAGCCCAATATCCTGTCTTCTGACAGTGGCCAATGCCATGTGCTTCAGAGGGAGTGAACAGACCAGGTAATCAATAAGTGGTCCATCCCCTGTCGCCCATTCCAGCTTCTGGCAAACAGAGGCTACGGACACCATCCCTGCCCATTGAAGCTTCTCAGTGAACTCTCCTCTTCTGCTGGAGTTCTCAAGCCAGCCCATCCCAGCGCCTAGAATGGAGGATGCTGAGGAAAAGGAGGAGGATTGGGAACCATTGTCCCTTCCCCTTTCCAGTCCACACACCTCCCTCAGTGGTGTGTTTAGTGCATACGTGTTCTTCTGCCCAGCACTGAGAGAGTCAGCCCAGGTTCTTTCCCCACTTTGAAAGCCTACTCTTCATTCTACTTTAAAAAATAGCAAGAATAAAGGCAAAATGAGAGACTACAGTGGCGAATATTGGTGGGTAGCTGTTCAGTAGGTTAGTAGGGAGTAGAAATAAGAGAGTAACATTAGCAAGCTAGTAGCTAACTGGCTGTTTCCTTTTGGGGCAAGTGTGAAATAATTGACAGTAGATTTCTAAAGTGTTCAGCTATGTTTTATATTTAAGTCTAAAGCACCTTATCTATTAGTCAGTAGTGCACAGAATACAGCCTTCACATATCTTACTTAATATTGACAGTATGGTCCGGCCCCAATCAGAACTAAGGCCTTGTGGTGCTAGACAATACTAAGAGGCAGACATCACCCTTACTCTGAAGAGCTTACAGTCTTTCATCCTGAAGGATAAAAGTACTTTATTAGTCATAAAAATAGGAATAACTGCACTTACCTCTAAATTGCAGCTGCCTTTGGGGTGAAACACAGCAGTAGTTAAACAGTGCCTAGCAGTACAACACAGTTTCGTAGGGGAAACAATGACTACCATATCCAACGGAAAGTGTGGGCAGCAGGTATTTAGATAAGATGGCTCAATTTTCAGAAGTACTGAGCACCCAGAACTTCAATTAAGGTCAATGGGAGCTGAAGGTATTAAGCCCCTCTGAAAATCAGGCCAAACAGGAATTTGTTCCAGGGTAATGAGTGTCCTGGCTGTTTTATCATCAGACATGGTCAGGGCTTTGGTTTTAAAGCTCATCATAAAAAGAGTCCCTCCAGCACCTCAACAACATACTGCTGCATTGACTCAGTACTAAAAGGAAAACTAGCTACTTACTGAACCATCACCATTGCTTCCTGCAGTGCCTGAGTTTTCCTTTGAGGTCTCCCATCCACATACTAACCAGGCTTGACCCTGCTTATCTGTGCTGTACAATGAAAAGCAATGCAGCCACGCTCTTACTTTTCCCTGGGCATTGGACTCTGTCCCCACCAAATCATTATACATAGGACAGAAAGACATCAGCTGGCAACATCTTTTAAAGATTAACTACCTGGGCTGGATTAGAAACTGACCCACTGTAAAGCGTGAGACGCTTTGTCTCGCAATCCCACAAGCCATTCAGTTTTTCCTTTAACTCTGTGTTTCAGATCTCAAAGAATAACATCACCTTTGTCGCAGTATTTATTTTTCCTTAATCTTATCTCATTACATAGACATATACTACCACAGTCTCAGCCAGATGGCCCTCTTCAAGGGAATGCTCTGGAGACACCATCTGGCCAAGAGATGAATGGATAATGGACAATACATGTCTGCATAATGAGATCAGATTAAAGAAAAATCTACAACTAAGTAGTAAGTGGATACTTTTATTCTTTAAGTCTTTAAATAGTAGAAGGGCAAACAAGCTGCTACATCTGTTTATTACTGTTTTGCGCTTTATGTTACTGTGAAAAAAAATCACCCTTAGAATATATTGATGTTCTCGACTCCTAAATTCCTTGGGACCAAGGCTCTCTCCTAAACACCAGCGTGGCTCCTATAATGCACTGGATTGGGGCTCCCTTCTGCACAATTCAGGAGGTCCACTGGAGTGCTACTGTAGTAGGTAAGCTGGGAGGTGCTTGGGTAACCCCCACACATCCTGGGTGTGGTGCTCTGTCCCCTCTAGTGACACCAAGACCATTGAGAGATTAATGAGCCTGCTCTACAGCCTTAGCTAAGGGTCATGTGGCTTTTAGCTCATGCAGTAGAGGGTCATGCACTGAGATACCAGGTTCAATCCCACCCGCCGATGACTGGGGTCTGTCGGTGTTACACTGGAGAACCATCATAGTTTAAACAGGTTCACTCCTACTGTTATCAACGTGAGCCAGTTTAAACTCTAATGAATTTTAGGCATGCCTGTGCGCACTTAACACTGCTGTTCCAGCTATTGTTTCTTAGGTGCACACTTAGACAAAGCATGCTCGGTATATGATTTTTAAACAAGTTCAATTCAGTCAGTTCAAAAGATATTACATCTTGAGCAAAACCAAGTACCATAACTACCAGAAAGCTATTTTCAAGACAGTTTTCAAACCTAATTATTTCAACTATCAGGCTTGTTCTATAATGGGTATGAGAATGTGTTTTATAATGGGGAAAGTATTTTATTCACTCTCCTCATGCTCAAAGATGGCTGAACTGTATATGTGCAGACTTTTCCTTCAAGGTTACCATTAGGAAAAGATAAAGCATAACACATTTTCACCTAAAGTGTAGACGTTTCAGAGGGTTACAATGGAAACAATATATTGTAACCCTGAAATTGACATATAAAGGGGAGGGAAAAAACAGATTTTTTGCAACAGACACAGGGAATTGTAATGTTTCTGTTTTAAAAAAAAAAAAACAACACACACCAGACAAACAACAAATAAAAACCAACCACACAACCAACCAATTTATTAAAAATTGAGATCTGACCTATCCTCTTTTTCCTGGCAGATTCTATGAATGACTAGAGAATTAGTAGAACTGACATTAAAAATTATCAAGAAAGCAAAACCTTCAGCAATTCAGAAGGGAAGAGTCTGTGTCAATGTGTAATGTGTGTGTTAATGCTTGTTTAACTGAAATACCTTATAAACAGTCAGAAGGAAAGTCACCTTTGCTTAAAATCCAGCACTCCTCCCTCATTCAATGGAGGGCTAAGAACATTCTCTGGGTCATCACGGGATTTCTAGCAACATCCGAGAACACCAGAATCGATACTGATATTGTGAAAGTAAAAAACAAGCAAGATTTTATTTGGGGAGGGGGAGGAAAACAGAGGTGTGAAATCTCAACCTTTTTACATTATAAGCAGCAAAAAAAGGACAAAATAATTGTTTTTCCTTTGTAAGTGATATTTAACTCTAGCAGTCACTGCTGCTCTCACTATACCTTACATATACTCGATAATAAAACACATGTTATGGGACTGTACCCAATCCCCATAGACCTTTGAGAAATTATCAGACTAAAGGCTTCAGTGAGATAATTGAAAAGTGTAGTTATTTGGGATTACCTGAAGTGCATTCTTAGTTTTATAAAACGGTCAATTGCCCACTCCTCTAATGTACCTAAATCTTCTTGTAATCCGAGTATATCCTATAATGTGTTTAGCATTCTTCTTAACTATGTATCCTCTGCATATTTTACAGTATGCTGTTAGTTCTATTTCTCAATCACTTGTGACTACGCCTAATAGGATTAGTCCCAGCACTGAGATTTAAGAGACACTTTTCTCTATATTTTCATTGGATAACATTTTCAAAAACATCTAAGTGATTTACGACCCTACGTCCCATTTCAAAAGTGATTTAGGCTCTTAGAGTCTTACGCCTCACTGAAAGTCAATGGGACTTAGGCTTCCAAGGCTTAAAACACTCTTGAAAATGGGATTTAGGTGCTTTTGAAAATTGTATCCATTTTCCAATAAATTGCACCCTTTCTACCAACCAATTCTCAAGTCACGGAGCAAAGTGAATGCAAACACCCAAATAAGGCCAAAAATAAAGCCAGAGACAATCAAGGATAAACAGGGCAGAAAAGAATGAGTAGAAGTAGGAAAAGAAGAATGCAACATACTGTTACCAAAATGATTTAACCAACATGATGTATTTTAAGACAATCCATATTTATGCTAAAGTGAACAATTTTCCCAGTATCAGAGGGGTAGCCGTGTTAGTCTGGATCTGTAAGAGCAACAAAGAATCCTGTGGCACCTTATAGACTAACAGCATCCTCTGTACTGAAATATACTAAGAACTGTGCATAAGCTTTTGTTCTTGGGGCACACAGAGATGAAGGCGCATTTTGCTGAGGGTTGTGAAAATAATAAGCCATTGATATAACCGTTGCTAGAAACCAGGTACAACAACCTTGGCTAGAAAGGGAATGAAAATATTAGGGTAAGAATGATGCAACCTAATTTTGAGGAGTTTTGTGCCCATGGTAAGAGCCTAAAGGTATATATACACACCTCAGCAGTTAATTATATTTCCGGAACAGTCCATGATGCTGGCTGTATCCCCAGATTGATGGAGTGGTAAAGTATTTTATCTTTATTTTTCTGCATTTTCGCTGATTGATTTTGACTAACACTCATGGGTTAATAAACTTGGCCAATGCTTATTGTTAAAAGAACTGAACCTTTTAAGTAACAATATTAAAAGTGAAAAACAACTGAGGGAAGATAGAGAAAAAGCTAATGGAGAGAGAAAGGGTGAGAGAGACCTTCCTAGCTATTGCAGTTTCATTACAGTTAAGTAAGGAAACTCTCCTGGGCCACATTATCTCACAAAGGAATTCAAATGACATCCCCTAATGCTCTCTCTCAAACCCCTCTGGGAAATGCGGATATAGTTTAATGTACATTATGTCAGAATATTTGCACAGGACTATTTTGTAACATGCTGGGGTGTGTATGTCACACTGGGAAAGCACCACTTCATGGTTGGTGGGAGAACTCTATTCCAACCTTCATCCCCCAGAAGTTACATGACAGCAAAGTCATTAAACTACTGCTATGTTAACTATGCATATGTTGCTCTAATTGCAGAGTAGCTACTTTTGAGATGGGTTAAGGACATGGGTTAAACCCAGATTGTGCTTGATCCTGGCTTAGACACATGGGGGGAAAAAAAGGACCTTCCCACCTCCCTAGTGCCTTGAGTACAAGGGCTAGGCATGATCGCAGTCCCAGTGATTGAAGCAGTGCACTCTCCTAGCACCCTTAAGGACTCAAGACTAGGGTTGCTAACTTTTTAATTGCACAAAACTGAACACCCTTATCCTGCCCTTTCTCCGAGGCCCCACCCTGCTCACTCCATCCCCCCTCCCTCCATTGCTCGCTCTCCCCGACCCTCACTCACTCATTTTCATCGGGCTGGGGAGGGTCCCTTTTCGACCAAGTGTTCTGGTCTTGAGATTATAAAAGGGGATGGGAAGGTACAGGGCTATAGGGCAGAGCACCATGTGTACTTCACCTAATCCCTGAGGATCCGGGGCAAACTGATTATGCTTCTTGAGAGGCAATCAATCCCTCCTGGATTTTCTCCTGCGGCAATGTGGCTCAGCACCACACCTTACCCAGGGCTGTGGCTTGATGGTACAACTGAGACCTTAACATGCTACCTTTTTCTCAGAACAGAAACATAGGAGGTGCAGCACTGGATCAGATCTAAATTCCATTTATGCCTGGTCTACAATGGGGGGAGGGGGAGGGAATCGATCTAAAATACGCAACTTCAGCTATGAGAATACTGTAGCTGAAGTCGACGTATCTTAGATCGACTTAGAATCACTTACTTCGCGTCCTCGCGGCGCGGGATCGACGGTCGCTGCTCCCCCGTCAACTTCAGCTTGGCGAGAGGCGGAAGCAGAGTTCAGCAGTTGATGGGAGAGCGATCAGGGATTGATTTATCATGTCTACACTACACACGATAAATCGATCCCCGATAGATTGATCCCTACCCGCCGATCCACGGGTAGTGTAGACGTACCCTTAGTCTCTGACAGAGGCTGGTCCTAGGTGCTTCTGAGGAAGATGCAAGAACCCCATAGTAGCATAATCTGCCCTGATTAAAGTTAGAACTAACTCCCTCGAGGTTGGCTTAAACTCTGAAGCATGAGGTTTTATCTCGCTTCCAATATTTTTAACCATTAAAATTATAATTCTAGATATTGTTGTTTTCCATATAAATGTCCAGTCCCTCTACGAATCTTACCACGGTCTTGTCCTCAACCACATAACGTGGCAATGAGTTCCACAGTCAAATTAGGCATTGTGTGGAAGAAGTATGCTGAGAACTTCCCACCTTTCAATTTACCTGCATAAGCCCTCATACTACAAGACAGGGAGAAAAGAAGCTCCTGATCCATCTTCTCTAAACCCTTCACTATTCTGCATTCTTTTTTCGTGTTCCCCCTTAGTCATCTCCTTTCCAAGGTGCACAATCCCAATCTTTTCAGTTTGTCTTCATATGAGAGTTTTTCCATGCCCCTAAATATTCTTTGCTGATATGGTTAAAAGAACATGGAGAAAACCTGTATAGTGTCACTGAAATGTCAGCAGAATATAGAAAGTAACATAGCTCTCCTCCATAGAATGTAGATCATTTTATCAGCCCTTTTCCATGCTGGTAAGGATACGCCTGAAATGGAAAGTACGGTGCCACACAAAGATACACTGTAGATGTGCCCTTTCACAATGGAGCATGGATCATTTATCTCCCAATGGCATATGCTCCCAATCACTCATCAGCAATTAGAATTTGGCCTTCAGATCTACCTAATGGCCTATGTGGGACACTGCGCTAAATTAGTTAAATGTAATTATCTTTGTTTCTAAACTAGGCGTGCCATCACTACCAGTTCTTTTAAGTAAGATCTACAGTTAAGGAAAATAAAATAAGGAGCAACTATTTCCAGCAGTGTTGATCCCTATTAAAGTGTATTCTAGTTTGCTCCTTGATCTTTTCATGCAGTAAAGCTTCTCAGTGTCACTTGCTGACACCACAATCGAACTCTCTGCTGCTGCTACTGAAATAAGCAGGGATCTTTTCTGAGAAACTGGACATTTCTATGTCAGGGTCATGTGATCGCCTGCCGGCTGTAGCCAATATATCAAAGCAGCCGCTAAGCTGAGTGAGTGCGGAGTATCACCTCTATTTTCACACAAGGCTCTACGCAGGTTGGCAGAATTCTGTTCTAAATTAAGTGGGTGACATGGACACTGGAAGCTTTGAGTCTCTCTCCTCAGTGCACCCTGTATAAGGCCAGAGGTAAAATTCCATCCAAATGAAACCTGTTCCACACCACAGGCAAATGCATGCTGAACAAGCATTCCTCACTGTGTCTTGGGCCTTGCCTCTCATATTGAAAGGCTAGACGTAGCTTCATTAATAATTGAAGAGAAATATACATAAATTATACCCACTGAAACTATGAAAAGGCTAAGCTGATCAGACTGAGGAATAATGCTCTGTTGGAACGCATATTTTAAAATGTCATGATCCAAAAATACTGTTGTGTGCCAACACAGTGCACGCTGCTGACTGAAGATTCTACACGTCTGAGTTACTAACTTTTCAAAATTCATAATGAATTTCTTTCTAACTGCTAAACCAGAATATATGAGAGAGAGAGAGAGAGAGACAGAGAAACAATCTGAAAAATAATGCCTCACAAAGGATAAGACAGAGCTCTCTCAGAGGAGAGCAGTGTGCACCCACTGAAATAAATCAGAGTAGAAATACTGTTCTTTCCAAAAATGACAGGGTTTTATTGTCCCCTCCCCCTCCCCCCATCGCCCCGCATCATTTGGGGGAAAAAATTACACATAGTTCATAAAAATATAGCTTTAGAAGGGGGATACTGCCAAGTAGCTTACACATAACATTTAAGCTAGTAATAGAATTGACAAATTGGAGGAGTGCACTGAAATGAATTAAATTGAAATTCAATAAAGACAAATGGGAAGCGATTCACATTGATTATTCCTTTCTAAAGCACGAATAGAGAAAGGTGGTTAACTGGCTAGGCATGGAAGGATCTGGTGAATTCTATCGGATGATAAATTGAGTATTGAATTTGGATGCCAAGATAATAATCTGCCAAAAATGGCAGTCTGGTAAAACAATCTCAGTGAACGATGTACAGTCGCTTAGGAGGGATAGTCTATCTTAGAAATCACAAGTTTTTAGCATTTGAGGATATATATCTTCATCAACTTTTTTAAAACAATGACTAAAAGCTATCAGGTGGCAATGACATTAAAATGTGTGGCCAACATATGCAAACTTGGTGGCCTCAAATTAGGTTCCTAAATCCATATTTAGGCATCTAATTTAAAGTGTCTTCTTTCTCAGAAGTTTAAAATCAATGGGAGCTGCAGGGGGCTCAGCACATTAATTTCTTTATTAGGCACCCAGGTTTGAAAAAAATTGGCCAACACTCCATTGCTCATTTCTTCTAAAGTAAAAAAACAAATACAAAAGGACAACTAAACATAATCCTGCCCATTGTATGATTCTCTACCTCACTTTTCCCCATGTTCTCTTTCCTATCTAGCTGCTTTTGTTTTTCTTTTAATTTGGATATTTTGCATACTAACTCTGTCTTTAGTAATGGAATTTACCAGATGTTCTTGTAATAAGAAATTGTGTTTATATTTATGTATATTTTTGTCTTCTTCCTACAAAATATATATATATATATTTTTTAACGGAGTCAACAGTACCTCCTTACCATGAAAAAGACCAATGCCATATAGGGTCCATTAATATAAGCAACAACGAGAAATTAAGACATTGAAGGAAAGGGTAAGAGAATGGTGCCTGTTCAGCCTGGAGAAAACTTATGCCTAAAATTCATTACAGAAATGCTAGAAACTGGACAGAGATCCAATTTTCCTGTTAGTCAATGTCAACAAAACAAGAAATCTGGCGGGTTTAAAGCTGCAGCAGGGAAAATGTTAAGTTAGATATTATATACAGTATGTAATTGTAGCCATGTTGGTCCCAGGGTATTAGAGAGACAAGGTTCAGCATGAGGTAATACCTGTTATTGGACCAACTTGTGTTGATGAGAGAGAGAAGTTTTCGAGCCACAAACAGCTCAGACCAGGCCCAGACCTGAAGAAGAGCGCTGTGTAAATCGAAAGGCTGTCTCTCTCGCTGACAGAAGTTGGTCCCATAAAATATCACCTCACCCACCTTGTCTGTCTAAGGTAAATAATATTAGGAATTTTTTTTAACTAAGAGTAAGGAAACATTAAGAACATTTCAGCAAAGGAACAAGCTACCAGAGGAAGACTGTGAACGATTATTGCTGGAGACATTCTAAACCACAACTAACAAGCAAGGGTGGGTTAAGGGTGACTGACTGTGTGCTGCCACAATGCAGAAGAAGGAAGCAGATAAGGATTTATAGACATTTATAGACATTACCGGCAATGGTGGTTTAAATGGATGGTACACTCGGTAAATACTACCCAAGCAGTCAAGGCCTCAGACCACAGTGTGAACAGACGGCTACAAAAGCCCCAGCAGCAGAGATCTTTTTGATCTTGCAAAGACTCCCTCGGAGCACCTCCGCCCTAGGTTGGTTTTGATGTTACTCCCTCCACCTAGCACCAAGTCTTTACCGCATACTTCTTTTTGACAGCTAGCATGCAGCTCTTCATCTCCCCATACCATGCACCCTGTCTACGGGGGAGAGGCCACAGCAAAGGTGCTGAAGAGGATTCTGTCTAGAACCATTCTCCTCTCCCTTACCCTAACAGCTCCCTCATCTCAACATGGCAGCCACTGCTAACTGAACAGGAACCTGAACAGCTTTCAGGCTCCCTACAAACATCCCATACAAGCTCTTCCTTTCATCTTCACCACAGAATTCTCTTTCACATCCCACAGCTCATTCCCGATGGCCTTAAAGTCAGTGTTGGTATTTTACTGACCTTTGAGCTGCACTGCCACGTGCAAAAGGGCTACCAGCTGATCCAGAAGCCTCTACTCTCTTTCTGCCTCATCTGTGGATCTGGAAGCAGGCCTCTCATACGATCCCCATTCAACAATCAGATGGGGTCTGGCAGGGAGTGCTGCAGAACACAGCGAAGCACTGCTTCACCTGCCATTTCCCACTAGGGTCATGGTACCACTGATCTAACACAGCCTGCATCACACTTGTCTTGAGAGCCCTCGCTAGCGGGCCCCCAAGCACTGGAGCTGTCAACATTAATGACTTTGTTAAACTATTCTCACAGCTGGATGGACAATGGCTTTAGTGTCTCCCACGCTGTCAATGTCAAAGAGTAAGACAATTTTTTTTTTAAAGTATAACAGCTGCCTCCAAGAACTGGGGCTTCAGAAATGCCAATTGTAGTGTTAAATTTGATTATAAAATATGCATCACAGTTCATTCATGGTGAGCAGTGAAAGAGACAAGAAAATATAAAATACCCTTGTTCCCACCATCTTCCTGTGATGTGAATCACAAAGACATGCTACAAAGGACAGGGACCCAGGGGCTTCCTAATGAACGTTGGCTTGTTGATTCTGCTCTCAGATGTTTAGGCGCATACCCAACCATTACATTACACACTCAAGACATCACCGAGAAGTGCAGAGTCATTGCAGCAGGGATCTGCTATTACAGCCTACTGGCTTGCCAGCAGGAAAATGCAGACAGGCATAACTGCAGTTTTCAATTATAGCCATGTGCAGAGTTTTTTGTGTGTAATATGATCTATGTTTATACACATACTCATGTATACACATGTATAGATACACCCAATGCTATACTTCACGTAGTGAAATTTTACACACATACTCTACGACACCAAAGTCATAACCCTCTTTTCTATGCAAATATGTGATCATTAAAGTCTGGGCAATGGGATAAACACCTAAAATGACAAGACTCCAGATAATATCAGGAAACAGATGATTCTGCACTGGCTGCAAAGGGATGTTATCCTTAGGAGAGGCATCAGAAAGAGTGTCTAAAGCAGTGGTAGAAGCGCCTCATTATGGACCTATTGCTCCTTTCAAGAAGTACTGAACCAATTTGGTACAACTGACACATGGCTATGTTGTGAAGAACACGGCTGCGTGGACACATTTGGGCCATGTTTGTTGTCATGGAGTTAGACGAAAATGTCACACCAGTGGTACTTGTAGAGCAGAGAGGACCATAAAGGAATCACTGCCATCTAAATGCCCACCCTCAAGTGTGATTCTAGCAATGCACTGAATGACAATAATTGTTTTCTCGCATTTTATCCATCGAATACTAGGCTGCATATTATTGGTCATGTTTTGTCTTAAATTTCTATACTTTACTCACAGACTTTAAGGCCAGAAGGGACCATCGTGATCATCTAGTCTGACCTCCTGCACGTTGCAGGCTGCAGAACCTCACACGCCCCCCCCCCCCGACTCCCACAACTTTGCTATGATCCTAAATGAAAGAAGTAATTCCAAATCAGACAGTTGTAAAAACAGCTAAGTCAGTCATAAATAATGAAACAGTTCAGTTAGGTATCATTTACTTTCTCTTTTAATCCTGGTCGCTATGCTTTGTCTTTCCATTGGTCAGAACCTTCTGTTCATCTGTGCAGAGTTTGGAAAATTCTCTGGGTTACCATACCTTCAAGTGGTTTGTAGTTTTAAATTATGAAACAGCTCATCTTAATAAAGTCCAGAAATCATCTTTTTAATGGAAAAGACAGCATACAAGATACTCTACTCACTAACAGCATTAAAAAATTATATTTACAAATTCTAATGTATAATTTTAAAAGAATAACCAAATAGGCCTGCCATTTAAAAAAAAATATAAAGGCCATTTAAGAATAACCAGAAAAGCAGTATTTATTTCTCCAACATCATCTTAAAGTCAAACTAAGGATACCTTTTATATTAATAGTTTACAGTCAAATTTGGGTTATAGTGTATGATGTTAATTACTTTTACAGCACCCACAAGTGTGCTATACTAACTAGTACAACTGAAAAGAAAAGGGATAACATTTTTAAAAGCTCCTAAGTGACTTAGATACCTATGTCCCACTTTTAAAAGTGACTTAGGTGCTTAGGCGCTTAAGTCTCAATGAAAATCAATGGGGCTTAGACCCTCGAAGCACCTAAATCTCTTTTGAAAATTGGACTTATGTGCTTTTGAAAGTTTTACTCCAGTTCTGTGCTACAGAGAGCTCATAATATAATTCTAATCATACAAATAATTTAAACAGAAATATAGTTTCTATTTGATTTTCTCAGGGGAAAATCTAATTTAAATATCTTTCACCACGGTCCACTGTATTACTATGTAGGAAACTCAATATTTTAACTGAATATGCAAATACCCAATAGAAGCCACTCTTCAAGGTACAAAATTTTTTTTACTTTAGTATTTCTCTATTAATTTTTTTGAGGAAGGCAGTAAATTAACACAAGATAAGGAGACAGTCTACCTTGTGATAATCTGAAATATTCTCTATATATACTGCATTAAAAATAGTTGATTACAAAAACTGCTGAACCAAAATTTCCATAACCCATGGAAGAAATGAATTAAAGTCCCTAAAAAACTACTGCAAACTGTTGTGCATCAGTTATGCAATGCCTGTCACAAATATCAAAACTAAACTGGTATATAAATCAATTAGATAGACTTCGGTCTTTGCGGTCTTTACCGTCAGCAGTCTAAGATGCCAAAAGTTGTTAAAAAACCCAACCAAACAAAAAGTCCAATATGAGAATTGAGTGAAAGATATAAAAAGGAACACGAGGTTCAATGGAATTAGCTATTTTTATGAACAACTTCTTTTCTCAGCTTTGGAATTCCAATTTGCAGTGAATATGTTTATAGTTCACAAACACGATTAAAAAGGTTGTTTGCAAAATTCAAAACGGTGGAATTAGTTGCAGATGGAAGTGGTTATACTCTTCAGCACAACTGCAACAGCTGGCTGTCTGAACTAACAGCAGCTGGATGGAATCCACTTTCATGCCAAGCAATTGGGGAAAACTAAGGAGAACCATTCTACTCTCATTTCTTCTAACTCTCAGAATCAAAAGGATGTAGAGGAAAAATAAATCAGAACAAAATAAAACCCCACACTAATTCAAGATCCACTTTCTAGAAAGCTTTCAGCTAACATTTCCAAAAAATATTGATTTGGCTGTACAAAGCCTATAGGGATTCTTGCTTTGTGCTGGGCATGTTACCATCCAGTTATGATTTTAGGAGAAAGATCAATCAGAATGAAATATACTGTGCTCAGAAATACGAAGTAAGAGTGGCAGAGACCTACTGGTTTAATCTTTTTTATTTTTAAAATAAATGTAACTTTTTATTTAGATCATATCCATACATCTTAAATAAATCAGACTAAAATGTTTATTTCCAATACAAATTCAATTTGTGCACTCATCTTGAGACTTTCAAGGTTTTTACTTATTTACTTTTGTCATTCTAAATAAAATGATCACAGCACCTAACAAAAGCACAGATCCCATTAAATTAAATAATAAACATACCACATAACAAATCATCTCCCATATCATAATACCCAACCTAAATATTCTGCATTATGAAATAAACATACAGGTGATGAAGAATTCATTGCTGTATTCCACTGATTCTTGACTTCCCTTTACTCTTCTAAATATTGAATTCATCTAATTTCAGTTTAAATTGTGCAATGTTATTAGGCAACTGTTCATGGCGAATACAATCACTTTTGAATCAGGTGTCTGGATGACATACAGTGTAACCCATACACTCCTACCTCCATTTTGAAATATACTGTACACAGGATTTGTCATAACATATTAGACCATTGGGCCATCAAGTTCAATAGCCTGCCTGGCACTGGCCAGTTACATGAAACGTATGTGAGTATGAGCCTTACCATGAAAAAAATATTCAAGAGTGAGACCAATAGAGTAGTTAGAAAACATGCATTCGGCACAGAAGCCTCCAAATTCCCAAATAATTAAAAACTGAGCACCCCAATCCTGCAAATCCTCACTCATGCTAACAGCCTGACTGGCATCAATGGGACTACTTAAGTGGGTCAAAAGTCCGTGGATGAGGAAAGGTTTGCCCTGTTTGTAGGATCCATGCATATTCTCATCTCCTGTAGCAAACAGATACCAAAAGAACTATAGGTGAAGTGTAGAACTATTGTGTCCTTGGGCAGACTGAGATTTCTGTAATACCCAAGGATATACTGCATAGTAACTCTGGGTGCCATTACCTTGACAAAAATTAGTAATTGGATTTTAAGTGAATATTTACTCCCCCTGTTAAAAACAGATAAGTAATTACATGTCTGCCTTCCTCTGAATGCAGATTACTTTTACAAAGGTTGAATCCAAGAATCCTTTAGTTTGAAAGGGATTTCACAGGAGAAATTAGTTCATCTTCATTCCCTACACCGTGGCAGAACAGACTGCACTGGACCTAAATCATGCTTCATAGTTGAGTGTCGCTTTTAAGATCAGGTCACTCATTCCTACTTTATGGAGAGACGGGAGGTAAAGAGTGAAATACTCCTGACATATGGTGCTACGCACTGGCATTTTGATTCTAGACTGTATAAGGACGATGATATTAAACAAATATTGCTTATTTTACAGCTTCTATGTACAGTTTAGAGTCTATAGCTTCCATCCAGGACACACCACACGATCCATTGTCTACAGCCAAGCTCTAAGATACAGCCACATTTGCTCCAATCCCTCAGACAGAGACAAACACCTACAAGATCTCTATCAAGCATTCTTAAAACTACAATACCCACCTGCTGAAGTGAAAAACCAGATTGACAGAGCCAGACAAATACCCAGAAGTCACCTCCTACAAGATAGGCCCAACGAAGAAAATAACAGAACGCCACTAGCTGTCACCTTCAGCCCTCAACTAAAACCTCTCCAGCACATCATCAAAGATCTACAACCTATCCTGAAAGATGATCCCTCACTCTCTGAAATCTTGGGAGACAGACCAGTCCTCGCTTACAGACAGCCCCCCAACCTGAAGCAAATACTCACCAGTAACCACACATCACAGAACAGAAACACTAACCCAGAAACCTATCCTTGCAACAAAGCCTGATGCCAACTCTGTCCACATATCCATTCAAGTGACACCATCATAGGACCTAATCACACCAGCCACACCATCAGGGTCTCATTCACCTGAACATCTACCAAGGTGATATATGCCATCATGTGCCAGCAATGCCCCTCTGCCATGTACATTGGCCAAACTGGACAGTCTCTATGCAAAAGAATAAATAGACACAAATCTGACATCAGGAATCATAACATTCAAAAACCAGTAGGAGAACACTTCAACCTCTCTGGCCATTCAGTAACAGATTTAAAGGTGGCAATTTTGCAACAGAAAAGCTTCAAAAACAGACTCCAATGAGAAACTCCTGAACTTGAATTAATATGCAAACTAGAGACTATCAATTTAGGCTTAAATAGAGACTGGGAATGGCTGAGCCATTACAAACATTGAATCTATTTCCCCCATGTTAAGTATCTTGTCAAACTGTCTTAAATGGGCTATCTTGATTATCACTACAGAGGTTTTTTTTTTCCTCCTGCTGACAACAGTTCATCTTAATTAATTAGCCTCTTAGAGTTGGTTGGGCAACTCCGACCTTTTCATGTTCTCTGTATGTATATATATCTCCTCACTATATGTTCCATTCTATGCGTCCGATGAAGTGGGTTTTAGCCCACGAAAGCTTATGCTCAAATAAATTTGTTAGTCTCTAAGGTGCCACAAGTACTCCTGTTCTTTTGCAGTAATTGTTCTTTTTAAAAAAAAATCTGAAAAGCTGAAATTAATGGGAAGATTTTCTGAAGGGAAGACAATACAGTCTGTCACTCACCACATGACCAGCTGTACAGGCAAATAACAAAGCAAACACCACCACTAAACTACCTACAGCAGGGAAACAAAAGAAGGTATTTTAAATAAACCATTTGCATTTTCTTTCTTATGCAAAGAGCATTTTGATCATTACTACCAGACCTTTATTAAAAGGTTTCACAGGCACTAAATAGTACTGTCACTTTGTACTTCTATTGCTGCTGCCACCCGAGGATCTCGAAGTGCTGTACACACACTGAGGGCCAGATTCTTCCTGATCACTTATGCAAGTGTGCATTTGTGGGGCAAGAGAGGGTTCAAGGAGCCATTTTCTTCTTGAGTTGCCCACATCAGGACCAGGCAGAATTGTAGTCGGTGTTCCATCTCACCTCTACCCCAGACCTTGGAGTGGGGCTGCAGAATGGGAGAAGTAAACTGCAAACCCCCACAAAGGGGTGTAGTAGCCGGTGTGATGCTCCTGCATAATGAGGTCTGGGAAGCATACTGCCTCCTACTGTTGTACTGAGGTAAAGCAGCTCCACATGACACTTTTCAATGGGTGTGCCTCAGAGATATGATATAACCCTAAATAAATAAGACTGCCAAGTAGAGTAAAGCACGTAAATCACATGCTTAACTTTAAGTACATTTTTAAGTCCCACTGACGTCAATGAGAACTTACAAGCTTTGCTGAATCAGGGCCTACGACTCCTGACACTCCTTTGAGATATCACTTTCTGTTTTACTGATGAGGAAACAGACATCGAGAATTAACTGATTTTCACAAGGTCACGCACCAAATTTAACAAGCAGACCATGACTCGTCTCTCATATCTCCAATGATGCTTCAGAAAAAGAGAACAAGCCAAGAAATCAAATATATAAATTAGATATAATATATGCCACAAAACGTGTCAGTTAATAATGCCATTCCAAATAGATGACTGCAGACATAACATGCAGTGAAAATTACATGCTAAATAAAATGGGTTGGAATAAGCATAAGCTATGCCACACACGTTCTTGTCCAAAATGATAGCACTGCTATGAAAAACAATTTTTTTCTACTCTACTAGTTTGTTTTTAATTAATAATGGTGTGTCCATGATTTTACAACTGATAATATTTTTCCATTACTTCATCAAAGTGATTTTTCCTATGAAAGACTTAATTTATTAGAAAAACAAGTTCCTACAGCCTTATAAAGTATCTTACTAAAGAAAAAAAACTAGAGAGACTCATCGCAGATATATAAATACAAACATGAAGGGCAGAATTTAAGCAAGTGTGTTAAGGCACACAGACATATGTTGCCCATAAACAGGCTAATCGTGACCATGGGTAATAAACTGAAATATCAAAGAGTTTTTGCCAGTAGCAGAAACAGTTAAACAAGGTCTTGAAGTGTCTATGCTGAGACAAAATTAACAGAACTTATTGAGGTACTCTAAAAGGCATTAGTAGAACCACACTTGGAATATATGTGTGCTATTCCAGTCACTATATTTTAGGAAGAATATTTTTGAAGCAGAAAGGCATTAAAATGACTCAGTTTTGTGGGTATTAGCTTCAAGAAACAATTATTCAGGCTTGGCGTTTACAGCTCTGAAAAACAGAGACCAAGAGAGAATCTTGGAGACATGTCAGATCCTGAAACGAAAGGAACACATTGACGCCAATAAGCAATTTGAGATGGTTCCTAATTTAAAAATCACCATGAACTGTAAGGAACGCTTCCAAGATTTTTAAGGCCCAGTAATTAATAATGTACAATTTCATCTGCTGTCACCTAACAGCCCTCCTTCTCCCCTCTCCCTTTGAAAAAACCATCTCTCCATCACCATTACCATATATAACTTAAAAAAAATAAAGGTAACACATATTGCAGTAATGAAAAATACAGGCGTGAGCACAGCCTAGGAGTAGGTACTACTATTCCCACGATAAAGATTGGGAAACTGAGTCAGAGTGTAAATGACTTGCCCCAATGTCATACAGAAGGTCAAACGTAAGTACTATGAACAGAACACACAAGTCCCAAATCTCAGGCTCCTGTTCTAACCAAGTACACTATCCACTGTATCCAATGTAGTTTTCTAGGCATTTATACCATGTCCAATATTGGGATATTTTCAAAGACAAAAGGGGGAATAAAGCACCCAGCTCCCACTGAAAGTCAATGAGAGTTGGGGGTCTCACTCTCATTTGGGCCTTTGAAAATCTCTTCTTAAGAGCCTTACAGAAATACATGAGTCAGCTCATCACTTGACAGAAGCTCAAGCAAAAAGCATCTAAGCAATGTGTTCCACTGAGAGAGATTCTATAAGGAAATGGCTTTGAGAGCTTCCAAATGTTCGGTAGAAATGTCAGTGGGTGAAAGGCACTTTATAAATAGACAGTGAATAAAACACAGTTTTAAAGCATGTTACGATACAGAAATACAATGTCCTTTCAAACTGGGAGGGAAGCAGTGTGCCAGATCAAGTAGGATTCCTCTACACCAGGGCTGGCAGGATTGTGGCCCTTAACTGCTGAAGTCAGCAGAAGACGTACATACAGTATATCAGGTCCATGGGGAGCAGGGAATGTTTCTGATAAGAAAGGGATAGAAGAGGATAACCCTTAATTATATTTTGGGAGTCAAGATAATGAGCTAGATCATGGGTGGCCAAACTGTGGCTTGCGAGTTGTGTGTGGCTCTTTTACAGTTAAAGTGTGGCTCATGGAGCCCACCACACACACACACCCCTTCCCCACCTACCAGGCTGGGAGGGCGCTCAGGACCTCTGCCTTACAGCGGGGTGGTGACGGGGGTCTCGGGACTACAGCCCCATGGGGCACACCTACCAGGGCTTGGGGCTTTAGCAGAAGTGGGGCTGAAGCCCCAAGCCCAGCAGGTGCAGAAGCTCTGAACCCCAGCAGGAGCGCCCCAGCTCTGGAACTTCTGAAGACTATCATATGCTGCTTGGAGGGTCAGTACGTTCGGCCACCCCGAGCTAGATGAAGAGCTCTGTGGCTAAATGGACAGGCAACAATGGGCTCCAAAACAACGATTGTCTCAGACACCCAATCTTAATTTCTATTTTTAAAGGGGAACACAGTTGGTTTTTTAAATAAATTATGGGTAACAAGGGAAATACCTCTGAGATACTGTGTATTGTAGAGAGAGTCAATGTAACAAGATTGTCAAATTTGGGTCTGTATTTTCTATATTATTGGGTTCAGCACCTGCTTGAATTCAGAAGCTACATGTAACTATGATCTACTGTCAAAAAATGTATTGAACCTCAGCTCCCCTCTAAAGTAGGTACCACAATTACATTAAGTGTAGCACTTCTCAACATGGCCTCCTGAGGTGGCTGTGGGGCCAGACTAGGCCAGGGAAGGCTCGGAGCTCAGGAAGGGAAAGGTGAGGACAGGAAAAACTAAGATCAAAATGTAGAGGAGAGAAAAACTGTGCTGAGATAAAAGCAGAGATGGTGACAACTGTATCTGACACACATGGTGAGTAGAGAGTTAATGGGTCACCCAATCACCAATGCAGTGGGGGTGGAGGCAAGCATCTTCAAAACAAGTTTGGGCACCCAATGGCATAACTGAACTAATGAGTAAAACAAGAGTTGCTACTGAGTTTCCTCTTTCAATTATTTTCTTCTATTGTTATTTCTTTTTTAATAAAGTCGTACTTAAAAACATGGATCCCTTTGCTCATTCACAGATGAATCACTCCTTTCTCCACCAAACATGGTCTATTTTGAAACAACTCTGTCTACAGATCATTTCTCCATGCATTCCTTACCCCGCACTCATTTTAACTTGTTTTTTAATTTTTAAATTACTAAGGCCAACTATATGAAAAATAGGAGATTACCGTCTTCTACTGCCTATTCAGAGTCTAAAAGCTTTGTTACAGTAGCATTAAAGTTGAGTACGTGAGGATAAAAATTCTCAGAACAACATTGTACTGGCAATTAGCCAAAGGGACAACTAACAACCAAAGTCAGCATTATGGCTACCAATTTCCCAATCTGATTTTTAAGAACCTATTTATTTAAAGGTGTTAAGAACTTTTAAAATTCAACTCTGAAAATGAATCTTTGTTCCTTGGCAATTGATCTTCACCAGATGTACCAGTAAATTATTTTCTCTCTCTCTCTCTCTCTCCTGTCTGATAATTTTTTAATTTTAGTTTGCTATGAAACCACAAGGAGATTTTCCTGGACTTTGCTGAATGACTTATTTTTTAAATTGTATTACACAGTAGCCCAATCTTTTTTTATTTGTATTACACAGTAGCCACAGAGGTCCCAATCAAGACTCAGAGTCCACTGTGCTTGGCAAGAAACAATTGCTGCCCCTAAAGATTTACAATCTAGATAGATAAGGACAAAAAAAACAAAAAAACAAAAAACTATATTTTCCTGATTTTACAGATAGGAAAGTATAAACGTGCGGGACTCACCCCTGCGGCGCCTCCTGCTGGTCATCTCCAGGAATTAGCATTTCCAGCCTCCGGAGCACCCTCTGCAGGCCGGTGTCCCGCTGCCGCTTGGCCCCCATGTCCCTCCCAGGACTCTGGTGCCCTGTTATCTAGGATGCTGGCCCCTGGCAGTACACCTCTCAGTCTCCAGGTTTCCCCTCCCCAGGGAACCCCTACCCCCCATCCCCACCTTGCCTCAGTCGTAGGCTACTGCCAGTCACCAACTAGCCCCCGCTCCCTAGGGCAGACTGCAGTATAAGCCATTCATCTAAGGCAAGGTTGGGTTTGGACCTGCTGCCTCTGCCTAGCCTTGGGCTGTCCCCGGCAACCCCAATACCTGTTTGGCCTTCCACTAGGCCGCAGCCTGGGGGGTTTCCAGGCCAGAGCTCTCCAGCTCCCTTGGCCTTCCCCTAGCCCTGCTCCACTCCAGGTACCTTCTCTAGCTCCCTGCAGCCAGGCCTGTCTCCCTCTATAGCTAGACGAGACTGTGTCAGCTCTTGGCTCACTGGCCTTTTTATACAAGCCAGCTGTGGCCTGATTCGGACGTGGCTGCAGCTGTGGCTGTTTCCCCAATCAGCTGAGGCTTGCTGATTTCGTGGCAGCAGTGCTCTCACAGTCTCAGCCCTCTCCCAGGGCTGATTTCAAGCCCTTCAGGACAGGACCGGGTGACCATCCCGCTACAGGAAGTGAGAGAGAGAGAGAGAGAGAGAGAGAGAGAGAGAAAATACGAGATTAAATGATGCTTGCAAGGCCACACAGAAAGTCTGTAGCAGCATCAGGAATAGAACTCAACCCAGGAATCATAGAATCATAGAAGATTAGGGTTGGAAGAGAGTCTTAATTCTCCATCTATTTTAAATCAAGAACTCCTCATCCAATTTGATTCAAACTTGATAGAAAATTTCAATTTCAGCTAAAGACTTCACATGTTACTTTTGAGGACCATACTCCATTTTTTGTTGATTTAGGAAAGGATGCAAAATCAATTTCATAATGGAAACCAAGTTGCAAACTTAACTAATGATGGCTGCTGCCATCCCTTAATTCTCCATCTGAAGTCATAAGTCTCTTTAAGATATCACAATCTTCTCTACAGCAACTAATTGTGATGTCACAAACAAAGGATTATGTTATCTGTCTAACTGACAGAAGCAGATGGAATTCCTAAGCAAGAGGTGCCTTTTCATGCAAAGACTTCAAGTACTGAAAAGAGAGTAAGTATTATATTGGCACAGAAAACACAGCAAATCAACAGAATTGTCCATAAATAGGATGTCTTCCAAAGTTTTCCTGTGAGGCATCAGTGGCTCTTTAATGTCACCACAAAGGCTGACAATGCAACAATCTAATTAACAAGCATGCACAAGATATCAAGAGAATGTCATGGTCTAAAACATAACAGCAATATTGCCACCGCTGTTCTGGGATCCAAAGCCCACCTTCTGTAACTTCAAAAGCCACGTTATCAAACTACAAACCTGGGGAGATGAAGCAGTAATGAGTTTAGAAGGATGGATTTAACATTTTAAAATAACCCTACTCTTTCATTTTAACAGTCCCATTTGGCTGGCAGAATGCCATCACGGCATTCAATTTAATACAGTCATATCTGTCAGAGGAGTTGCTATATTACTCTACCCACTGACTGACTGTCTTCTATATAGAACTGATAAGGGCTTGTATAATTAAGGCTGCAAGTAAGAGTCTCAGCCATATAACTGACATCACTCTGGCCAAGCTTTCATTTCTTAAGAAATACCAGCTTCTTTGCAATAGACATTTTTCTCTTCCAAAAGTGCTCAATAGCTGCCTCAAATGTTTTGAAGTAGTATTTGTGATAATATTCAATCTTAACAAGGGCTGTAATTTTAGAACAAAATGTGATTCATTTGAATTCTCTGTATTAATTGGCAGACTCCTTACTGATATAGAAAAGAGCAGAAATACATAGGAGTCTTAAGCAAGGAAAAAGGTTTATTAATATTACCCCTAGTTTATGAAACCAAGAAAAAAATGGAAACTCCTCTCTCAAGACTCTGCAAGAAGCACATTTCACTTCATTCAAAGAGCATGAATACAGCTGATAATGCCAGAAACCATAGCTCAGCTATTTGTTTGTGCTGAATTGTGTTAATGTTTCTTCTTGAAAAAAAGTAAGTACTCCCCTAGCACTGAGTTTGAGATGTCACAAGCAGAAAATACTGAGTGCCATGTAAAAATATGAGATGGAAAATACAGGAAGAATTAACTTTTTAAAAAGCCCATATGCTGTCATTTATTACACCATCTTCAGTGTGCAACTTGGTTGGCCAGTGCAACCAAATGACATGATCCTTCTTGACTAAAAGTATTAAAGTGAGGGACATGTTAGCCTCAGTAAAGATGATGAACTTGATGAATGATATGTACGTCAGTTACATATCCACTGGGGTATCAATTTACTAAGCAGATGATGACCTGGCTATAAATGAGCTAAAGAAACTGGACTAATTTCCATTTTAGCCCTTTTGAACTGTTTCAACATGTCGAGGAACTCACAGATTTCTGTGTGGGTCCATTCGTTAATTTATTGGGAGGAGGGGCCAAGATTTTCAAAAAGGCGCTTGACTTTAGGCTCCTTAATCCACAAGTGGTCAGCACCCAATAGCTTCCACTGAGGGCAACGGGAATTCTGGGCTCTCAGCACCTTTGAAAATCAGGCAATTTATTTAGGAACCAAAATATGTACTAAGGGCCCTAACGTCACACACCCACCCATTTTTTATAACAATTTGTAATCTGTGGTATCCCAATATGTCCATTATCAATGCTGTTTTTGAACTTCTATTTGCATATACCACTGTATTTTTTGTGATAAGAATGCACGGAGAGAGACAATTATTCTAAAAATTAAGTGTTGGGTCTTCTAACGAACTTCTTTGTGACTATTAGCAAAAAAATCAGCTCACCAGCTCTGCTTCACGGAACATTAAAGTCATGCAAAGGCTTTTTGCATTTTCTGAAGCTTCTGAGGTGTTTTCCTGACAGGCTTCCTTTTGCTCATTGTTAAATTATGTTCAGAGGTGTCTCTTAACGTCAACCAAGTGTGAGCCAGTCTGATCCTATTCATATTGTAAGTATTTAGAAATCGAGTAAAACATTCCCCCAGTTATACAACTCTAAATATTTCCTAATCACAGTCACTTTACATGATCACCTCTAAAAACAGCTGGAGGTGGTAGCAACAATGCCAAAATGATGGAAGAGACGAAAAAAACATGGAAAAGAAAAAGTGCAATGTAGAATTTCAGACTGTGTTAATAATCTCTAAATGAGAATCATTCCTGCTGTCCAGCCCCAAACACATAATTTCCATTTTTGCTGTATGAATCCCTGATATAACTGATTATAAGACACTTGATCCTTAGAATAGCATCAAAAGATACACACAGCATGATCTGGTACCTTACAGCTTGCTTGGCACCAACACCTGTGCATACTGAGACTTTGCAAAGGAGATGCTACAATGAGATGCCTGCTGACTAATGTTTTGAGCATGCTGTTAACTAGACCTGTGGGTGGTTTAATTTGCATCTATTTATCTATATAGGTACTTACATGGCTCCCATCGCTACAGTATTCAAGCATTCACAAACAGGAATTGAATTTATCCTCGCAATTTAGCCCTGTGAAATAAGTATGATTATCCCATATTACAGGTAAGAAATGGAGACAGAGAGAGACTGAGTGATTTGCATAAAGTCACATTGGAAATCTGTGGAAGAATCAGAATTTAAACCCAGATTGCCTGAGTCCCAAATAAACTCCTTCACCTACAAGGCCACCCTTCCTTTCATGCAGTCTTTGTCCTGCAGAAGATAATAAGAAATCCAAAATGCAGGCACATTCTTTTTAAAATAGATTAAACTGCTACTTATAAGTGAAAGTAAAAGACATTACAGCCCTTTAAAAGATTTTGTTTCTCGTGCATCTGGCGACAAGTCCCCTAACATGTATTTGTTTATTCTAAAGTGCACTAAAAATTGCATATTACCCATCACTGAAATGCAGCTGTCTCTGCAACAGTTTAGGATAATGTGGTGAATCTGTGTCCCTACCCCACACGGCTATCCCTCTGATACCCCTTAAATCAAACTGCCTTTTCTACCATTTCATCTTAGTTTTGTCTCTAAAGAAAAAGTGCTGACCAGATTAGGAATACCCTATCTCAAACAGTTCAGTAGCACTATTCCTACCCTATATAGTTAACCTCTACCTGTTCTTTCTATTAAATTTAAAATGTAGATTAACCACAAGAGAGCAAGAGCATTTATTTTTAGTTCTTCACTATCCTGCCCCAAGGAGCTTTAGCTGCCAATGCCATGGCTAAGAGTGCAGCAGAGCTGACATACTTCTGGTAATCTGACACTCAAACACCTGTAAATATGGCTGCATTCCATCACCCCTTACATTGGATCGAGTTCCAACCTGATGCAAGCAGGTGCAACAGCACTGAAGTCAGTCCAGTTGCACCTGCGTAAGCCAGGCCTGAATTCTGCCCCATTAAGGTTAGAGTGGTTTTTTTTAAATTCCTTTTGTATAAAAAAAATACAAAAGCTGAGCACAGTGCATAAGAAACATACTTTTACAGATTATGCCAACAGACCTGAAAAGATCCTTAAACTCAGTCTGGTCCAGTTCATGCAGATTGGACTTCTGACAGGAAATCAGCAACAGCAGCAAATACATGTGTAATGCAGCTGTGAAGGAGAACAGATCAGAACACGAACAAAAGCTCTATGACCTTTGAGCTTTGTTTGGGAAGAAAGACACTATCTTGACTGGTAAAAATTGTATTTTTCAATTGTGTTAGCTCAATCAAATTAGCTTATAGGATCGAAAAGCCCTTTTCATGATTGTTAAGATGCAGGCTAACGTGTCTGAAACAGTGTTTTAGTGCCTAGGCTCCCCCAAAAAAGGACAAGATTTAATTTTTAGCTAAAGCTCTCTCCCTCTCCCTGGCCTGATCATCAGGGTTAACAGTTCTACTCCCAGAAAAGTGCTACAGGATCTTTGATGATAATGAGTGGTCAGGACTTTGCACCTTAAACAAATGGGGACACCTAGCGCAGCAGAAGCCCCCAAAATAATAAATATTTAGCCCTTACATAGACTTTACATTTTTCAAAGCATTATGTAAAATAACCATGAGCCCTCCTAACACACCCACGAGGTAAGTATTGTCATCCCCATTATATAGTGATGACACACACAGTTAGTGGCAGAGAGAGAATTAGAGCATGACAAACCTTCAGAAAGGCCTAACTTCTAGGGGCCTAGAAAATCGCAAGAACACCACTGTGATTCATAACACCTGAGTTAGGCACCTAGACTTCCTATACAATGAATGTGGAGACATAGTCGGCATCTTAGATTGCAATACCAAAAGCCAACACACTGGGGGGAAGGGGAGGCACCTAAACTAGCCAATGGGAGATGCTTATGAGAAGGTATGTGTTAAGCCCCTCCGTTCTCTTGGAGATAGGTGCCTAAATCCGAGCTGCAGGGAGGTGCCTATCTCTGCTAATGAGCCATGAACCAAAGGAAGGTAACCAGTATGGGCTGGATGAATGGACTATAAGGATAGAATGGATAGAAAACTGGCTAGATCGTTGGGCTCAACGGGTAGTGATCAACGGCCCCATGTCTAGTTGGCAGCTGGTATCAAGCGGAGTGCCCCAAGGGTCAGTCCTGGGGCCAGTTTTGTTCAATATCTTCATTAATGATCTGGAGGATGGTGTGGACTGCACTCTCAGCAAGTTTGCAGATGACACTAAACTGGGAGGAGTGGTAGATACGCTGGAGAGTAGGGATACGATACAGAGGGACCTAGACAAATTAGAGGATTGGGCCAAAAGAAATAGGATGAGGTTCAACAAGGACAAGTGCAGAGTCCTGCACTTAGGATGGAAGAATCCCATGCACTGTTACAGACTAGGGATCGAATGGCTAGGCAGCAGTTCTGCAGAAAAGGACCTAGGGGTTACAGTGGATGAGAAGCTGGATATGAGTCAACAGTGTGCCCTTGTTGCCAAGAAGGCTAACGGCATTTTGGGCTGTATAAATAGGGGCATTGCCAGCAGATCGAGGGATGTGATCATTCCCCTCTATTTGACATTGGTGAGGCCTCATCTGGAGTACTGTGTCTAGTTTTGCGCCCCACACTACAAGGCTGCTGTGGACAAACTGGAAAGAGTCCAGCGTAGGACAACAAAAATGATTAGGGGGCTGGGACACCTGACTTATGAAGAGAGGCTGAGGGAACTGGGATTGTTTAGTCTGTAGAAGAGAAGAATGAGGGGAGATTTGATAGCTGCTTTCAACTACCTGAAAGGGGGTTCCAAAGAGGTTGGATCTAAACTGTTCTCAGTGGTAGCAGATGACAGAACAAGGAGTAATGGTCTCAAGTTGCAGTGGGGGAGGTTTAGGTTGGATATTAGGAAAAACTTTTTCACTAGGAGGGTGGTGAAGCACTGGAATGGGTTACCTAGGGAGGTGGTGGAATTTCCTTCCGTAGAGGTTTTTACGGTCAGGCTTGACAAAGCCCTGGCTGGTATGATTTAGTTGGGAATTGGTCCTGCTTTGAGCAGGGGGTTGGACTAGATGACCTCCTGAGGTCCCTTCCAACCCTGATATTCTATGATTCACCTCCACTCAACTTGTGTGTGGGGCCTGATACAGTAGGTGTGCTCAGAAGCCGCCTAGATCTACACAGAGCAGCGGGGGATAGGGTGGGAGAGGTCCTCACTTATAACTAGAGATTTCCTTACATCGTGGAGAAATCACACATTTTTCATGGGTTGGTCATGCCATAAATAGCAAATCTCACTGATGTGTTCAGACCATGCCACCCTTGCTTCTGTGCTGCTGCTGGCGGCGGTGCTGCCTTCAGAGCTGGCTGCCAGGCCAACAGCCATTGCTCTCCCGCTGCCCAGCTCTGAAGGCAGCGCTGCTGCCAGCAGCCGGGCAGAAGTAAGGGTGACATGGTATGGTATTGCCACACACACTTCAGCTGGTGGGCACTCAGCCAACAGCCACCACTCGCCGGTCTCCTAACCCTGAAGGCAGCGCAGGAGTAAGGGTAGCAATACCATGACCTCCCTACAATATGCTTGCAACCCCCTTTTGGGTCAGGACCCCCCAGTTTGAGAAACACTGTGTACTTTTGTATACTTTTACCCCATAGTATATATTTTTGTACACTTTTACCTTATAGTATAGGTATAGTATAGGAGGTCAGACTAGATGATCACAGGTTCCTTCCAGCCTTGGAATCTATGAATCTATTAATAGCTGGTGTAGCTTATACCAGTTCCCCCAAATAAGCAATATCAGCAAAAGGACTTTTTTGCTGATATAAGTAGGGCTTTTGTCAGCATAACTGTGTCAGTTAGGGGTGTGATATTTAAGCGTAGACGAGGCCTTTATCTTACCATGCCACAGAGCAATTATTTTCTCCTGAATAGAGCACAGAGGCACTCCTACTTAATCCCCAGCACCACTTCTTGCAGTACCCTGGGTTTTCTTTCAAGCTCTCCCATCTGACCAGGCTCAACCCTGCACTGCTTCAGAGATCTGATGCCAGCATAGCCCAAGGCAGTACTGTTGCAAGACTGTCAGATTCTGCTACTATTTGTGACAGGAAATTATCCTCCATGAAAATGTGAAAAACTTATTGAGGGCATTTGCTTCACTGCATATTTTTCCCCGATAGATCTCTGGGTTGTTTAAGTACCCAAGAGTCCCCAAGTCATTTGTTTCAACCATCTGTACCCATTTCCCCTAGCAACAATTTGCCCTCATCTTCCCTTTCATTAGGCATCTAGAACACACGCCATCCATAAAGGATTCTCTTTTACCTTCCTCTCTCAGATTTCTGTGCAGAGCATTTCATTCACAATAGCCTCGTTACAAGCCCAGTCAAGTTCATTTGTGTCTATGTGTGTATCCTGCATCTCCTCACTCAGTCATTTCCATACGATGCCTACCATCCTAGCTGCACAAGCTGCACCCCCCAGCCACGTCTCGAATAATAGTGCAGTTGAGAATTTTCCTGTCTACTGCCCTGCTCCTGGCATCTGTGTGCAGCAGAGCTGTGCAAAGCGCACCTCAAGGGTCCAGTGCAGCTTGCAACCATCAAGTCTCTCTAACTCCCAATGCTCACAAACAGCAAAGGGGTGGGGGGTTTAATACTGGTGAGCTGACTAAGTTTGGGCACCACTAGAGCTGAAGCAGCTAAGGGAGCCCCCTATCCCTACTTCCTCATATCCCTTCTATACCTCCTCTCTCACACATCTGCCTGACTCTGTAAGATCACAAGCTAGTTTGTTGCTTTCTTCCTCTAAATAGACAACTCTTTGGTGCACTGCCCCTTAATTTCACAATATTCCATACTCCTCCTGTGGGCAGTCACGGACTCCAGCTATTTCTATGGTTCAAAACGCTCTCCACTAACTCTGCAAGCCCATCAGCCAGAAAGGTAGCATCACTGATGTTCAGCTGGAAGCCACTCAAACTATACAGCTTCTTCCTCAACACAGGTGATACACCAATGCTCTGCAAATTCTCCCCAGGGCCGCCCGGGGGGGGGGCAAGTGGGGCAATTTATCCCAGGGGCCCCGTGAGCCCTGGCCCGGCTGCGGTCCAGGTCTTGGGTGGCATTTCGGCGGCAGGGGGCCCTTCAGTGCTGCCGAAGATGCGGAGCAACTGAAGGCCCCACCCCCCGCCAGGTAAGTACAAGCGCCGCAGCTCTCCCGCTTTGCCCCAGGCCCCCTGAATCCTCTGGGCGGCCCTGATTCTCCCACCTGTTTACCTCCAGAATCTTACCCACCCATACTGACATGTGCTAAGAGAGAGACCAAATGGTCAATTAAAACCAGCAAATGTCTATGCTGACTTAATGAGAGTAGGAACCTAGGCTCATAGCTAAAGTATGCGCTTAGGAGTCAAGAGACTGGGATCACACTTACCGCGTGAAAGACTGTGGGAAAGTCTCAGCCCCAGAGTTCTCCCACTTGTAAAATGGATAATACAAACTAACTTCACCAGGATGCTGTGAGGCTTAGAGCAGAGGACTAGAAGTCAAGACTTCTATCCTCAGCTCTGGCTTTTATTCTTGAGTCCACTACTGATTTGTAACATCTATTTCTGACTCTGATGTCCATTCCCAAGGGCCAGTGAATTGCTGTGAAACCTTGAGAAAGTCACTTCACCTCCCCATGCCTCAGTTTTCCCAGAGTGAAGCACTTGTGATCCTCAGATCAAAGGAGCTACATACACTAAATGCCAATTATTCTTATATTAAGTGTGCTGAGATCCTTGGATGAAAGACTCTAGAGAAGTGTAAAGTATTGTTACTGATGTCCTTATGAACTGCATATTACATCACGTGATCTTCAGAGCTGTTCTTCTCCCCAGGAGAAGATCTTGGAGCTGAAGAACAGTTCTGCAGAAAAACTAGTTGATATACAGATGGTGCAAAAGTGATACTGGAATTCTTCTCTCGGATGAAGTCAAAGCCCTGAATGTTATTTTTTCTCCTGATTGTAAGAAGTCACATATAAGAGTCAACTCACAGTAGCTCCCAGCATCAATCAACATCAGCAGGCAACAGAAAGGGCTTTTTCCCCCAGTTTGTAGTAGGCTGAAGGGAAGAGATGAGTCCAGTAGTTTTAAAAAAAAAAAAAATGCTGACGTCTAGAAAATGCTGACGTCTCTTTTACAAAGAAAAAATTTTATAGCTTCCTAATTTTTCCTCCATCGACACAGAACTGGGTCAGCATTCATTTCCTTTACTTTATAACAAAATAATTTGATATTGTGTACAGCAAAATTCCAATGTGAGATTATACTAGTTGATCTATGTCTATAAAACTATGCTGGTTAAATTCTGGAGTTTAAAAATAACTTCAAATTTGAAAAATATAGCAGTAAACACACTTATTGAAAACCACAGCTTAGTAGTATACAGAAAACATAGCTGTGCAATTTGATTTTGGAATGGGGCCAAATCTAAAATTAAATTCTATATGACAGCTGTCATTCCTTGTATGTCATGCATCACAGAACGTCACACCATAATGTGGCACCAGCTAAGAAAACACAGCCTTTTGTCTGAACTACAATCACATTTCAGTATTTTTCATACATCTTTTATGCATATTTTTACACCTTTAATTGATATCTGGCAGGAAATTATGAGAGAGAGTCCTATGGTGTCTTCCCCTCTTCTATTCTTTCATATGTTAAATATGACAAAAGCAGCAATACAGCAACACCAATGCTTAAAGAGGCATGGCCAAGTTTAAATCTAGTCAGTTTTTTTTAAAGTGAGTTAAAACGCAGCTTCAAGTAGCACAACGCCTGCTACTGAGTCCCTCTGCCAGTTGCTGTGGGTTTACAGTAACACTTTCTATTTGTTGATATGTTCTTTCCCTCTGTGAAAGACGCATAAAAAAACATTAGGAAAATCAGTAAAACTGACTATACACAAAAATGTTGTCAAATGTTCAAAGTAATGCAGCGAAAAAAGACAAAAAAGATTTTCCTGTTAATGTCTTCCATTTTTAGTCACCTTAGGTGTCACTTGTAATAACAGTAAGTCAAATGTTTTCAGCAAGAAGTGTGATTTAAGTTGATGGTGCCCTATTAATGTCAACATTAACCCAATCACTGCTAAAAGTCACTAAAATGAATCAATTGCAGTTATTTTCTTTATTTAACACAGCAGTGATCTTCTTGCTATATTGAGAGGGGGCCGTATGGATTGGATGCTCTCCACTAGACTCAGAAACTGTCTCCTTAGGCGCTTATATGACTAATTTGTTGGAAGAGCTTTGGGAATATGGTTATGGAGGTATATCAAATACAATCGATTACATCTGTAGACACTAAAATCGGAATAGGTGGGTAATATACCGAAGACAGGACCAAACCGCAAAGTAACAGAAAAAAGGGGATCATGCAACCAGATAACACTCTGCATGAATCAAGTCATAAGTGAAAGGAAATAGCATGATACAGACTGGGAGACAGACATCTGAAAAACATAGTCCAATAGAGACTAGGAGTGATAGTAAATAAATTAAAAATTTGCTTTAAATATGACATTGTTGCCAAGGGTCGTACTAGACAGCCTGGCCTGATAGGTTAATACCTAGTAGGGCAAAAGCTATGAAAAGCAAGTTTAAGAGTCTAGGAACCTACACCATTAAAATGAGTTTAAATTAGATTGGTAAAAGATACTGAATTTAGCTGTAATTGCTTGTGTTTGTTCCAAGCATTACTACAACAACAAGCGTCTCTTGTTAATGTCTTTAAAGTACAAACATACTGCAATTACTCTGCATTGATTTTAAAAGCAGACTTCGCACAATAACGCCTCCAATTTGAAAGCAAAACAGCAACGATATAAATCAAACTGTTGAAGTCAATGGTTTAGCCAAATGCTAAAGGCGAGTTAATGAAGAACAGGCATGGAGATCTGTCTTTAGATTAATGTATATATTAAAACTACGGACTTTCACACACAGTACTGTACTTCCAAGTCATTCATTCAGCATCGAAAAAGAATGCCTGAGCCTGGATGACAACTTTAATTAAACCATTTCCCTTGTCCCTCACTGTATGTCAATACACAGAGTACTGGGAGATTTCTCGCAGCAAGATTAAAATGTACAGAACACAAGAGTGGTGTTAGTTGAAAATTATAAGCTTTTGGAAATGAGGGTTTAAAGTGCAAATGCTATAAAAACCTATAACCACTGTCATGAAAATGCAACAGAAGAAGAGAGCAGGATGTAGAATGAGCCCCTGATCATTATTTGATGGCAGACTTGATTAGATGAATCTCTCAGTATAATATAATCAAGCACTGTATGACAGCAAAGATTAAGTCTTTGATGCACTCTGAGACTAAAGTAATATACTACAGTTAACATTTAGAGTTATGTTCACTCTACAGATTTATCAAGCAGGTGTTTTGATAGAAAGGAATAGTCACTGTAGCATTTATGGTAACATACACTCCTATGAAAATTTACATAGGGTAGTCAGAAAAGTGACTATTAAAATGGGGTTCTGTTATTCTCGCTCTGATACCAGAACAAGTGTGCTAAAGTCAGGTGATGGTTCTTCTATCTGCCAGTGCCAGAAACCTCCTGGGATCTGAGAGTTGAGTTGGATTCTCCCTGCTTCTTGCATCATCAGCAATAAAGATTCCACAGTAGGAACTTAGCTGGCAATTTGTGATGTCTGTAGCAGAATGGAACCCAGGTTGCCCTCCATGTCTGCCTTGGCTCTGCAGACCCAAAGGGAGTGAAAAGTTGTTTCAGACTGTAAGGCACATAGCTATAAGAGACTCGCAGAGAGCAGATATGGGGGTAAATCCTTATGCTTGTGTTCTGAGGGTCTGGTGCCCAATCACAGATGTGTGACTTAGTCAGGATACCTGCGCATGGGGGAGAGACCACTGAGCTGCTGTTCGTTGGCTCTCAGAAGGGGAGTTTGAGTTGCAGTATGGGAACAGAAGAGGGAAGCTAGTGCTCCATGGGGGTGGGGAGTGTCCTTTACTAACTGACAACAGGTAAAATACTGAAGGGGCTGAAATTCCTAATCCTGATGTAGAGAAAACATCCTCCACCTCTGTTATTTTAATATCAGAATGAGAATGCAGCAGCATCTTACCAGGGAATGACAGCAAGGCACTTAATTTTCCTATTAATTTAATCCTACACTGCAAATGTAAAAGCAATTGATTTATTTCAGACACCGGGATATGAAACAATACTGTAGATAAGAGCAACAGACTAGCTTCCATCACTCTGCATTGGACCAGGGACAGCCTCTCTGGGAAGAATTACTTGCGAGAGAAGATTCCAAAGTTGCCATCCAACAGCACGTTTCTGACAAACATCTAGAATCCATGGTTTTGAAGGCCATTTTGAGGGGACCCCTCTTTCTATGTACCTGTAATTGTCTGTGAGCTGTTTCCATCCAGTGACTCAGCCCCACTAAATAAAACCAATCCTAGCACTCTCCGTCAAACAACCCCTTGGCTATGCTTTGAACTAATCTAGATTATTATTAATCACTAATTATGCCAGTCTTCATAGCCCAGTTGTCTGCTTTTCTTACAAGCTCCTTCATCCTTTCTCCTGTGCTGGCCCCAGTGCATGGGATCAACTCCTCACCAAAATCTGTAAAGCCACCACCTTGATCCTCTTAAATCCCTCCTTTAAAAAGCTACCTCTACCATGATGCTGACAAATCACAGTCCGCAGGCACCAGTAAGGCTTGTGGTCACCTGGGACTACTTTGACTACCAAGATTACTAATTTATGCAAACGTACCCGTGACACTGCACCCCATATTCTTCATAGTGATATTATTATATCATTATGACCTAATGATGTATTTTATACAAGATAAGTCATGTGAGGTGTTATTGGAAAAGTTATGATTTGCTTAATATGATTATCCTATTTGTATGCAACTATCATTTTTGTATCTGAAGTTATAAATAGACTATGTATCTCTACTGCAAATATAGTTACACCTGGGTAATGCCCACTAGACAAGATGCTTTCAGTCTAGATAGCAAGTGGGGAAGGGCCAATTCAGGGCAATGGGCCATTATGAATAAACAACAGACCTTAGGAGAAGCTCATCTCCTACCTGATGAGCCTTCCCCTGAGCGCTACAGACAGCCTCCAAGTAATGGCTGCTATGACTCTACAAGGACATGTGATGAGACCACATGTCTCTAGACTCCATCTTGCGATATCAGTATTTTTCCACAGACTGGTCTGGGAACCAAGCTTTGGAAACAAATGGTTCCTGCCATATGCAAAAGCTATATAAGGCAGGGAGTGACATCATCTGTGGTTCTTCACTCCCCACACAAGAAGACTCCTAGAAACACCTGAGGAACAAAGACTGAACTGGGGGAAGTGCTGGACCCAGGCTAAAGGGATTTTTAGCCTGTGAATGAGACACCTGCGGATTCCAAGCTGTAAAGCAAGTGCAGCTTGTGCCTTAAGACTCTGAAGCCTGCTTGTATCATCTCTTAGGGTGAGAATCTGCTATTCATATCCAATTTATTTAGTATAAGAAGCTTAGTTTGCATTTTTAGTTTATTTACTAGGTAATCTGCTTTGATCTGTTTGCTATCACTTAAAGTCTACCTTTTGTAGTTAATATACTTGTTTTTGCTTTGGAGTGAAGTGTGTGGGAATAACAACTTGAGGCAATGACTGTTGCATATTCCTCTCCACATTGACAGAGGAGGCAAATTTTATGAGCTTACACTGTACAATTCCCTGTGCAGCGCAAGATGGTATAATTTTGGGTTTATACTCCAGAGGGAGTGCGTGCCTGAAGAACTAGAAGTTGCCTTAGCTGTAGCCATCCTACACACAGGCTGGTCAGCTGGGTGTGTCCCTACCTGTATGTACACTGGTGAAAGTGCAGCCTAGAGGGCTTTGCAGCTTGTCACAGCAGTGTGAGAGGGAGCCCAGGCTGATGGGTCAGGGGCTTAGGGGTGCCACCTGGACCTGAGGTACCACAAGGGGGAACCCATCACACTACCCATCTGTACTATTACTTGCTCCCACACCATCATTTGTGTTTATGCACTTATTGTGTCTTGTTATATACTAATTAGATGGCTAGATTTCTGGGGCAGAGACTGTCTTTGTTTTACTCATTTGTACAATGTCTAATATAATGCGGCCCTGACTGTACATCTTTCAAAGAGTTATGAACCAAAAATGGGCCTTCAAATGGAAACTATTATGCAACCTTAATTACAGCAGATTTTTCTGGCCCTATTATTAACACACACACACACACACACACACACACACACAAAGTATCCAAACAATTTTTATTTTGTAAGTATTTTTACAACTCTAGCCTTCTGGTGATTTTCTAAGAATAATTGGCTCCTGATAGTAAACTTTTATTTGACAAGTCTCACTCTGAAATGGTTGCTGCAAAGTTACAAACTCAGGAGGAGCCAATGCATTACAAACCAAAATGCTTACACATCTTTAACTTGAGCCATGTGGCTATTATAGGACACCGTTAATGTGCTCTACAGTACTTTAGTTAGAATGGTTGAGTTCTTACATATCCATGAACTTGCTCATAAATAACCTTTAATCTTGCTTTAAAAGAATAATGTATTCTAAGGATGTCAGCAAGTCAATCGTAATCGGAGGCGACACATTTCATGGAAGGCTAGATGAGCTTCTTAAGGGGAAAAAAGTCACTTAGTAAAATGTTCTGTGGTTTAGCTACAATTTAGTATGTTCAACCATAAAATCATGTCACTGCCCAGTCTTCTAACATTTAAAACTAGAAATGCAAAAAATGCTGGAGAAGGAAGGACCAGATGACTCTGGGCAGGGAGATGGGAAGGGAGTCAATGGAATATTCAACCTTTCACCTCTATCTAGGTCACCGGTTTGAGATGGACACTGGCTCTGTCAAGCCCAAAAAGCTGTTACTGCCTGATGACTGTTTAATGGGAAAGGAGGTGCTGGTCAGCCCTGTTCTAGTGGATAGCTGCCCACAAGAAAATTGGCAATCTCCTCAGAGAGAGAGAGGGAGATCAAGGGATGAACACAGATGGAGACAATTACCCCTCCCTAGAACAGGTCAAGGCACATGGAGGGGAACTTGGGGGGGCGGGGGGGGAGCGTACACTGCCACTACCCATGCTGTAGCTGTTCTATAGACAAATTATTTTATATACCAGGGCTGTCAAACAGCTATTTATCTCTAGTGCTGCATTTCTCCTAGATTGCAAAAAGGGAGGAAATTGCCATGTCACAGCCAAGGGAGAGGGGCGGGGGAAGCAGGAAACAAGCTCCATCTTCTCTTTCCCAGGCAGCCCCTCCTTAGCCAAACATTTTCAGCTTTAATGTAGCATCTGGTTCAGTCAGAGGAACAATTCAGATCAGTTCTTATTTTAACTGAACCAGTTCATCCAATCCTCTTCTAAAGTAGTTCAAATGTCAGGATGCATTACACTCGGCTTATGAAATGTTGGCTGAAGAACCCATAGATCCAAATTCCAACTCAAAAATGGTTTTGATTTTCATTCTGTGCATACATCAGATGAAAGAGGGGTTATCACAACTGCTCTCATAACAAAGGGCATGTCTGACAGAAACCCCCCTCTCTGGACACATTCTGATGCTGTCACACAGGAAAAAAAAAGAAGTTCTGTAGGATTCCGTTCTCAGAACTAACAGAGAAAGTAAATTTCTTTTCTTCTGCTGCTCCTCTCTCTCCATCCCAATTATTTACTTAAGAAATTTATGTACCATTGATCACTGCACTGTAGTATAGCCTTAAGGAACTCAAAAATTTAGAGAGCTTCCTAGTCTAACACCGCCAATACAAACTCTTCTAGGGAGCGCAATAAGCACATCTTATTTCGTAAAAATACGGTGAGCATTTGTAGCTCACAGCAACCTCTGTCACTCTGTTAATTCAGCTATCTCCAAAAGGTGCACACAATCAGAGATAGCTGTTAAACCAGTTTATGGGACATTGAAACATCCAGGCATAAAATCCCATAAAAATATGCACAAATGCATTCAAAATTTAATTTCTGTTTAGAGATTTCATTTCAAGATGCTGCTGAAATGTATTTGACAGACAACTGTTCAGTTTTGGTAATCTCCAGCAGTACACAAAACTCTGACTCAGCATTTGACAATTTTGTGAAACAGCTTTCTAAACTAATCATCAGTTTTTGAGGTAAAAGAAGCAAACAGCCCACATTCAAGTTCAAAGTAATTTCTGGGGAGGAAAAGCTAATTCTGCTTTGATATAGCTATTCGTTATTATTTGTTTTAAGCAGCGCCCACCATGTGCAAGGTGCTGAACAAACTCAAAAGCAGGCACTTCCCTTGCCCTGAAGAGCTTTGCATGAATACATTGGTGTTTGAATTTTATTCATTGTAGACATCATAATCATTAGGAAGTATATTTTGGGAGAAGCATTTAGGATCTGACGCAATGTTTCCCTGATAGCATCACTCACTTGACACCAGTGTTTTGGAATATTTTGCTTCACTGATGAGAGGCAACACTGAGGTACAGTGTGGTGTGATGGACCCAGGCCAGTTGTGAACAGCAGAGTAGTAGAAGGGAGATATACTGGCCACTGGATAAGCAGTTTTCTGTTCCCTGAGTGACCAGAGCAGGGGCTGCTCCAGGCTAATGAGAACACCTGACTCCAATTAACCTGCTAAGAGTCAGGTGAGGCTGTTAAGCACCTGACTCTAATTAAGGACCCTCTGATGCTATAAAAGGGCTCACTCCTGTCAGGCCAGAAGAAGCCAGAAAGCCAGAGGAGAGGAAGTGTGTGTGAGGAACTGAGAGCAAGAGGCGTGCAAGAAGCTGAGAGTGAGTAGGCACACTGCTGGAGGACTGAGGAGTACAAGCGTTATCAGACACCAGGAGGAAGGTCCGGTGGTGAGGACAAAGAAGGCGTTGGGAGGAGGCCATGGGGAAGTAGCCCAGGGAGTTGTAGCAGTCGCGCAACTGTATCAGGAGGCACTATAGACAGCTGCAGTCCACAGGGCCCTGGGCTGGAACCCGGAGTAGAGGGCGGGCCCAAGTTCCCCCCAAAACTCCCAACACAAGAGGAATTGACCTGGACTGTGTCTTTTACCAGAGGGGAAGGTCTCTGCGCTGTTTCCCGACCCACAGGGTGAATCTGTGAGGTGAGGAAATCCGCCAATAAGTGCAGGACCCACCAAGGTAGAGGAGGACCTTTGTCACAGTGGCTACTGTTCAACTGCACATGATGATGCTAAGCAAGTGTTTGGAACATAAATTGAGGAAGACTGTACTCATGGAAACTGTGGAAGGAATTTATGGAGGCAGGATGTAGTTACCCAAGCTGGAATTGGCCAGGACACCAGGGTTAGCACTCCCACCCTTGTGAAAAGTGATCAGGAACTCTGTTTTGCCTCTCATCAAAAAGAAACAGAACCCACATTTGTTAGAAGAACCCCAGACACCATAACAGGGCACCAATTCTTCACTGACTCAGGGAATAATACTTCTGATGAATCACCTAAATCACTCCCTGCAGCATAGTATCCCCTTAACCACACTGGGGTACTGGAGGTTGTATCAGCTCAGAAAACAGAGCATCTACTATTCAATTACCAAAACTACATTCTGTCCCAGCAAGGTTTCTTCTGGAGGTCTTCCAGCCAACTAAGGGGAGACATTAAACCAGGGGTAGTCAATAGGCAGAGCACAGGCCAAAGCCGGACCACCAGGCATTTTTGAAGAGACCATGAAATATTTTTATTTACTTATTATCAACATTGTTATTATATTTGTATTATTTTCTCGGGAGTCTTTACTACATCATGACCAAGAAATTTGGATTTTGACAAAAAAATTTGACTACCCTGCATTAAAGGATACTATGACCTAATTTCACCACAGTGCTTTCATAATTTAAGGATTCTTCTCTAATCACAAAACCAGACTGGTCCAGTCACAAACATTTAATATTAGTTTCAGAAATCTGAGATAGTCTAGAATGATTACGAAAAACAAAAGTCAAAAGCTGATTTTTTTGGTGGTCAATTAAAACACATGACATAGACACAGTAAAACTGCAGCTCAGCTTACTAAGATGGGGGGTAATCAAATATCACACTTCAGTGCACATGATCACCTCAGGGGTCAAGAAGGAACATTTCTCCCCAGGTACATCACTGCACAATTGTTCAGGTGCATTATGGGTTTTTTCATCTTCTTCAGACACATCAGATATTGGCTACTGCCAGAGGCAGAATAAGGGACTTGACGGACCAGTGATCTGATTAGATTTGGCAAATACACGTTCTCATCTGTCAAATGTCTTGTGATATTTTGAAATTGCTCTGGTATTATTAATCCGATCAAAAAGATTCTGCATGAATAAAATAGCTAAGTTTAAAAAAAAAGAAGATCTCAGACAAAGACAGGATTTTAACAAAAATCAACCATGTTAGAAGGTAATCATCCATTTAAATGATCAAGTTAAACAGGTCTATAATTGGGTGAGCTTGATTCACCATCGCCCACGTCTTGAGGATTGAGGGTCATAAACCCACAAGGGAGCATTATGTTTTAGGAAGAGGGTTCAGGTTAGCTTTGTGTGTTGATCAACTCCTTTGTTGGCGAACAGCACAACAGTTCCTGTACAGCATAGCACTAGGCAACTTAAAGTACCAACCCTCTAAATGGAATGCTGTCACTTCCTAGGTACAACAGGAAGCAATAAAGGGGAGCCTTGCCCCACAGCCATGCTACGCTAGGGAGAACTTGACTTTTTAATGACTAACCATTTCCTAGAATGATCGTTTTCTAGCTATCACATCTCTATACTGCTGAACCTTCCCTTCTTCTGGTTTAGTTTCCTGCAGCCCTGGTAAAATGGTTTGGAATCAGATTCTTTTTGTTTTGCTTTAGAAAATGCTAATAATCAACCTACTGAAGATTAAGTTAAACCTCTGGTTATTTGCTTGTTGGATTTCTTCCTATCCAAGAACAGCTTTCATTTCTTTCTCTCTTTCATCCTGTGATCTAACACAACCCACCATCACACTTGTCTTTTGTGGCCCACATACATTTGTACATTATATTACGATTTAGTTATTTTTAAATTCCATTGCACAAACATCAATAAACGTTAGAATCAAAATGCCATATGTCATGGGTTCTCAACCTTTTTCTTTCTGAGGCCCCCCAAAAATGCTATAAAAATTATATGGCCCAGCTGTGCCACAACTGTTTTCTGCATATAAAAGCCATGGCTGGTGTTAGGGGGTATCAAAGAGGGCAATTGCCCGGGGCCCCACATGATAGGGGGCAACACGAAGCTAAGTTGCTCAGGCTTTGGCTTCATCCCCAGGTGGCAGCACTCGGGACGCTGGGCTGCAGTTCCATGTGGAGGGACTTCGGCTTTCTGCCTTGGGCCTAGCATCCCCTGAAACCTGCTCATGGCCCCCAGGGGGCCCCAGACCTCTGGTTGAGAACCTCTGCCATATGTGACTTTCCACCATGGAAGAGTCCTCTTTAGGGGCCAATCCTTCCACACACTGAAGTCAATAGCAAAACTCTGGGTGACTTCCACAGAGCAGAATAAAGTCTTTATGCCCAGTTTAAGAACCTCAAACTTTCTATTTGTTTGGTTTAATGAAGCTGGGAGGATACATGTGTTTTCAACCAAACGCCAGACATGAGTAGTAGCTGTGGTTGGCTACTACTCATTCTTTACTCTCAGTGGACACCTGCTTAGTTTCTTAGGCCTGGTCTACACTACAAGTTTATATCGAATTTAGCAGCATTAAACCGAATTAATCCTGCACCCGTCCACACAACGAAGCCCTTTATATCGATATAAAGGGCTCTTAATACCGGTATCTGTAATCCTCCCCGATGAGGGGAGTAGTGCTGAAATCGGTATTGCCACTTCGGATTAGGGTTAGTGTGGCCGCAATTCGACGATATTGGACTCCGGGAGCTATCCCACAGTGTACCATTGTGACCGCTCTGGACAGCAATCTGAACTCGGATGCACTGGCCAGGTAGACAGGAAAAACCCCGCAAACTTTTAAATTTCATTTCCTGTTTGCCCAGCATGGAGCGCAGATCAGCACAGGTGACCATGCAGTCCCAGAATCAAAAAAGAGCTCCAGCATGGACCGTATGGGAGATACTGAATCTGATCTCTGTATGGGGAGAATAATCTGTTCTATCAGAACTCCGTTCCAGAAGACGAAATGCCAAAGCATTTGAAAAAATCTCCAAGGCTATGATAGAGGCCACAGCAGGGACTCAACACAGTGCTACGTGACAAATGTAACAGAAAGCCAAAGAATCAAATGGACACTCACGGAGGGGGGACTGAGGATTCTAGCTATCCCACAGTTCCTGCAATCTCCAAAAACCATTTGCATTCTTGGCTGAGCTACCAATGCCTGAAGGGTCAAAAACATTGTCACGGGTGGTTCAGGGTACATATCGTCAATCTCCTCCACCCCCGTGAAAGAAAAGGGAAAAAAATCGTTTCTGACCTTTTTTCCAATATCACCGTATGTCTACTGGATGCTGCTGGCAGACGCAGTGCTGCAGCGTTACACAGCAGCATCCCATTGCCTTCCCTTCCTGATGGCAGACGGTACAATAGGACTGGTATCCGTCATCATCATCCCGTGAGTGCTCCTGGCTGGCCTCAGTGAGGGTGGCCGGGGGCGCCTTGGCAAAAATGGGAATGACTCCCGGTCATTCCCTTCTTTAAGCTGTGTCTCCTGGAGATTCAGTCCTGCCTGGAATATCATAGCAGCTGGGGGCTGCACTCACCCTCCTCCCCCCTTTTAATGTCTAATGGAGATTCAGTCCTGCCTGGAATATCATAGCAGCTGGAGGCTGCTTCCCCCCCAGCCCCCCATTTTATCTCAATAAAGTCAGAGTTATGTCTTATTCCTGCATTCTTTATTACTTCATCACACAAATGGGGGGATAACTGCCACGGTAGCCCAGGAGGGGTGTGGGAGGAGGGAAGCAATGGGTGTGGTTATTGCAGGGGCACCCCCTAGAATGGCATGCAGCTCATCATTTCTGCGGGATGTCTGGGGCTCTGACCCGGAGCGGCTGTTTGCCTCTCTGGTTCTTTAGTAGGCTTGCCTGATATTCTAGGCAGGACTGACTCTACCTTTAGACATAACGTAAAGAAAGGAATGACCTGGGGAGTCATTCCCATTTTTGTCCACGCGCCCCCGGCCAACCTCACCGAGGCCAGCCAGGAGCACCCATGACAACAGCAGACGGTACAATATGACTGGTAACCATCACTGCCTACTTGCAAAGCAGCAGTCGGTGCAGTAGGACTGGTAACCGTCTCTGCTAACTTGCAAAGGCAAGGGGATACTGCTGTGTAGCACTGCAGTACCGCGTCTGTCAGCAGCATCCAGTAGACCAGGGGTCAGCAACCTTTCAGTAGCGGTGTGCTGAGTCTTCAAGTATACACCCTAATTTAAGGCTTCGAGTGCCGGTAATAAATTTGAACGTTTTTTAGAAGGTCTCTCTATAAGTCTATAATATATAACCAAACTACTGTTATATGTAAAGTAAACAAGGTTTTCAAAACGTTTCAGAAGTTTTATTTTAAAATTAAATTAAAATTCACATCTTATTAGTTTAGTGTGATCCTTGCCCTTGTTTTTCCTTGCTGAGTTTTCCAATGTCTGGTGGCACCTATTTAGATACTTTAAGCTGCACACAGGCTTCTGAGTTATAAGTTGATAACCAGCTGGCAGAAGGTCAGTGGCTGGAACCCCTGATCCACAGCTGAGGTGAGTGGAGCTGGTGGCTGGTAGGGCGGAGCAGGGCCGGAAGCCTGGACCCTGTCTGGCAGGGGGCCTGCGCTGGAACTCCAAATGGAATCAAGGTGAGTGGGGCTGAGGGGACCCTGGCTGGCAAGGGGCCAGCAGCCAGAACCCCAGAGCAGCGAGGGGCTGACCACCACTGCTCTGGGGTTTCCACCACCGGCTCCCAGCAGCTGGGGTCCCAGCCCGCTGCCAGCCTGGGGTTCCTTCCCCCAAGCCAGCAGCAGGTGCTGGGTGGGACCCCGGCTGGCAAGGGGCCAGCAGCGGGAACCCCAGAGCGGTGGCAGGCTGATCAGCTCAGCCCGCCCCACGTCCCAGGAAAAATCGGCACGCGTGCCAAACCGACCCCTGCAATAGACATATGGTGACAGTGAAAAAAGGCTAAACAGGCTCCATGGTTGCCATGCTATGGTGTCTGCCAGGGCAATCCAGGGAAAAGGGCGCGAAATGATTGTCTGTCGTTGCTTTCACGGAGGAAGGATTGACTGATGACATTTACCCAGAATCACCCACAACACTTTTTGCCCCATCATGCATTGTGATCTCAACCCAGAATTCCAATGGGCGGGGGAGACTGCGGGAACTATGGGATAGCTACCCACAGTGCAACGCTCCGGAAATCGATGCTAGCCTCGGACCATGGACGCACACCGCCAAATTAAAGTGCTTAGTGTGGCCGCGTGCGCTCAACTTTATACAATCTGTTTCCAAATACCGGTTTCTGTAAAATCGGAATAATCCCGTAGTGTAGACATACCTCAGTGACTGATTGCAATACAGTAAACAACCACCGAAGAAAGAGAAGCACAATAACCTCTAAACCAATGCCATGCGGCAGGCCTAGGGTGACCAGATGTCCCGATTTTATAGGGACAGTCCCAATTTTTGGGTCTTTTTCTTATATAGGCTCCTATTACCCCCCAACCCCCATCCCGATTTTTCACATTTGCTGTCTGGTCACCCTAGGCAGGCCTAACACTCACAGCTTTTTTCACAAGCGCCAGGATTTGTAACTCACTCAAATCAGCTCTGAGACTGCAGGTCCCCAGGAGCCAAAAACAGACAAGCAGAGCTTCCCAGTGCTTAGGGCAGCTGTGGGGATTTTCAGTCAGACACGAGTAATCAATGTATGAAGTTCAGCCTTTAGGGAGGATTCACACAGCGCACTTCATGTGATTCAACTTTCACTGTCTCTCTCATTTCATCAACTCTCCTTGAATTTATGATCAGCTGCTCAACCATCATTTTTGGAACAGGACAATCATATAATCAGACCAGTTGGAGATTAGCAAGACTCAAAATTGAAAGCAGAACAAATTTACGTTCATAATACCACACACACACACACACAAAGGTTGGGGGGCAGCACAGATATAAATCTCCTCTTTCAAAATTAATTTAGCTCCAGCAAAATCCACAGACAGTTCTAGGTTCAATAATAATGTCTCAGAACAGAGGCATTACAGACACCAGAAGTCTCCAGACAACTGCTGGTTCTCCAGGGATCTGTAACATCCCAGAATGATCACCATCACCACCATTCCTGTGGTAACATCTAGACACCTGAAAGAGAGGGAAAATGGTTTTGTGGATAAAGCACTGGATTGGACCTCTCTAGATTTGGGATTAACGCCCGGCTCTACCATAGACTCAGATTTCGGACAAGCAGGGGCGGCTCTAGGAATTGCGACGCCCCAAGCAGGGCGGCACGCCACGGGGGGCACTCTAGCGGTCGCCGGTCCCGCGGCTCCGGTGGACCTCCTGCAGACGTGCCTGTGGATGCTCCACCGAAGCCGCGGGACGAACGGACCCTCCACAGGCACACCTGCGGGAGGTCCACCGGAGCCGCCTGCCGCCCTCCCGCGGCACGCCGCCCCAAGCGCGCGCTTGGCGCACTGGGGTCTGGAGCCGGCCCTGCGGACAAGTCACTCAGTTGCTCTGTGCTCCAGTTCCCCATCTGGAAAGGGTAGGTATTAAATAGTCCCTTCCTCCCACCTTTTGTCTGTCTTGTTTATTTAAATTCAATTGTTGCTATGTGTATACACAGCCCCTAGCACTATTACTGATGGGAGCTTCTAAATGGTACTGCATACAAACCATAATAATCGAGACCTCACTGTGCTGCAATGTGGGTTATCACTACTGTCCCAGAAAAGCAGCTGAGTTTCATGGCTGGATAAAGTAATTTAGAAAAGTAAAGGTTAAAGCTTCCATCTTTGTTGAACTCCCTGGTTTATGGACATCAGCACATATAAGGACTTAACTCAGTTTTGTGTTTATCTTTCCATTCACCTTTCAATACTACATTTGGTTCCACTTCCACTGGGCTTAGCATTAACATGACTTAGTGAAACAAAGAAGTTACAAAAAAAAATAATCAAAAACAGATTATTGGCAGGAACTAGGTTGTTCTATCCAGAGCTAAATAAACAAAAGGGAGCAGGAAGCTTATGAATTCTCAAACTTTTACTGAGACAAAGAAAAAAAAGACATCTCTTTTCCAATTTTCAAACAATATGGACTGTACTGGCTATTTTAAACCGGAGACATGGTGGCACATATCAGTGGCAGCAAAGCTGCTTTAGAGAGTGATGTTTATATAGGGTAAATATTGCATTTTATCTTTAAAAAGAATATCAGCTTCCTTTTAATATTCCCTATGGGCTAATAAGCTGGAATGCAAAGCAAAACTGAATAAAATCTCACACTGATTAAAATCCTGTTCTGTTGCTATGAAAGTTCCATTCTGAGATTTCATCTCCTGGGTACTACTGCCCCAAACCATTCTAGACTTGGAGACTCTGGCACTTTACCTAGGTCAATGTATAACACTGCCATTCTACTATCTGGTCTAATTCCTAGAGAGAGAATTACAGTTACCAGTGCAAGTTTGTTTGATGTGGCACTGATGATGAATCTCTCTCCAATGAGCTGTATTTTCCATCCAGGCCATCAAGAAATTTAACCTCTTATATACCCCACTTTTGACTAGCCTTGGCCTCCCCTAAAGAGTGATGGGAAAAGACATCAGCGGGTTCCATGTTGTATTTTCTCTCAATATTTGTCACATTCAATCTGCTCAGTTTACAATTACAGAAGATTCGGGGGGTGGGAGGGTGTCCACCCTGCAACATCAGCCTTGGATCCGAGTGCAAAGATGGGCTCTTTTCTTCTCTCACACTATCACTAGTAATAAAGGTTTTGCCGGCCAAATTCTGCTGTCAGTGACACCTATGCAATCCCATTGCCTTCACTGGATCTGCACAGGCTATAATTGAGTAGCGGATTCAGTGGATGATGCACAAGAAGGAATAGACTCCAGTTGCCTCTATTTGAGCTGTGCTAGCTCTGCAGGATGAACAGGAGTGAGAAGTAGAACTTATTTCAGTCACCGAAGTCAACGGATATGGCTGAATGCACTAAGGGAGATTTGCTGAATAAGAGAGTGTTCCTTTTACACAGGCACATTTCACAATGGTACTCTTACTACATACTGCAGTCCAAGAAAAGCAGAGATACATCGATAAACTACCAAACACCCATTTCTTCCTTTTGCTCTTCTAGAAGCTCACTGCACCCCTACTATTGGAAGAAGGAAGTCTTCCATTTACAGCACATTTTACAGGCAGAGTAATGGCCCAGGCATTCCCAATTGCAAGAACCCCATAGCTACAGCATTACCAAATCATTCTACATGTTCCTTTGGCCTTGCCCATGCAACCAGCTTGCTCTAACTGGGAGCATCATCATCCTGCTGAGTGCTTCTTTGCACTACCCCTTGGATAGCCAAAATACAGCTCACAGAGCTAACAAAACTTCAGGAGAAAGGGTACAATTGGGGGGCCACTGTGGAAGGGATGGGTGTGTAGCAGAGACGGAAGATGGTGGGGGACAGTGGCAGCACTAGGGAGTAGGATGATTTAGGAGAGGGGCTGCAGGAGCTAGAACACAGAGATGAGAACAAGCAGCAACTGGCAGGGAAGGGGAAGATTAGGCTGTCAGACATCTGGTGGAAAGGAACTTGGGCAGTGTGTGTGCTAGCTAGCCAGAAGAGGAAGCTTGCTGGCTGACGGGAAAAAGGGAAAGCAGAAGCTGCCCACAGCTGGATTTCTATAATCAAAGAATTCCTGTGCTCCGGAAGCACTGTCAAAACCAGAGAGAGGTTTAAATTCATCACAAAAGTCACAAAACATAATAAATAGGTATGAAACTACTCTGATCAGGATGGCTCTTTAAATTACTGGGATCTACGAGTTGTGCCTCCATAGTAAAGATGAGAAAGGACGGAGTCACTCCCATTTTATACGAAGGTTACTGCACAGATTCCTAGCAACTGCTACATGGACCTGTTTCATAAAGCTCATGGATTCTTGTTTACCATAAACAATATGAGCAACAACTACGCTTCCTCAACATCTCCCAGCCCCCATTACTGTGCCATCGGTGATTATGACTAGAGCAAAAGATAAAGGGGGGGAAGACAATACAAACGTCATGGTATTGGATAGGGTGCTTAACTAGGAATGAGAAGACCTGGGTTTTAATCCCAGCTCTCCCATTTATCTGCTGTATGAGCTTGAGCCTACCCCCTCAACTCCTCTGTGTACCTGTAAAATGGGTATAATGATAATCACCCTCCTTTGAGATCTGAGGATGAAAAGGGCTGCTAGCATTCCTTTTCCTCAATCCATCAAGAGAAGTCTTTTTTGTTTTTTTTGGTTTTTATTACCAGAAGGATTAATTTGGGTAAAGAATTAGCTCTCTTGTGTGATTCTACCTGCTTTATTCCCCATGTTCTTGGGGTGGGGTATGACTGGCTGGAAAACAACATGTTCACAACCTCAAAGTGTTACAATAACTCAGTGGTTCCCAAACATATTTGATCACGCCCCCTTCAGTGTGTCTCGAGTAGCTTACGCACCCTGCCCCTCCTGTCACACGAGTACATATACTGATATGTGCAGTGGCGGTGCTTCACTTGACTCAGTTTCAGCTTCTTTGTTTTTTCACTTGGGTTGCTTTTTCTCTGTTGCACAAATGAGCCAACAATCCATGGTAATAAGAGCAAAGGCAAAACTGCGACTGTGGTCCATGAATGTGCACACCGCGTCCCAGCCAACGGATTAACGTACAGATGGCAACAACTTTGTATAATGCTAGGCAAGCTTAACAGAAATCCGTCAAAATGCACAGCACCACCTAGAGTCTAATGCACAGTGCCATCTGAAGACCTGATACGCCTGGAGCAGCGATTCTCAACCTATTTATCATTGTGGGCTACATATGCAGCTCTCTATGTTATGTGGGCCACATCCAGACAATATACACACCTCTACCCCGATATAATGCGACCCGATATAACATGAATTTGGATATAACACGGTAAAGCAGTGCTCTGGGAGAGCGGGGCTGCGCACTCCGGCAGATCAAAGCAAGTTCGATCTAACACGGTTTCACCTATAACGTGGTAAGATTTTTTGGCTCCCGAAGACAGTGTTATATGGGGATAGTGGTGTATATACACTACCTGTTGGCCCTGCTGATGCACATGGGTGACAGCACTGTGCTAATTGGGCTGCAAGAGACCGATGACCCCAGGTTTAAGAACCACTGGTCTGGAGAATCGGCTTTGCTAATTATTCATTGCTGTGAGTAAAATGTATGCAGTAAGGTTTTTTTTTCCCCTAAAGCTTCTCACGCCCATAGGCACCAACTCTGTGGGTACTCCGGGGCTGGAGAACCCAGGGCCCCCCCCAATAGCTCCCCCACCCCTCCCAGCACCTCCCACCCACAAGTTGATCAGCAGATCAGCCCCTCCTCCTCCCTCCCTGCGCCTCCTGCCTGCTGTAATAAGCTGTTTTGTAGCATGCAGGAGGCTGGGAGGGTGGGGAGGAGTGAGGATGCGGCACGCTCAGGGGAGGGGGTGGAACTTGGTGGGAAGAGGGGTGGAGCAGGGGCAGGCAGCCTTGGGAAAAGGGGTGGAGTCGGGCAGCCCCTGACATTTTTAAAAGTCGGCGCCTGTGCTCACCCCCCCCCATACACATTACATGCTCCCCAGTTTGAGAACCTCTGTAATAACTCATATCAGATCCTCCCAGCTCCCAGAACTCTTTTGCATCACAGCCCCCAAACCCTTTTTATCCACAGCACAAGGAAGCACATGCAACAATGCAAAATTCTCCCATTATGCCTCATTGATGTGCCTCAAACCTGTTCTGGAGGCATCACTAGAGGTTAGTTCAGTGGCACATCTATTCAAGCTTTGGCCTCTCTGCTGAAATTACCAGCAAGGGTGCTATTTAGTATCTATCAGCTGTGGCAACGCTTTGTGTGCTGTAATCACCAGTCCAGTAGGATCTGGATTGAGATCCATTCAATAGGGGATGCTTTAACCACTAGATCACAGAGGCACCTCGTTGGATGAATGGAAATCTCTTTTACTAAACCTTGCCATTCTGGAGACAGAAAAATTGTTTAATTTAAACTGCTCTTTCCAACTCAGTAACCTTGAACAAGGAATGCTCAAAAAATAAATTTAATGTTATTTATCAGCTGAAACTATTTGTCATCCTTATTATTATTATACTTGAATGATCAAGCTCTGAAAACTGAATGTAAAAGACCGTTCCTAATTAAAACCTTAAAACAAGAGCTAACAGAGCCCAATGTTCTTCAATATATCATTAGTGGCAACTAAACGTAGCTGAAGGTTATTGTTCAAAAGTGAAAACACTTTAAATTACAAGCCTCCTATATAAAGAGAGCCAGTCCTAGTCATCTAATTTTTTTTTAATTAAACCCTAACACAAAGAATTTAGTGTGCCAAAAGAGAGTTTGTAAATTTAAATATCCTTGACACTGGTCACTTGCATCCAGCCCTGCAAGCAGAAAAACTTAATTAGATTTTACACCCCAAGGTATCTAATTAGGTTTTCAAACATTTTTTCCTCAAACTTTTATGAGTTGTTTTAACAAAATGCAATATGTCTGTCTGTTCCAAAAAAATTTAACCAGGCAAATTCTTGAGGTAGGACTTACAAAAATGCTTAGCTTCTTCTGCTCCTTTTGAAGAGAATTAAGAACATAAGAACGGCCATACTGGGTCAGACCAAAAGTCCATCTAGCCCAGTATCCTGTCCTCCAACAGCAGCCGAAGCCAGGTTCTTCAGAGGGAATGAACAGAACAGGTAATCATCAAGTGATGCATCTCAAGTCGCCCATTCCCAGCTTCCGGCAAACAGAGGCTCGGGACATTGATTTCAATAGGAGCAGAGTTTGGCCAAGGGTGAGTGCTTCTGAAAATCCTACCTATGATTTTTGATGACTTAGTTTAGGACTTGCTTTGATCAGATTTCTCCAGCTTTTGCAACTAGTGGCTGATCTGCTGATTTCTGAAAGAGATGAGGCAGGGAACAGGGCCTGATTCTCCAGTCACTTATATCAGTTTAAACTGGTAACAACTCCACTGAAGACAATCAACCCAGTTAAAAAACTAATGTAAAGAAACAGTTGCCTTAAGCTTACAATATACGATTATAAAAAAGCAGAGAGCAAAGATTGATCACTCCCCTCCTTATAAGACTTCTCAGAATAAGATCACAAGGTGTCGTTTGAAATTAATGACAGGTACATTACTTAGAACACATGAAAGGGAAAATACTTATTCACACACTCTGTGGAATTCATGGCTGCAGGAATCCATTAAATCAAATACCGTTGTTGGATTATTAGGGGAACTACATAATGTTATGACCAACATCATCTGTGACTCTCTATGATGAAAGAACAATTAAATCTCATGGTTAGGGAATAATTATAGTTGTCACGAAGGAATTCCCCCCATACAGTGACCTTGACTACTGGACTACTGGACTGCCCAGATGTTCAACATCACAGAGGCTTCAAAATTTGAGAAAAAATCCCTGAAAGAGCAAAGAGGACATGCTGAAAACTGTTCTTCATCACTCTGCTACAGAGAGAAAAGAATTGAAGGAGTGGAGAGAGAAGGAAAGCATGATCCGCTAGAGACATTGGCGTAGAAACGCTGTGGCAAAGAGGAAAAGCACAAACCAGCTGCTAGAGATCCTGTCGCGCCAAGCGGACTCTCTCCAGGCTATCGTAGCCATGCAGGCAGAGCAGTCCCGTGCTGCCCCACAGCCCCCCCCGTCCCAAAGCTTTTTGCCTTGTGCCCCAATGTCAGCTCAAACCACCTTTCCCCAGCATCCAGGTTCTTACCACCACCAGCTGCCTCCAACACCTGTACGTTCACCAACCAGCCCTGATACCTACCACCCTTACCCTCTGCATTCAACCCCCATCACCATGCAGTATATGCACCCTGAAGTGCAGGATTCATTAAACAGCAATCCAGACAGGACATATGCAAACTTGTGACTGTACAGTTCACCAACCCACACCCCTGCCCTCTTGTGTTCATGAAATGTTGTGTGTCTGTCTGTCTGTCAAGGAAGTTTTTTTCTTTTCAATAAAACAATTCTTGGCTTTGAAAACAGTCTTTATTATAGCAGATAGTGAAAGATACCTTAGCCCAGTAAAGAAAGAGGCACTGCAAATCATTTTAGGGATAATAGAATAACAGTGTAAACAGTGCAATTCACTCCCATGCAAGTCAGCAAACATTACTGTTGGCTTTCAGCCTCAAATTCTTCCCTCAAGGCATCCCTAATCCTTGTAGCCCTGTGCTGGGCCTCTCTATTAGCCCTGCTCTCTGGCTGTGCATATTCAGCCTCCAGGACTTGAACCTCGGTGGTCCATGCCTCACTGAATGTTTCACCCTTCCCTTCACAAATATTATGGAGGGTACAGCAAGCGCATATAACCGCGGGGATGCTGCTTTCCCCCAAGTCTAGCTTCCCATACAGACATCTCCAGCGGGCTTTTAAACGCCCAAAAGCACACTCCACAGTCATTCTGCACCGGCTCAGCCTGTAGTTGAACCGGTCCTTGCTCCTGTCAAGCTTCCCTGTATAGGGTTTCATGAGCCAAGGCAGTAACGGGTACGCGGGGTCTCCAAGGATCACAGTGGGCATTTCGACATCCCCTACTGTGATCTTCCTGTCTGGGAAAAAAGTCCCTGCCTGCATCTTCCTGAACAGGCCACTGTTCCGAAAGATGTGTGCATCATGCACCTTTCCAGGCCAGCCTGTGTAAATGTCAATGAAACGCCCGCGGTGATCCCCAAGCGCCTGGAGAACCATAGAGAAATACCCCTTACGATTAACGTACTCTGATGCCAGGTGGGGGGGGGGGGCAGAATAGGAATATGAGTCCCATCTATCGCCCCTCCACAGTTAGGGAAACCCATTTGTGCAAAGCCATCCACAATGTCCTGCACGCTCCCCAGAGTCACGGTCTTTCTTAGCAGGATGCGATTAATTGCCTTGCAAACTTGCATCAAAACGATTCCCACGGTCGACTTTCCCACACCAAACTGGTTCCCGACCGACCGGTAGCTGTCTGGAGTTGCCAGCTTCCAGATTGCAATAGCCACCCGCTTTTCCACTGTCAGGGCAGCTCTCAATCTTGTGTCCTTGCGCCGCAGAGTGGGGGCGAGCTCAGCACACAGTCCCATGAAAGTGGCTTTTCTCATATGAAAGTTCTGCAGCCACTGCTCGTCATCCCAGACTTCCATGACGATGTGATCCCACCACTCAGTGCTTGTTTCCCGAGCCCAAAAGCGGCGTTCAACGGTGCTGAGCATTTCTGTGAATGCCACAAGCACTTTGGTGTCACACGCGGCAGGAGAATCGATATCGATATCATCGTCAGACTCCTCACTGTCACTTTGGAGCTGAAGGAATAGCTCGACTGCCAAACGTGTTGTGCTGGCGACACTCATCAGCACAGTCCTCAGCAGCTCGGGCTCCATTTGCCACAGAAATCGCGATTCACACAGAGAGTAAAACAGAAAGACACTCACAATGGCGCCAAACGCTGCCGGAAAGAGTGAATGCTGGGATGTGAAGCGATGCACCACGGGGCGCTGGCAAACAGGAAGCGGAATGACCCGCACACTTCCTTCCCCTTCCCACAATACTCAGCGCCAAAATGGGACGAGGTGCTCTGTGGGATAGCTGCCCACAATGCACCTCTCAATACAGCGCTGGAAAGTGCTGCAAGTGTGGCCACACTGCAGCGCTGGTAGCTGTCAGTGTGGCCACACTCCAGCGCTGGCCCTACACAGCTGCATGACCAGCGCTGTAACTCCCAGCGCTGCAACTTGTAAGTGTAGCCAAGCCCTTAGGTATTTCTATAGGGCCTAACCACTATTGTATCTAAGTGCCAAAAAACAATGAAAGTTAGCATATTCATGGCCAAAGAGGGCACAACTGTCTATGTTCCAGACAGGTGTAGCACTGGGTTTTGTTGGGTTTTTTCTTCCCTTTCCTTCCCCCCGTTTTTGGATCTCCATGAGAGACAGTGCCTTTACATAGCCTCAGAGAAGTGAGCTTTGCAATTAGAACTGAACGTGGTTAATTTCTGGTTCTGTTGGATAACTAGCTCTGTAGGACTCGTTGCCTCTGGTAAGATGTTCTTCTAGCCAGAGTCCCACCACAGAATTTGATCCAGAAATGAGCTGGGAGTTTGCAGAGGTTAAGGGTAACTCATGAGAGCTGGCCACCCTTTGCTCCCTTTTTACTTTATAAATGTGCTGAACGGGTTGTAGCTTCTATATTAGACACATTCAACATCAGCATCGCACCACTGGCTAGTTTCATTGTGGGCAACGGGATCTATTTTCTGGAGCAGGTGTTTGTGACTTCCAGAGGAAAGATATCAAACCAGGTGGGGATTAAAGATCTGATGCAGTATGGTGAATCCTATGTTCCTCTGATTTTCCTTTCAATGAAATGTTGCAAGCCCTGTACGCTGCCTTCCATTTCAGTGTTGCTTTGTGCATTCAAGGCTAAAAACAGATCCCAATTCTTTATAATCCTGAACTACCATACAGCTTATTGCTGCACACCTGTTTTTCCCCTTCAAGCTGTCCAGGTTAAGCACTTTCTTTGCTAAGCCTGGTTACAGCAAACCCAGTAACAACAATAACCTTGAGATGAATAGCCAATGAGTATGTTGCATGAGTGACCAACAATAAATCTGTGCTGATACTGCAGCAAGAAGAGCCATTGCTGAAGTGAATGTAAGTAATAAACCTGTGAATGATGAAAAATGGCAAAAAAGTATTCTAGAGGTTGGCATTTTAACATCATAATTATAGCTTCTAAACCCCTTTAGCTGGCATTTAAATTGAAGACACAAAGAAGGATGTTTTAAAGGTGCTGAGCCTCTTTGAACAACTGAGAAAACCTAATGAATGTGGCCGCCTACCTATTATCCACTCAAAAATGTGAAGTCAAGTCTGGGAAGCTGTGTATTTTCAGGCAATGTAGTAACAGATTTTTAAAAAAGGAATGCTTCACACGTGGGCAAATCCCGCTTCTCAGCTTTGTTAAAGGGGGACTGGGAAAGAAAGGAAATAAGCAGGCAGTTGCCATTCTTCTCAGCCTACGATACCAGATGATCTGTCTAAGACCACTGCCTCCTTGTGAGTTGTGCATGCAGTTTAACACACAGCAGAGCACAGGCCACGCTTGCAACAGGACTCGGGGGTTGAAGCAACAGGAGATTACGTACACAGCCAAATGAGACATGGGAAGCAGCAGTCCACGTGGACACAGACAAAGGATCATGGTTAAAAGTGACTTGAAGGGGGGGAAATGGGTCTGTGCCCCCACCCCTTTTATTATGTCTAAAGTTCAGGATTTGTGTAAATGTAGGGGGTTAGGGTTAAGGTAGTTATTTCCTTCCTTATATTTGTGTTTACTTTACAAATACCAGGCCTTCTTGTCCCTGTTACTGGAGAGCTCCTTGGAGATCCACAATACCAGAATGGGGGCTAAGACTTTAATGGAAGGGGTGAAGATGTTTGAAACTTCAACAAAGAAAACTTTCCACTCAACAGTTTGTTCAGGCTTTAGAGTTAAATAGGAGTTAAGAAAAACAAACAAGAAAACAGAGATTAGAACAGAAGTCTCTTCTCCTTTCAACTGTTCTGGTTGCAATTCCTTAACACTTGTGACTTTGCAATAATACCAGTTCCTAGTCATCCAGAATGTCCCCCAGGAAAGAAAGAACAGATGATATCTAAATTTCTAATGTAAAGGACTTGCAGCAAAATAAATAAATAAATAAAAAGGGAAATGTAGAGGACGGGGTGACCTTTTCAGGGCTTCTCTTTACACCATAAAGAAACAAAAATCCCCTTCCACAAGCCCCTTTTTTCCTTCTTTGCAGGTCACCTTTAAAGTTGAGAATGGGGCTCTTGAGAACCTCTAATGTCCTAGTAGAGGGACACATACTAATGGTTGAGAACCTACAAGATTAGGAACAAGTAATAATTAAAATACCCATCCGTTCTCTGGAGATGCTTCTATTTGTAGAACAAACAAGGAAATTCATGCTGAAGTTTCTAATTTGGATTTATGGTAGAAATATATAATTTAGTGGGTTTTCAACATGCAGTACACTCCACATATTTAAGCTTTCTGAAAGCATGCCCTGCTCCAATCAGGATGTGCGATTTAGAATGGGTTTGGGGGGAACTCATTAAATCACTCTTTTATTATTCACACCACAGGAATGTGAATGAGATTGGCAAAATGAATCAATCAGACAGCAAAGAGCTATTCTCTGGAGTCTGCATTAATCAGCCCGACAAGCTGTCACTAAGGATCGGGTCAACCTCATGATATAGCATCCAACTGGCGAGGAAAAATCCCCAGGACTGCTGAAATAGGGAACAGTTCACCCATTTAAATTTGTCCCCAGAGGCCTGTGTCTACCATTTACTACTGCTCACATACAGCAGAGAAAGCTTCTTAGTGACAAATGTGCATTCTCATACCTTCCAGAACCATGTATGCTTTGGAAATGTGGTTGTTCTACATTACTTTCTATGGAGAAAAAGGAGAGAGAAGTTTCCTGAAAGAAAAAGCAGTTGGGCTTTAATTTAGCACTTGGAGAAAAACGTATTCAGCTAACTCCTGTAAAGGGACTGAAACTAGGACACATGTCAAGACAGATGCACCTCGGGGAAACGTGGAGTCACTATGGAGCCTACACTTTATTTAATTTAAAAAATTTTTTTTAAATTCAAACTAATTTTCATTTTCATACCAATTTTCAGGGAGTTACACTAGAGGGTTATTTTTCTCCGTTGTGTTGCACATACTAAAGCTGTTAAAGAGCATTTGTTAAAAAGCATTAAAATACAACATGTTATTTAATGAGGTTTTAAAACACACACACACACACACACACACACACACACACACACACACACCCTGCAGTAAAATCACTACAGGGTCTGAAATCAGAGAGCACTGGTCATGGGACTACTCACAAAATGGAAAAACAAGCACCATCTGAATTGTATGAACCATGATACGGCCAGAAATGCAAGTGCTATATGCAGCTGGCAGTTCAGATAAATACTATGAAACAGTATAACACATATAGCAATCTACAGAATCAATATATTGTACTAGAAAGCACAATCTGTATACTTCAGCGGCTTGGAAAGACAAGTAATAAGATCAGCGTTTTTGTTCTTGTCAGCATTTGAGCCAACTGCACTTTAAGACTAGATGGAGTTTAAACCTAAACATGACTCGTACCAACAAAACTGCATGCTGGGCTACAAAAAGTACAGCATGGATCAAAGGAGCTTAAGTGTTTTAGCTGAAGTAAGTGCATTTCAGGAAAGGTTTTGTAAGTATAAGGAAAAAGTAATCCCAGCAGTTACAGGAATAATAAAATTAAGTACAAACATTATATTACTGCAACATGAAGGTTATGAATTTAGGAACACAAAAGTCTGGGAATGAAAACGTGCTAGTTCTCATAGTAAAAACGTACTCATCACATTGTACCATATGCTGTATGGTGTACAGCTCAGTGTGCATTAATAGCTATTTTAAAAGCAACACAGAAGCAGAAAACAGAACGCGCAGCATGACCGAGGAAGCATTACTCTAAGAATCTTAAAATTACAATTAACTTATTGTTGAATATTTATAATCTTCATTTTGTAGTAACCTAATTTTCTGTATTTTAACTTCTCTGATTTTCTCCTCTCCAAGCCTGGTCGGGGAGGAGACTTTGGAAATCAAAAGACATTAGGCTTGAGAAGTTTATAAACCCCACAATGCTTTATTAAGATCACCAGTCCAGAGACAGGTGGGCAGAAGGACAAAAACTTCAGTAACAACATCTAGCAAGCTACTTGAGCCAACAACAATTACCCCTGATGACGTTACAAAAGGACTGTATGCCACGAAAATAGAACAGGAGAAATACCATGAGAAGAATGCCAGCCAGTTACCTTTCATTTTTAGAGGAAAAAATGTTAGATCCCAGAGAGAAAGTAGCTGCCAACATGTCAAAGTAACAGATAGGGTATATGACCTTGGTGCGATTGAGCTAACTACCTCTGCAGGTCAGTGCTATGCAAGGATCAGAAAATATCTAAAAAACAAAACCAAAGACAACACTGGCTATCTGGTTTTTGAGGCTTGTGCTTCTCAGTCACCAACAATGAAACACACAAAGAGCAAATACAGGCTCCAGGTGGCAGATCTACTGCCCTAAGCATCTGAAAAGGCAGAGGCAGTTCTGAAAATAAGAAAGCCATGTGATCTGAGGGCCACTGAGGTGTAGAGATAGTAGCTACTGAGATATCAGGTAAGAAGCAAAATAATCCTCATCTGTCAAAAGGTTCAGGTCACCTACCCTGAACCCCACCCCTGATGGGTTTTATTTATAGGGTGTTGTTAGCTGTTGGTTTTGGCTGGTATGATGCTTTATGTGCATTTGATTTTTTTATTTATTTATTTATTTTAAAACAGGAAGATGTAAGATTAGCCACAGGAGGGAATGGCATTATCCCCACATCATAGGGTTGCCAACCCTCCAGGATTGGCCTGGAGTCTCCTGGAATTGGCATCTATCTCCTGGTGATTATTGAAAGCAATCCAGGAGATTTTAATAGGATATTTTCAGAAAATGACATTACATCATGTTGGGGGGTGGGAGGAGAAAAGATCTCCCAGAATAGCTTCAATCAGAGTTGGCAACCCTACCACATCATGAGATGAAATATCAGTCTTGGTAACCTTGACCCAAGTCAGTCAGATGACTGTGCACCAGAAAAAGAAGTTCCGTTTTCTTACCTATATTCACGTGTTATGTTTATTACACAGGATTATATTGCAAGTCCTGATGCACCCTTACTACTAGAGGTGCTACCAGAGACATGCTACAAAGCAATGCATTAATTAACATAACTAATGCCAATCATAAAAAATATTACACTCAGGTTTTTTATTCTTCTTCAACCGCCAACAATACATGAAATGGAAATAGTCTCTGCCCTACGAAGCTAACGATCTAAGACCCTAAACCTGCAAGGAGCTCTAAGCCTGTGGACCCTCTGCCTGCACAGAGCCCAGTTGACCTCAGTGGTGGGGTTGCCTGCATTGGCCCTAACAGATGAAGGAGGATGGTTCAGTGGTTAAGACACTAGCTTAGAACTTGGTGGACCTGGATTCAAGACTCTGCTCCATCACAGACTTCCTGTATGATCCCAGGCAAGTCACTTAGTCTCTCTTTGCCTCAGCTCCCCTTCAGTGAAATGGCGATGATAGCACGAACCTCACGCAGAGGCGTGTTGTGAGGATAAATTAATTAAAGATTGGAAGGTGTTCAGATACTACAGCATTGGAGGCCATATATAAATAGGATGTGTCCACACTGCACAGGCTGAGCCTCAAATGCAACCCCCACTTCCGCTAAAACACACAAATCGGTCGGTCGTGCCTGGGCCCCAGGACCCCACTCCCACTAGGGGGTGGGTTCAAGCCCAAGTCCTGCTGCGACCCAGGGCTTAAGCCTCCTCGGACTCGGGCCCTGCTATCCCACAATCCCATGGGCAGGTGTTCTTTGTTCTTTCTAGGCCACGAGTCACCAACTGACTCTCAGGAAATAGAGGCAACCCCCTTTGTTCAAGTACAGCTCCTCGGTGTTTAACCCTTCCATTTTGTTCTGTCTGCTGAACTGCAAACTACAGTGAATCTGCTCCTGCATTTGTAATGGCCACCAACCAAACACAAGAAGTCCTTTGCCAAGTGTGCTGCTTCCTGGTCGCAGGACCACAGCCAGATTCTGGTGCATCACTAGCGCGAGGCCAGCAAATCATTGGATTTTGGCACGAGTACCAGGAATGACTACACCTACCGGCAAACAGCAAAAACACTGGCAGTACGAACAGCAGAGAACAGCGCAGGGAGCAGGCTAAACAGCTCAAGACCCACTACCAGAAAGCCAGGGACCAGAACCGTACCTCTGAGAACCTGCAGTCATTGTGCACATCTTACGAGGAGTTTGACCGGGTGCTGAATACTGCACTAAGCACAGAGCCAACAGTGCTGCACAATAACCTAGTCAGCCAGGATGGTAACCTATTGACCCCAGACTTTAGCATGGGAACAGATAGAAGCCAGCAGCAGGCCCCAGATGGGGCCACTGACGTGACTCGTGCTGAAACCAGTCCCTGAGGAGCTTTGACACAGAAGCACCTGCAGCACATCTTAGGGCAATATTTGGAGGAGCCTTTAGATGTCCCCTGAGAGGAGTGGCCTGCCACAGAACCAGCAGCAGAAATGGAAGAGGCAGAAGTCACTTCAGTGCCTGGTAAGCTCCTGGCTCTATTTTTGTGTTTATTAATATAGTAATGGGAGGGAATTCTATTTCATAAAGCAATACAAAAGTTATTACATGCCTCATATAGCAGTGTGTACCTGCTAATGGTGGACTGCACACCTAGGTAATAGGTAATAATTGGAGATATACCAATCTCCTGGAGCTGGAAGGGACCTTGAAAGGTCATCGAGTCCAGCCCCCTGCCTTCACTAGCAGGACCAATTTTTGCCCCAGATCCCTAAGTGGCCTCCTCAAAGATTGAACTCACAACCCTGCACCTCCGTGTCTGCCCCCCCCCCACCCACAGGAAGGACAAACAGTGAAACAAGCATCTAAAAGTGAAGTATTATTAGAAAAGCATACACTTCTGCTAGCACATGCTTTGTTAAAAATAAGAACTTTATATTGCCTTCCCTGTAAGCACGCCATGCCATACCAACCCAAGGGTGTAACAAGCTACCTGAAAATAGTGAACTGGCAGGGGAGTCGAAATGCAGTCCATTTACAAATGTGGTCAGTTTCAGTTAAAAGTGGTACATGTACTCCATGGGCGACAAAATCATTTGTCCCAATACTGGCGGAGATGAATGGAATCCAGAAATGTGTCATTCTGAGTGGTTGCTTTCCCTAATGGCTGCAAGACAGCAGGCTCCTTCTGCACTCGCACCATGGCCTGATTCCCCTCCATGGTACCATGTGCTGCAGACCAGGAACAAACTGGAGAACTCCATGGCTGGTTGGCTCATGCAATCGGGCCCATGCAGTCCTCCATGCTGACTCCCTTCACCCCGCTGCCCCGGCACCAAGTGCACAGTAAATGTGGAAGGAAGAGAAGGGATAATGGGGGGCCAGAGGACACGCAACCGTAGGGGGTTTCTGTCTTGGAAATGATTTTACCGTTTGTACTGTTCATGCACTTGGTTTTTGTTTTGTTAAAGGCTTTGGTGTTGCGGACTTTTGATTTGCTAATGGAAGCTGGACTACAAGGTAATGGGTTAATATTGTACTCCTCTAATAAATGTTAAAAAAATAAAGATTTTTGTTTTATTAAGAAAGTATATTGCCATCACATCATCTCATGGGCGTTTCAAACAAAGGAAAACAAACATGATGGGGAACAACTGGAAAGTTGCATGCAAATGCTGTTTCTCAATACAGTTATCTAAATCAATCCATACTGTGAATCCACAGCACTTGCGGCTGTCACGCACCCCCCTATTTCATAAACAGTCATGTCATTCATAAGTAGAGTGCACAACAATCAATCCCCCCCCCCCCCCACACACACACACACTTCAATGCATGGTGTAACAGTACCCAAGGTACTGCAAGACTTGTACAAGCACATTCATAAAGGGATACTATTCTCCCTCTTCCATGGCCCATGCAAGCTCATAAAGAAGGAGCACAGAGCATCCCTGATTTCTGTTGCCCAGGTGCATCCAGGCTCAGCTATGGTCAGTGCACTTTCTGGCTGAGTGTACTGGTTCAGCAGTCCATCACGGTCATAGATTCATTCATAGGAAAATGGCTCACCTCTAGCTTCACAACACTTGTGAAGACCACAGCAAGCTACAGTAATGTGGACAGCATTGATGACACTGGAATCTAACAGAATGTCAGGAACCGTTAAGAAAGAGATGGATAGATCAATCAGAAAATGTTATAATGCCACTATATAAATCAGTGGTGCGCCAACACCTCAAATACTGCATGCAGTTCTGGTTGTCCCATCTAAAAAAAAAAAAAAAAAAAAAAAAGGTGTGATGGGTTGCCCCCCTTAGGACGCCACCTTATGTGCTGAGATACCACTGATCCTGCCTGGGCACATTTTCTACCCGTCTTGCTGAGCCAGGCTATTAATCCTCTTCCAGCACACACACAGGCAGGGCCACACCCAGCTGCACAATGAAACAGATACTGAGATCAGTTCTGGAAAGACTCAGCTTAAGGGACTTACCCCAGCACTCAGGTGTCCACCTCCTTTAGAGTACAGACCCAAAGGTATATTATGAAATCCGCCTCCCCCCTCAATGTGGAGGAAGGTATGCATAGCCTCTTATTCCCCCGCCCCCTAATTATGAATTGTACAAATTGGGTTATATTATTAACAAGAAATAAGTTTATTAACTACAAAAGGTGAATTGTAAGTGAATATGAGAGATAACAGACAGAACAAAGCCGATTACTAAGCAAATAAAACAAAACACACAAGCTAAGCTCAATATACTTAAGAAGCAGGTTACAAAATGTAATTTCTTACACTAAATGTTATTTCAGGCAGGTTGCAAAGTTTCTGTGGTTCAGAGTTCCAGTTATATTTCTTTTCAGACTGGACTGGACCCCTGTCTCAGTTTGGACTCCCCCCTTGCCTTCCCTTCACATTTCTTTTGCAGTCTTTCTTCTTGGGCAGACAGCCCATGTAGAGAAGGAGTCCCGTTTGCCTGCCTCCCCACCCTTAAATAAGATTTACATACAGCGGGAATCCTTTGTTTCCCAAACTTGGCCCCCCATCCCCCTTCCCTTTCGGTGGAAAGTTACAAGAAGTCCCAGATAATGTTTAGTGTCAGGTGACAAGACCACCTGACCTAGTAGTGTCACAGTTACTCCCCGGCCGCCTCCCAGGAGGGAGAGAGATTAGTATCGTCATGGTCTTGTTGTTCCTTCCTGATGGCCCAACAAATCTGATGGCCTGTCGTCTGGTGGGTGTTGTCCCAATACACATCCAGTTGTAATTGTTACACAGTCCATATTCCTAACTTTAGATACAGAAATGATACATGTATACAAATTGCATAATCACATTCAGTAAATCTTAACCTTTCCAATGATACCTTACAGACCCATATAGCATAAAGTATATCTCAGTTATGTCATATCCATATTATAAGCATATTTCCATAAAGAATATGGAGTGTAACATCACACTGCATGCAGTTCTGGTTGTCCCATCTAAAAAAAGATGCATTAGAACTGCAAAAGGTGAAGAGGAGGGCAACAAAAATGACTGCAGGTATGGAACAGCTTCCTCATGAAGAGAAATTAAAAAAAGACTGGGACTGTTCTGTTTGGAAATGAAAAGACTAAGGGGGATATGATAGAGGTGTATACAATCATTAATGATGTGGAGAAATAAATGGACACAAATCAGACGTCAAGAATTATAACATTAAAAAACCAGTTAGAGAACACTTCAGCCTCCCTGGCCACTCGATTACAGACCTAAAAGTCGCAATATTACAACAACAAAAAAAACTTCAAAAACAGACTCCAACGAGAGACTGCTGAATTGGAATTAATTTGCAAATTGGACACCATTAAATTAGGTTTGAATAAAGACTGGGAGTGGTTGGGCCATTACACAAAGTAAAACTACTTCCCCATGCTTATCTCCTCCCCATCCCCCCCCAGTTCCTTATATCTCCTTGTCAAGTGCTGGAAATGGGGCATTTTCATTACCATTACAAACAGTTATTTTTCTCTCCTGCTGACAACAGCTCACCTTAACTGATCACTCTCCTTATAATGTGTATGGTAACACCCATTGTTTCATGTTCCCTCCGTATGTATACATATATAACTTCCTTCTGTATTTTCCACTACATGCATCCGAAGAAGTGAGCTGTAGCCCACCAAAGCTTATGCTACAATAAATTTGCTAGTCTCTAAGGTGCCACAAGTACTCCTGTTCTTTTTGCGGATACAAACTAACACGGCTACTACTCTGAAACCTGAATACAAAAGTGTTATCTAACTCTTTACATAAGAACTAGGTATCACTCAATGAAATTAATAGGCAGAAGGTTTAAAACAAAAGGAAGAATTTCTTCATCCAACGCATAGTCAGCCTGTGGAACTCATCACAAAGGATGTTGTGAAGAAGAAAAGTATGACTGAAGTCAAAAAAGCATTAGATAAGTTAATGGAAGATAGGCCCATCAGTGGCCACTAGCCAAGATGCTCTGGGTGTCCCTAAACTCCACTGCTAGAAGCGGGGACTGGACAATGGGACGGATCACTCAATAACTGTCCTGTGCTGTTCATTCCTTCTGAAGCATCTGGCACTGACCGCTGTTGGAAAACAGGGAACTGGGCTAAATGGACCATGGTCTGACCCAGCATGGGCATTCATATGTATCCAAACTGGTCTGTAGACAGTGCCAGCGAGATTTCAGTCTGCCAAACGCACATTAAACCATCATTTTGAACTTGCTGAGAATATAATTAAACCTTCTTTTGCTGGGGCCTCTGAGGTCAGGATCTGGTTTCATAAGCCAAGGCAAAAGCAGACACACAGGATCCCCACAGAGTAACAGTGGGAACTACAACTCCATTCGTGACAACCACATTTGGTGGGAATAGTGTCCTAGTCTGTCCACGAATGTAGACTCCCAAGCAGCAGAATCATGAATTTTTACAATGCAGCCAACACTGACATTCATAAATCAGCCTGAGTAACTATGGAGTAGCACCCTTTGCGGTTTATGTACTCCTGTGCTCCTTGAGGAAGACAAACTCTGAGCATGACAGTCCCATTGATGTCCCTGGCACAGTTTGGAAACCCCATTCTCTCAAAGCCAGCAACAACTTCAGGAATATCTTGGGGTAAAGCACACTCCTTATTGCCTCAGAAACTTCCACCACCACTTTACCCACAGTCAACTTTCCAACACCAAACCGGTTGGCAACAAGATCTTTCAGATACAGGAGTAGTCAGCTTTCAGATGGTTATAGCCACCTGCTTCTGGGCCAGTATACCTTTATTAATGTATCCTGACACTGGGGTGTGGGAGCAAGCTGCTCACAATGCTCCGGAAATGTAGCTTTCTTCATGTGAAAGTTCTATACCCACTGCTGGGCATCCCAGGTCTACCTGACAATGTGGTCCCACCAGTCAGTGCTTGTGGACCTGCTCCAGAAGTGCAGCTAGACCTAGAGTCACAAGCAGCATCAGCCTGTGCAACTCTTCCATGTCTGTGTTGTCCTCTTCCATCATTAGCTCCAACAGGTGCCTTCAATGGGTCAGTAAACACTGCCAAAAAATGTCCAGTAGCCCCTCACGGAAGCTCTTTCTGTTTTCTGAAATAGGAGTGAAAGCGCAAGCAAGACAAGTTCTTCCAAAGGTGCCCCTCTGTTTGCTGGCTCTAGTAGCTAGGAGTGCACAGACCAAAATGATGGCTCGGCAAGATGTTCAAACTTCCTGGGACATGCCGGGGTGTACAGTCCAGCTTTCCCACACTGCACCAGGAACAAAGGGCTAGAGCGGGCACATTTTGGAAGGGCACTAGGAGGTCTGGGATAGGGGTGGTTGGACGTGGGCCCTCATAACACAGTGTAGATTCTGGAACTCTGGGCTCCCAATCATAGGGTCCACGGACTCAAGTTCCACTAACCCTGGGCTTACATTGCAGTGTAGCCATATCCTAAGGGCAGTGGAGCTTGAGTTTTGTCCTGGCTTTGTTACCCTAGGGCTTGAGCGTCTACACTTATTTGTAACCCCAGGTCAGAAATTGTTGAATCATGGGTTCCAGCATCTACACTGCATTATGTGGGCCCAAATCCAACCACCCCTATCCCAGATATCCATCCTAGCACCATCCCAAAATATGCCTGCTGTAGCCCTTTGCTCAGGGAGCAGTGTGGGAAAACTTGACTGTTCACAGGACAAAAAAGTTGTCCGGTGGGATTGTGGAATACTTTTGGTGGACTCCCACAGCATGAGTCCAGCGAGGCTGCCTTTACTCTGCAAAGCAATAGGGCTTGAACCCTGGGTCCCGGCTTGACTCAGGCTTGGACCCTCCATCTTGGAGGGTCCTGGGACCCTGGGTCTGAGCCCTGGGTTAATACAATTTGCGTGTAGATGGAAGGGGGATTAGGCTTGAGCCTGAGTTCCTCCCCTGGGCTTACTCTGCAATGTAGAAATACCCTAAGAGGCTAAGATTCTCAAACAGTGATTTAGTTTGAAACAGCTGTTCATCACAAAATTAAATGTTCACATTTCTGAATGACAATCCAATGACAAGCAGCTCTCTTACCTGGCATAAGACCATAATTGGTTGGAAGCTATCCAAGGCTACCCTGAAGAAGAAATCAGTCTTGTAAAGAAGTCAATCTAGTCAACAGTAACACAGCTGCTAACAAAAAGTAAGTAACACCTGCACAGCACAATATTGAAAATAAGAATGTTTAATAACTAGGCCAAGAACTAAAAAAAATAAAAAGGACATCTGATTAAGGAGTAGTGCTGGCAGTAACAAACTTTATAAAACATGGGAAAATACCTCAATAAAAAAATCCTCCAAAAATGTGCTAAGGTATCTAATGCCAGAAGAATTAAATGAAGAAGAAAAGATCCCAGTCATAATGCGTGCTCAGGACACAAGAGATACATATAAATTACAATGAATAAATATGACCCACAAATATTCATAGCAAAAATTCATAAAATTCATAAAAGATCATAGCAAAATACTATTTGTTAGTCTAAATATTAATGTGAAAATTTCAGCTAAGTTTGCAGACCAAGTGAGTGAATTTTATGTAATGCTCACTCATACACATACATATACACGTTACCATGTACCATATATGCATATAGCTATATATTTAGAACAAACACTAGGCAAGTAGAATGATACATACATGTACATACACATTAGACATTGCCAATGGGAGTCTTGCCATTGACTTCAATGGGCTTTGGATCAGGCCCATTATGCTCCCCCGTAATGTAGTTTTATGGAACTCTGGAGGATTTGGATCAGTAATAAAATGCAACGCTTTGGAAAGGAAGAAGTGGAGGATAGGGCGGCGGCGGTCATATTATATACCACTGTACATCAACACACACATATGCATGCACCAAGACAAAATTTTACCCACCAGCTAAAATAAATATTTTCAAAAACCTGCCCTGGTGGGGAGAGGAAGAGGAAGAAGAAGAAAAAGAAAATGCATGATTCTTATACTTTTTTTTGTTTGTTTGTTTCAAATTGATTCAATTCCGGGGACTGGGAATTACACTGGACTAAGGTCTAGAATTTGCTAATTTCAGTCCTAGATCAAAAATTTTTTTCAAAAAACAAAAACAAACCAAAAAACCCACTACTAGGCCAACGGACCAATTACAGTGTTTTCAGTGAAATATCTCAAAACTTACTAGAGCTAACAAATTGATACATTTGTAAATGATAAAAGAATAGAAAGACCAGTTTCCAATTGATAATATTTATTAGTTATTTGAGCTAGCATCCAATGCGTGTTAGTTAGGCACTTCCCAAATACTTAAGAATGATGCTCCCTGCATGATAGTTATGGCTGCGAACACTTACAATTCACCCCTGGTTACACTGGCACATGTAGGACCAAATGATGCAACTAGGATGCTAAAGTAGTGAGAACATGGGGTTGATTTATCTGTAGTTTTATCAGGGACAATCACAGTCAATGGTTAGCCATGCAGATTCCTTATGGAAAACAAATTTTGCTTGTTTTAACCCATGGACTAATTAGACCAAAGAGATTGGGATGGCAGTTTGAACTTTGACCAGCTCAGGGGAAGAAAGAGAAAGGCATGGGAATTATCCAAGTCGAACCTCCAAACATTTGGAGGTTCAATTATCTCTAGCTGATACATACAGCAATTTGATTTGCTCTTAAGCAGCAAGGGACTGTACTTAATGGAGATGACTATCTGAATTGATTTAAAGTTAATTTGTTTCAGAAGGCTGTGAAATTGCTTTGAGTTCAATGCCTGCAGTCATTTCTGTGAGATGACATTAAAATGATTAAGTCTTACATGAACTCCACAATAGGTTCAGTGTATGTTCACCACTTAATATCACACCTCCAGCCATGTCAGGATTCTTTATTTTTTGACTAGGTAGTGGTGGTGACAGTGAGGTCATCTGTATCTTCAGAATAGTCCAGGCACAGCATGTGATTACCAGCAGGATTCCTCCCTTGATTCCATGTTAGACGTAAAATGAGTGAGATGCTGGAAGGTTAAGTTACTGAGACTATGGCACAGGATGAGCGGCAAGCAGTTACCAGGTACAGTTACAGAAAATTAACTGTGTCATTCCACAGTAGCTCAGCCTTGCATAAGGCATATTTTAAATTTGCACATACAGCAGAACCCCAATTAACTGAACTGCACTTACCACAAGTTGGGCTATCTACTTGGTCTTTCTGTACGAAAGTCTTAGCTGTTCTTCTGTTCAAAGGCAATTGCTTCCCCCTTTTCATGCAAACAAATCTAACTTCCTTCTTACATGGAGACAGTCAGGGTCCCAGTTGTAGCTACACGTTTGCCCTACTACTCTTGCCTGACCTGAACTGCACCTCTGGAGCCATCTGTATTGCAGAGCCACCCAGATGATGAGAGGCATGTATGGAGAGAGAGAGCCCTAAAAAACCCCAAACCAAGCAACCTACCCAAGTTTTATGTTTGGTCTATTAATCCAGAGGCAAGTCAGAAATATTAGACTAAATGAATTTATTAAATGCAGCACTTGCATCCACAGATTTCTTTTACAAAAGTAGCTATCATGAGCCTCATTTTACAGATGGGAAAACTGAGTCACAGAGGGTGAAGAGACTTGCCCACGGTCACCCAGGGAGTCACTGCTAGAACCAAGAATGGAGCCGTTTCCCAGGCTACTGACCTAGCCACTGGCCCACAATGCCCTCAAAACAGTCTCTCCTGTAGGCATCCAAAAAACCCTCCAGGCCCAACAGGATCTCTTATCACAAGCCAGCAGAGTTACCTCTTCTGAACAACTCACTGGCTAACCAATGATTGTGGGAGCAGGACATCAGTATCTACTGGATTTTTTGCTAGCTGATTAACCCTTTCATGGGGGTCATATTCGCTGAACCTGATCTGGTTTAAGTGGCTCAGCCTGAATTCTGAATCCATCTGTCTGAGACCTTTACCAGCACAAATTATATCCTCACAGCACTTGGGGAATCTGGAATAAAAGAGGTGGAGGGTTGCACTAGGAGGGTTTATAGGCAGGGTGAAGAAAGAAGCTGTGATCTCTTTCCCTTTATAATAACCACTTGCCCCCCAGCACTCTACTGGGCTCTCTGTTTTTTTCTCTCAATGCTCCTCTGAGTTGTGTTGTCATCTCCAGTCTTCCCTTACATGGCCCTTAGAACAGGCGAGATGGGAAGCAACATGAATTCCCATGAAGTACATCAAACAACTGGCTGGCTGTGCCAGCTGCACCAGAACAAACACATCCCTCAAATATCTAGTGATTTATGGTGGATGGTGGGGAGAGACAAGGCTCATCTGTGGAGCCACTGCTGCTGCAAGTCCCTCTCCCCCCTTATATCTAGGAGATGCAGAAGATACTGCAGCGTGCACTGAAGTACAGACAGGACCAGAGACATGCGAAGGGAAGCATTACAGGGGTGTAGCATTAAGTTAGTCAAAGCTTTTAACCACGGCCAGAAAAGGAGCCACTGCAAGAAGCTGGGGCATAATCAGAGGGAAGTAGAATGGACGACTGATGGTTCAGGGAGAAGAGATGACCGCGCTGCTGTGGGTGAGGGCAGAGTGCGACAAGGATACTTTATCTAGGAACCCACATGAAAATGAGTTTGGCAAGCTCATTTACAAATTTTTAGGCCACTTGATTCCATGCGGCCTAAGTCACTACACCACGTTACGTATTTATAATCAGGAACTTAGCTACTGTTTGTTTTTAATTTCTAAAACAAATTGTTATTGTGCTTCTCACATTCAATGCATTGAGCCAACCTCACAAAAAGATGACCAAACAACTGTGCCCAGCAAGCCATGTTATAACAAATGTATCAGACAAATCTACTTTTGAATCATAAATCAATACACCATTTATCCAATATAACAAACAATAAATGGCTCCTGAGCGTCCCGGCAGCAATAGCAACAATATTTCTAAAGACAAACTTCATATTATTCCCCTCATCACCTCTCCCAAAGAGGATAAGATTAGCATATGATGTTAGTGAACAGCAGTATGTGAAAGGAATTCTATAAAGAAAGCACAACATAAGATTTCCTATATCGAACATAAATCATGCCTTTAAAAATGTTCCTGAATCCCTGCCACCTAGGGGAACCAACCAAACAGTTCTGGAGCAAGCCCCATCTTCTCTGTAACTAAACCGGTTTAAACTCAACCAGATTCAACAGAAGCACATCTGAAAGTATGCACCCTACTAGGGTACCATTGTTCTTCGACACTGTTTAAAATGGTTATAAAATGGTGTGTGTGTGTGTGTGTGTGTGTGTGTGTGTGTGTGTGTGTGTGTGTGTGTGTGTGTGTGTGTGTGTGTGTGTGTGTGTGTACACAATGTTAAACACTTTTAAGCTGTGTCACCATCCTTAGCATAGTACAGAAGTTGTAAAAAGGACAGTGCTTTATTTATGGCATATTCAACCAGTGGGACACGTAGGGAAATCAGAACTTTTTGTGTACCAAATTTTAAAACCAGAGGCTAAAAGATCCATGTGCAAAAATGTGCATGTAATTGCACTCCTATGTACGTATGCACTGTTCTCATCACAAGCCCAAATTGGGCCTTGCACATACTAGGGTTCCAAGTGCCTGGTTTTCGACCGGAAGACCCGGTCGAAAAGGGACCCTGGTGGCTCCAGTCAGCACCGCTGACCAGGCCATTAAAAGTCTGGTTGGTGCGGGGCAGGCAGTCTCCCTGCCCAGCTCTGCGCTGCAACATCTCCCTCGGCTACTAGGAGGGGGGATGACCAGCGGGGCTCCATATGCTGCCCCCGCCCCGAGCACCAGCTCTGCAGCTCCCATTGACCGGGAATCACAGCCAACCGGAGATGTGGGGATGGTGCCCATGACTGGAGAAAGCACCCAGAGTCACTTGGCCATGCCTTCTCCTAGGAGCTGAGGAACATGTCCCCGCTTCTGGGAGCTGCATGAGGCAAGCACCGTGCCAGGAGCCTGCACTCCGAACCCCCTCCTGCACCCCAACCCCCTTTGCCCCAGCTGAGCCCTCTCTTGCACCCCAAACCCCTCATCCCCAACCCCACCCCAGAGCCCGCACCCCCAGCAGGAGCCCTCACACCCACACCCCAACCCTCTGCTCCAGCCAGAGCCCCCTCCCACACCCTGAACCTCTCGTTTCTAGCCCCACCCTGGAGCCCGCATCCCCAGCCCAGAGCCCCTTCCCATACCTCAACCCCTGCCTCACAGAGTCCCCCTTCCACTCTGAACCCATTGGCTTCACCTTCCAGCCTGGAGCCCCCTCCTGTACCCCAAACCCTTCATCCCTGGCTCCACCCCAGAACCTGCACCCCCAGCTGCATCCCTCACCCCCTCCCGCATCCCAACACAGAGCCCCTTCCCGCCCCCAACTCTCTCCCAGAGCCCACACCCTGCACCACCTCCCTCACCCCAACCCCGTGCCCCAGGCCAGAGCCCCTTCCTGCACCCCAAACTCCTCATCCCTGGCCCTACCCCAGAGCCCACACACCCAGCCCAGAGCCCATAACCCCTCCCACACTCCAAACCCCTCGGCCTCAGCCCGGAGCCCCCTCCTGCACCCCAAATCCCTCATCCTCGGCCCCACGCTGGAGCCCACACCCCGAGCCGGAGCCCTCACCCACTCCCTTACCCCAACCCCTTACCCCAGCCTGGTGAAAATGAGTGAGTGAGGGTGGGGGAGAGCGAGCGACAGAGGGAGGGTGATGGAGTGAGTGGGAGCAGGGCCTCGGGGAAGGGGCAGGGCAAGGATGCTTGGTTTTCTGCGATTAGAAAGCTGGCAACCCTAGCACACACGAGTGCACATTGAGAAACAAATCTGAATTAGCATGCTGGGAAATTACTTACTCTTTGAAATCCCCATTAAAAAAATAGACTTTTTCATACAGACAAGAATGAAAACAGAAACAGCATTTTAGCAAAGTTAAAATCTTTTTCCTTCACAGTTCAGTACGTAGCACTTTAAAAACAAATAATGCATCTGAACTTTTAGGTGGCCTCATTTTACCCGGGTAGTATTTTAAATGCCACCACACTGGTGCCTTGTGCAAGTACAGGTTTTCTGTACTCTATATATGCATTCTGTCACTTGCCAGCTAAGATGTTCTCAAGTGGCTCTGGATTCACTCCTGCCAGAAAATTATAGAAGAAAATATTGATCTCTTGTCATGAGACAAGGTTCCCTATATCCTTTAACATCTCTCCTTATCTTTATTCCCTGTGTCAGAAAAGGGTTATGCACTACACAGGGAAACATGATTACAAAATCATGCAGTAAGGACCAGGTTGGAAAAATAAAGTGAATCTGAATGTGTGCCCCATTACACGTTGTCTATAGTTTGAAATTCTGTTCTTTTTTCAGAGACCCCACGTGTCATTAAACCCAGAAGATTAACTTACAGATAGGCAGAGGGACAAAGCCTGCTCACAAGATTTATATTTGTCCAACAGGTTCAGATAAGCATTAAAGCTTTGTAATTTAAACTAAACAGTGTGTCATTACAGTATATATTCCAGTCGGAAAAAATGCCTAAGTATGGATTACCCTATATAAACAGCTCTAGGAGTCTTAGCTGCATTACAGTACCAATACCTGTGATAGCAGTCTCACCCCCCAAGAGAATGGACATGTTTTTCCCTCTCTCTCTGCATCTGATCCCAGAACCCAGATTATAGAGTAGATATATGGTGTATGCTTTACTGGCTTTAGATACTCTGTTAAATTTGCTCCACCACTAAATATCCATGGTCATTTTTGTTCAATAAGGGAAATTATGAACCACTTGCTTTCCTGTTAGATACAATTAGATTACTTGCTGAAATAGAAAATCTTCTCAAGGATAGCCTTTGTCCCTTATTTTATTAAAATGTATTTATAAACAGAATCAAATAGTGATTGTTTGCTAGATTTGAAATGGTCTGCACTGCCATTTCCACATTAACTTTTTCAGCTTGTTTTTTGTTGCAGCCTTACATTTTAACAAAATGCCCAGAAAGTCTGCTTGAAACTGAATATCCAACATTTGCAAAAATGGGTATATAACTTAATCTGACTTTGACCTTCACTAATTTCATCTACTTTTGAACAAGATTAATGTCATTAATAATAACTTTAAGTGACAATATACCTATAAATATTATTTAAATTCTTAACAGGAGGCTTTGTATTTTTTGTCAAAGAAATATACAGGCAGGCTTAATTTAACAAAAGAACCACATTAAGTAACTTACCGCCTATTCTTAGTTTTCTTACCCATGATGACATTAAATCTCAGTATGATTTTCTCTCTCACCAAAAGTTCACAGAGTACAAATGCACCACGTTAGCAAATTTAAACAAATAAGCTATGCTAAAAATCTATCAAAATTTATACTCTGAACATTCCAAAATATATGGACCATTTGGGACTAATTGCCCTTACTTAAATGAATAGGGCAACCTAACATTTATCCATGCACCAAACTCCATATGCAAAGTTGTCAACTGTAACTCTGATCAAATATTCTTACTTCAAAATTTCCCTTGCTTAAATAGGAAAAGTGAACTTCCATTTATTTTTGAAAGTTTACTGTTCATTCATAACAACTTTAAAATTAAAGTCTTCGCAGTATGTTCTATAAACAGTTGTTGTAACACTCTCTTTCTGGATAATGCACTGAAGTTAAATATTTTGTATTAACCCATATCCAATCTTTATATTTAGCAGTTTTCTTTCTTACTAATTAAGCTGCTATCTGTATAAACAAACATCAATATTTGATTTCTTCTATGAGCCTGTATTGGCCACTCTGCAAACTTGATTCATTTGCACATAAATGCTCTGGAAGGCAAATTGAACCAACTAATATATGTACGTGCACAGACTTTTTGTCAAACATATTATGCACTTAAGATGAATTCAGTATAAATCACCATCCTAGCCACACAATTAAATACTATAAGCTTCCTTAACTCTCAGCTCAGACTTTTCTAATCTCCAAAAGAAAGCAAAGCCAGATGGCCGAGAACAACTGCTAGGAACCACATAGGGCCACAGAAAATACCTGAAGTTCTTAGCAATATAGTGAAAAATACCTTCTGTTTCAAGTTACCGATATGCCCATATAGAGCAGGATGCATCTTTTTCAATGCAATCGATGCATCCCACATTATAGGCTAGTTAGTCCACCTGGTACTAAATTAAGAAGTCCATTTTCTTGTCAAGGGTACAGATGACAAAGATGCTATACATTTAACACAATTCTTGATGTGGCGACTGAAATGATCATCTGCAGAAACAATGTACCACTTGTTCACCAAGGCCAACACAGAGATGGTCCATTTAGGTATGTGGCTGTGCAAACTGTATTCTAACCACTGCATCTGTAGCATCTTCAGATGGGTACCTTTGAGCCAGGCCAGTGGTTTAGGGGCAGCACAACTAGCTGCTGGATGGGGGATCTCAGATTAGCTAGGTCTCAGGCTTGGCCCCTCGTTGCCAGGCTGTGAATGGTGAAAGAGAAGCCACAGGCCTCATTTTCTGGGTGACTGCTCAAGAGCAGGACTGATGGGACTTAAAAGGGAACACTGCCCAGCGCTCCATAGCTAGAAGGACCCAACATTTGAAGATGGTGTGTAGGACAAGAGACCCCAAAAGAGATCACTTGCAAAACATATAGGGATGAAGTACCACTGACTTCTAAATAACCCATCTACTGCATTTTGTTGATAATGCTTAGTGCACAGAAAAATCAAACAGGTTTTCTGCACTGCAGAACCACAACAGCATGCCATACAAATTCATACGTTGTAGTACTCATTAATAGGATAATTCAACAGACAGCGGGTAGGCTGGCACCTGATTGCACGCTCCCTGAAACATAATTTGTCACTTTCAATTTAGACTTATCCAAATAAACTCATGAAATATTGTCTCTTCCACTTGCCAGGAGAGAGGATATTGATTTAAGGTGTTCATCTTTCATCTCTGGAGACTCAGATTCACATTTTAGGTTAAGTCACAGGATCAGACTGGTTTGGTGGTCTAAAATGAGCCCTTTGAGGAAAATACTCCACATCACAAAGCCACCACAACAGTCTTGAACAAGTTGGCAGCCACTGCTCATGAAAAGCCCAGAACTTCATGGGTTTAGACTGAGGTGTATTGGCAGAGCTGTGTGGGGACATATAACTGCAGCAGCAGGGGCTGTTATAGTTCCAAAATTAAATGTACTGGCAGAGATCGGGGGGACAAGAGTTTTGAACTGCAGTAACAGAGTGTGTCATAGGGCAGGATGGAGGTGCATTGACAGATCTGGTAGGAGAGGCTTGAAATAGCAAGGGGGCTGCTGGGTGGGATTGAAGGGCATTGGCAGAGCTGTGTGGGGAGCCCTGGACTGGAATAACAGTGGGGCTGCAGGGCAGGACTGAGGGGCATTGGCAGAGCAGTGTGGGGAGACCAGCACTGGGATGGCAGGGGGCTGCAAGGCAGGACTGAGGGGCATTGGCAGAGCTGTGTGGGGAGCCCAGGACTGGAATAGCAGGGGGCTGCAGGGCAGGACTGAGGGGCGTTGGCAGAGCTGTGTGGGGAGCCCAGGGCTGGAATGGCAGGGGACTGCAGGGCAGGACTGAGGGGCGTTGGCAGAGCTGTGTGGGGAGCCCAGGACTGGAACAGCAGAGGTTGCTGAAGATCAGTGTTAAGGAAAATTGGCAAAGCTGGGATGGCACCCAAGAAACCTAACATGGTAGGTCAGATCAAGACCAATGTGCAACGTCAAAATCAGGCAGACACCTGCCCATAGCATCCTTTATCTAATTGACCCAGAATTTTACAAAATATACACAACTTTCATCTGAGTGCAGCAAAGCACAAAAGGATGAAACTTTCTGGTTAAAAATAATCAACACTCAATAGTAGCACTGAGTGGCACCGCGGCCCACTGAAAATAATAGACGGACGCACAAGAGTCTCAGAGCTTCAGTTTAACACAACAGATGTTTTTGTAAAAAGGGGGAGCTTTTGAACAGTTTCTACAACGCAAATGGAGACAACTCCTGTTGCAAACAACTTTGAAAACCTGCTAGTTTGTATTCAGCACTTCTCTAAAATCCTACACCAACGTTTACATTCTGAGTAGTCAGGCTCAGACAAAGAGCATCTCAGAACAATTGACAGAGTTACCATGATGAATAACAGAGACAAAGATTAATAAGAAAAGAAAAAGAAAAATGGTGTAAACCAAGGAAGAAAAAAGATTTTCAGGCAAGAGTTCAGATGAGAGGGAGAGTTGATGAGGTGCAGAGGTACAGGATGGCTGTCCCAGGTAGTAGGAGCTGCAGAGCAAGTCTTGGCCCCAGCAATAATGAGACTGTATGGAGAGGTGGAGAAGAGTCCACTGGTGGATGAGAAGGGAAATCAGAAAGTTGAGCAGAGAGAGAAGGTCTGCAATAGGATGGAATGAGTTCATGAAGGGACCACACAAAAAGGGTCACTTGAAAGTTGGGGGGGAAAATAGCAAGGAGAGCAACTAAAAAGATACAACAACAGAGTTTTAAGACCTAACTATGGACAACCTAGAAAAATGTTACTTGGGAAGGAGATGAAATAGAGATCTAATACCATTATACTGCGTGAAGTTTGGAGGGATACCTAGGGACTGATCACACAGAACAAGAGCAATAAGACCAGGAGTAACGTACTCCTAGACCTTTAAGATCAGAAGGGACCATCATGATCATCTAGTGCGACCTCCTGCACATTGCAGGCCACAGAACCTCACTCACTCACTCCTGTAATAGACCCCTAACCTCTGGCTGAGTTACTGGAAGTCCTCATATCATGATTTAAAGACTTCAAGTTACAGAGACTCCACCATTTATACTAATTTAACCTGCAAGTGACCCACGCCACAGGCGGCAGAGGAAGGCGGAAAAAAAACAACAGGGTCTCTACCAATCTGACTTAAGGGAAAATTCCTTCCCAACCCCAAATATAGTGACCAGTTAGATCCTGAGCACATGGGCAAGACCCACCAGCCAGACACCTGGAAAAGAATTCTCTGTAGTAACTCAGAACCCTCCCCACCTAGTGTCCCATTTACTAAGAACTAATGGCAATACTTAGCATAGGAAAATATTTCTAAGGAGTCAGAGTAAAGCAGAATTGGCATGAACGGCCCAGTCTGGTAACAAGTTTATATTTTAACAGGGATTCCAGAAAGAAGTGAGGCAAATTTCTGGTAGGATTCATGTAGTGAAAAATCATGAATGATGTTCCTGAGTGACCCCTTGCAGCCCCAACCTTCTGTGAAACCTGCTCAGAAGATTCTCTGTCAGATTCCCACACCTTCCATGATGGAAATGTTTCAGCACATTACTACTGAAGCTCACTGGTGCATGAGTCGCCAGTGCCTATGAGGTCTCCCATTCCCTTCGACTGCTAAAAGTTATTTCTGTAAGTGGGTCAGCTAAACAGAAAAGCCGGTGGCTAAGGCAGAGACACGGCTCTTAATTTCAATGTTGACTTCTCCACAACAGAAATATCTATCCAAATTGGACTTTTAATATCCTTCTACCTTAAAAATAAACAAAATACTACATTTTCATTTACCTCTGAGGTACGTTTTTTATTTCTGAATTATAACCTTGAATTTTTTTAAGTTCAAAGACATTAATATTATAATTGCTTTTCCTCATCACCACAAAACTGCTGACCTTTAATTCTGATAAAACAATTTTGTACTGTGCTCTATTGAAACCTACCTGACATTTCAATTTGCTTGCATTTCCACACACCCCCGCCCAATATTGTTCAAACGGGGATGCCTAGTAGCTGGCTGACTTCAACCCCTTGTTTTCCAAGTGTACATGACATTAGTTTGCTCAAAGTAGTCGTTACACTTTGAATCTGTTTGCTGAAGCATTGTTACAACTCCTCACGCTCCCTGGCTGATAGAGGAAAATCAATTTTGATCCCTCAAAAGCAAGAGCTAGTCTCCAACTTAACACACCAATTTGGACAACTGCGACTGAAACTGAATCAGGAGTCATTTGTCATTCCTGTCATTTTACATTTGTGCTGACATCTTAAGGACTAGAATATATGTATATTTTTAAAAGGTGGAAAAAATGAGACTAAACTTCAGTTTTTCAGTTTGAAAAGCAGTTTGTCAATTACATTAGAAAAGTAGGGAAGATTGATGGGGTCAACAAAAACGTAATTCAGGTTTAAATTAACCTGCAACTTAAAGCAGCATAAGGCATTATACAAGAATGTAAAAAATTCCACTAAACTGATTTGGATCATTTTAAATGGTAAATAGGTCTTGCCCTTCTTTAATTTATCCTGGTCAAAATACATGAATTAAAAGACTCCAGTTTTAATAATCTGTAATCAAAGTAGAGTAATAGGAAGGTAAAATCCGTAGGAAACATGTACATTTTCCCATAGGGCACAGATTTAGCACTGTAAATATTCCATGCAGGTACATGAGAGGGGAAGAAAAAAAAAGCTTACGGTAGTGCTGAAAAGATGCACTATGCACATAATGCAGTAGTACCGAGAACTCTAACAAATGAAGGCAATCGAAAAAAAGGCAGTACTCACCCAAAACATTAAATTGAAAAGGAACATCATGTATTTCAAACAACACAGGCAGCCTCTTGCCATGTTGCACTTCTTAAATTCTAAAAGGAAAACAAAAGATAGATCCAGGTAAAACACCACATATTTGCTGCCTTTGGGTGCATTGTATTTGTCACTTTTTATGCCAGTCCCAGTTCCAATGCCGGTCCCTGTTCCAGCCCTGGTGTGGCTCTGTGTGCGTGATCCAGCAGTGCCGTAAAAAGCTCCAGCAGTAAAACCTCGACCAAACTGCCTGCCTGAGGTAGAAGGTTTAGCAAAGTCCGAGTCCTTGCTATCCAAAGATGGACTACGGTGAATTGAAGAATCCTCACTACTTGACTTCTCCATGATCTCTCTTTTCACAGTTGTCAGATTTAATGTCTAGCATCTCTCAGCATTAAATGCAATGCCTTGTGAACTCCACAGTCATACAAGGATGATTTTTCTTTATCTTAATAAACAAATCACATAATCACTGTAGAATTTATTGCAATATTCCCTGCATTGCTGCTCTTTTTTCTTTTTTATACCAAAGTAAGCTGTACAATAGGTATCTGCAGCTTTGATTTATGCACCAGCATCCCATGCAGGAACAATCTCATGACGTCTTGACGAATTGGATATGAATAACTTAGCTTTTTATTTAAAATACCATAAACTCTTTCTTCCCACTCTCAGTCCTCTGATCTACAGACAGCAGATGGTCCTTATATCCATTTCCAAAAGGGCAGTCCAGTACATCTGGAAGACTTTCTCCAGCCTGAGCACTTTTCTTGCTCTCTCAGCTCTCTTCTCTGCCTCACTCTGACTGCTTCTCACATGCTGTTTTTTTTTTTTTTACCCGTTTGCAGTATCTCATTCAGTAATCAGCTATTGGAGCTCACTCTCAGTGTTGCACTGCTGTTGATGTGAAATCATCAGCAACTGCAACCACTGGGCATTTCCCACAGAAATCCCTGACTTAACTATCAAGTAATACATCCACTCTCTGGATAGCCCCTCCCCTCTACTTTACATCTAGCCAATTAGAACAAGCCTTCCCCCAAGGAATGCCTCCATGACATAATATCTTTAATAGGATTAGTATTACTCTTTGACTATACAAGTGCACAACAGAAAATCTCTTTAAATGTCAAGTACTGTTTAGCTGTTTATGGGCAAGAATCATGAGGTAATGATACTCCTTTAATGTAATAAAAGCTGTAAAAGTAAGGATTAGATACACAGAAGTTAACAAACCCCCAATGAAATAAATGGTAACTATATACTTTTACATTTTTTGCTGCTTAAATGAATGGCGTGGGACAAGCAACTGGAACCGGCTAGCACCTAGTGTTTGTCTAATAGGCACATTTCTCAGTTATACACGCACATAGTATGACGCCATCAACTGTGATATAATTAACCATAACATGAAACACAGAGCTGCTGTCTTTTTACAGGGTAATCAATCAATCCTAAATCTGAATGTTACAGTATCTGAGCCTGCAGCTATTTACACACTATTTAACTGGTATGTCAGAGATTACTCTAGCACGGTGGCTCTCAACGTTTCCAGACTACTGTACCCCTTTCTGGAGTCTGACTTGTCTTGCATACCCCAAGTTTCACCTTGCTTAAAAACTACTTGTTTACAAAATCAGACATAAAAATATAAAAGCGTCACAGCAAGCTGTTACTGAAAAATTGCTCACTTTCACCACATAATTATAAAATAAATCAACTGGAATATCAATATTGTACTTACATTTCGGTGTATAGTATATAGAGCAGTATAAACAACTGATTGTATTAAATTTTAGTTTGTAATAATTTCACTAGTGCTTTTTATGTAGCCTGTTGTAAAACTAGGCAAACATCTAGATGAGTTGATGTATCCTTTGGAAGACCTCTGCATGCCCCCAGGGATACGTGTACCGCTGGTTGAGAACCACTGCTCTAGCATACAGTATTCTCTCAGCGTTCTTTCATTATAGATAATGTCTGTGAACTAAAAACTCTGACCTGAACGCCCTATTCCTTTCTAGACAGCAACCATTCTCACACTTGGCAGTGCAATGCCTCATGGCATGACTCTACAACACAAGTGGGATAATGATATCAAGACTTCCTATAACACAGATACTGTGTTAGCTTTCCAATGTTATCTGGAAAACCTACACTAAGTGGACTCCCCTGGAGCATGTGGAGTTTTCTGGGTTTGCTTGCTGTTTTAAAACTGGTTTCACATTAGCTGTGCATGTTCATAAACTGGCATAAGAGCACCAATAATTGCGTAAAGGAACTGTCCACACAAAAGATAGAAATCCATGTAAATAAAACCCAACGTTAACAGACCATTAAGTTTGCATAGTAAAGCACTCAAGCCAGGAAATGCAAAAATCATGCACAACCTTAGCTCTGACCTCTCATGTATACACACTACAACACAGCCTTTAATTATGTGACCACATGTATTGAGAAAATAATAGGGCTGTCTATTAATCGCAGACAACTCACGCGATTAACTGAAAAAAATTAATCATGATTAAAAAATGAATTGCGATTAATTGCAGTTTTAATCACACTGTTAAACAGAATACCAATTGAAATGTATTAAATATTTTCGATGATTTTCTACATTTTCATATATATTGTATTCTGTGTTGTAATTGAAATCAAAGTGTATATTATTCTTGATTACAAATATTTGCACTGTAAAAGAAACAAAAGAAATAGTATTTTTTAATTCACCTCATACAAGTACTGTAGTGCAATTTCTGTGTGGTGAAAGTGCAACTTACAAATATACATTTTTTTGTTACATAACTGCACTCAAAAACAAAACAATGAAAAACTTCAGAGCCTACAAGTCCACTCAGTCCTACTTCTTGTTCAGCCAATTGTGAAGACAAACACGTTTGTTTACATTTACAGGAGATAGTGCTGCCCTCTTCTTATTTACAATGGCATCAGAAAGTGAGAACAGGTGTTTGCATGCACTTTTGTAGCTGGCATTGCAAGGTATTTATGTGCCAGATATGCTAAACATTCGTATGCTCCTTCACGCTTCGGCCATCATTCCAGAGAACATGCTTCCATGCCGATGACGCTCATTAAAAAAATAAATGTGTTAATTAAATTTGTGACTGAACTCCGTGGGGGAGAATTGTATGTCTCCTGCTCTGTTTTACTCACATTCTTCCATATATTTCATGTTATAGCAGTCTTGGATGATGACCCAGTACATGTTGTTTGTATTAAGACCATTTTCACTGAAAATCTGACAAAATGCAAACAAGATAGCAATGTGAAATTGCTAAAGATAGCTACAACACTTGACCCAAGGTTTAAGAATCTGAAGTGCCTTCCAAAATCTGAGAAGGACGAGGTGTGGAGCATGCTTTCAAAAGTCTTAAAAGAGCAACACTCCAGTGAGGAAACTGCAGAATGTGAACTACTAAAAAAGGAAATCAACCTTCTGCTGGTGGCATCTGACTCAGATGATGAAAATGTACATGCGTTAGTCCGCACTACTTTGGACTGTTATCGCGCAGAACCCGTCATCAGCATGGATGCATGTCCCCTGGAATGATGGTTGAAGCATGAAGGGACATATGAATCTTTAGCACATCTGGAACGTAAATATCTTGTGCTGCCAGCTACAACAGTGCCATGAGAACACCTGTTCTCATTTTCAGGTGACACTGTAAACAAGAAGCGGGCAGCATTATCTCCTGCACATGTAAACAAACTTGTTTGTCTGAGCAATTGGCTGAACAAGAAGTAGGACTGAGTGGACTTGCTGACTCTAAAGCTTTACATTGTTTTGTTTTTGCGGGCAGTTTTTTTTTTGTACATAATTCTGCATTTGTAAGTTCAACTTTTATGATAAAGAGATTGCACCACAGTACTTGTATTAGGTGAATTGAAAAATACTATTTCTTTTGTTTTACAGTTCAAGTACTTGTAATCAAAAATAAATATAAAGTGAGCACTGTACACTTTGTATTGTGTGTTGTAATTGAACTCAACATATTTGACAATGTAGAAAACATTAAAAAATTTAAATAAATGGTACTCTATTACTGTTCAACAGTGCAATTAATTGCAATAATCGCACGATTAATCGTGATTAATTTTTGTAATCGCTTGACAGCCCTAGAAAATAATCCATTTTTTTTCAAGCTTAGATCTATGTACCCAGCAGCACCTTGTAATATGTTGTCATCCTTATATACCAATACTAAATTTATGATCATATCATCAAATGCACAACTGCTGAGGCAGTAGTACTGCTGAAAAGGATCTGGGGGTTATAGTGGATCACAAACTGAATACGAGTCAACAATGTGATACAGCTGCAAAAAAGGCTAATATTCTGGGATGTATTAACATAAGTGTCATATGTAAGACGCGGGAGGTAATTGTCTGCTCTACTCGGCACTGGTGAGGCCTCAGCTGGAGTACTATGTCCATTTCTGGGCACCACACTTTAGGAAAGATGTGGACAAATTGGAGAGAGCAATAAAAATGATAAAAGATTTAGCAAACTTGACCTATAAAGAAAGATTTAAAAAACAGGGCATGTTTAGTCTTGTGAAAAGAAGATGGATGGGGGACCTGATAACACTGTTCAAATATATTAAGGGCTGTTATAAAGAAGACAGTAATCAATTGTTCTCCACCTCCGCTGAATGTGGGACAAGAAGTAATTGGCTTAATCTGCAGCAAGGGAGATTTAGGTTGCATAGTAGGAAAAACTTTCTAACTACAAGGATAATTAAGCACTGGAATAAGCTTCCAAGGAAAGCTGTGGAATCCCCATTCTTGGAGGTTTTTAAGAATACTTTAGACAAACGTGTCAAGATGGTCTAAGTTTACTTGGACCTGCCTTAGAGCAAAGGCTAGACTAGATGACTTCTCAAGGTCCCTTCCCGCCCTATATTTCTATGATTTTATAAAGGTATGAAGTATCTGCAGTGACAGACATGTTCTACAAGTTCTGCTTACTGTTAAGTATTTTCACTACCTTGCCATGAAATATGCTCTATACATAACACTGATTTGTCTCTCTTCTCTGAGCACAGCTTCAACACTGACAGGCTCCAATCCACTAATCAACCACATGAATAACTTTACTCACATAAGTAGTCCCAAGTTGTGCTGGACAGTTCCATTCCTATGACCATCCCAACCCGTGTCCTTCTGTGAGTGAGTGAGTGAAGTTACTCAGGTTTGTATGTGTTTGCAAGATAACATCCCAGTGTGTTCAGGGGTTTGGAATGGGTTCTTAGGGGGGTTGGAACGGGTCACATATGAGGAGAGATTAGAGAGGCTGGGACTCTTCAGCTTGGAAAAGAGGAGACTAAAGGGGGATATGATAGAGGTATATAAAATCATGAGTGATGTGGAGAAAGTGGATAAGGAAAAGTTATTTACTTATTCCCATAATACAAGAACTAGGGGTCACCAAATGAAATTAATGGGCAGCAGGTTTAAAACAAATAAAAGGAAGTTCTTCTTCACGCAGCGCACAGTCAACTTGTGGAACTCCTTGCCTGAGGAGGTTGTGAAGGCTAGGACTATAACAGCGTTTAAAAGAGAACTGGATAAATTCATGGTGGTTAAGTCCATAAATGACTATTAGCCAGGATGGGTAAGGAATGGTGTCCCTAGCCTCTGTTCGTCAGAGGATGGAGATGGATGGCAGGAGAGAGATCACTTGATCATTGCCTGTTAGGTTCACTCCCTCTGGGACACCTGGCATTGGCCACTGTCGGTACACAGGATACTGGGTTAGATGGACCTTTGGTCTGACCCGGTACGGCTGTTCTTATGTTCTAAACTAGGTCAGAAATGGTTTCACAGACAAATACCCTAACAAAATTGTATTAAAGAGTGAATATCCTAGTATTTATTTTATTTTTTGTCACGATGATGGGAACTGTATTTGCCCCTCATGAGCTATCCTCAGGGGCCAAGATTTCCAAAAATTGGAGCCTAAAGATAAGCTCCTAAATTCAAATGTATGCTCCTGTCTGAGAAACACGGGAGCTGCTGCATGATCAGCACTTTTGAAAATTGGGCAGGTACCTAAATATGATTTTAGAAGCCCAACTATTTTTGAAAATTTTGGCCACGGTGTCTTCTAATGTTTTCACACTGAATTGCAGATAGTTGCTTTAAGATCTTTTAAACTGTTTTTCCTTCACTTTAGTGAGAGTTTATTGTACAGAATTTGCCTCGCTGTCCATCAGATCTGAAAGTTAATGTTTCTAAACTCCCAAGTGAAGCTAAACTTTTTTCCACGTAAGCTGACATACGAATGTAGGTATGCTCCTAACTGACAAATACTTAATTGTATTAAACAGCAATAACATTTACACTGAGGTGTACTAAGGAAGCACAAATGATAATTAAGGTTACTATTTGGTCACGGATCTCCACTAGCAGATCTCCATGACTTCAGCCCGCAGCTGCTGGGAGCTGCAGGGTACCCCTGCCGCCACAGGTGGCAGGAGGGGGGAATCCCCCAGCAGCTTCCCAGCCACTGGGGCCATGGGTGGTGCGGAGGAATTCCCCACAGCTCCCCAGTCCCCACGGATGTGGGGGGGGGGGCATCCCCCGCAGCTCCCCAGCCACCACAGGTGGGGGTCCCTCCCAGCTCCAAGCCACAGCAGGGCAGGGTGCTGGACCCTCCTCCCTCCCTGTTTTGTCATAGACATTTGTAGTAAAAGTCAGGGACAGGTCACAGCTTTTTGAATTTTTGTTAATTGCCCGTGACCTGTCCGTGACTTTTACTAAAAATGTCCATGACAAAATCATAGCCTTAGTGATAATATCTTTAGCACAAAAGTTTACATTGTATAATTGCAAATTATATGTATATGTGAAAACTCAGACCTTTGGTAACCTTAAGCTCTCTGCCTCAGTTTCTCCATCTGTAAGTGGTGATAATTATTTATTTACCCACCCTGCGGTTCAAACACTGAATGGGATGTTTATGGGTTTTAAATTGACTCTGTTCATTGGATTTTTTTAATTTTTAACGGTACAGTCTACACTACCCACCGGATTGACAGGTAGCGATTGATCTATCGGGGATCGATTTATTGCGTGTAGTGTAGATGCGATAAATCAATCGCTGATCGCTCTCCCGTCAACTGCTGAACTCCAGCTTGGCGAGAAGCAGAAGCAAAGTCGACGAGGGAGCCGCAGCGTGCCGCAAGGACGCAAAGTAAGTAATTTTAATTCAGTCTAAGATATGTTGACTTCAGCTATGCTATTCTCATAGCTGAAGTTGCTTATCTTAGATCGATATCCGCCCCCCCAATGTAGACCAGGCCTAAGTGTAGAAACATTTTTATTGGGCTTAAGTTTTTTAAAAGCTTATTTTTACAACTTTTCAATATCGGGCCATAGCTAAGTTGACCTAAAATGTTATGAAAGACTTGTTTTCTTATTAAAAGGGATTTTGCATGAACATTTCCATTGCATTTCACCAAAACTCATCATTTGTTAGACGATAGCAATGGCTGATTTGCATCACAGGTTCTGCTTAAACATTCTGTTCCATTGAACTGACAATAGAATGAACAATTATTGCTTGCCTGACTGTCTTTGAAATGTTGTATCTCCTGCAATGTACTCTTATTAATGTCTCAGTCAAGTAATAACATTATAGGTACCTGTCCCCCACTGCCTACTCTGAGTGGCCTTGTGCCTACACTACACAACATGATGAAAAATATAAATCAGTATATGTTTTTTAAAAGGGTACAGGAAGGCTTTCCCCTTATGATTTCCAGTACTTGCCTTATGTGGAATTGTTTCCATCCTTGTATCATTTACCCTACCTTTAAATGTCATACATTCATGTAGCAGTACAGCCAGTCCCAGGTATACAAAAATCATGAAATTGGGTTAAAAATCATAAGCTTTTTAAAAATACTATATTTGGATTTTTTTTTAATCTGTCTTCTGATTTTAAAGCTTTTTCATGGTTCATGTTTTAAAGGTTTTCTCCACAATGGCTAGAAATTTACTTTTTTTTTTTTTTTTTAAATGAAAGCTCATATTCTCTCATGATCCCATGACTCCAGGATCTGGGGCTTTCAGAAAAATGCCAAATATTACGAGACTTCAAAGTATATTATTTAAAAATAACTGAAATTTGAGCTTGTAACCATAAACACATATTAATTCCCCAATCTTGCAATGGCATCTCTCTTTGCAAAGCCCTGGACCTGCACAGAACCCCACTGAAGTCAGCAATGAATGGCATCAATGCAAAGGGTCATCCTTGTAGATCTGATCACAGGCTAAGCAAATATATTTCTGTGTACTGAAGTGTGATCTAATGGATATGGCACTACACTGGGACTCAGGAGATCTGGGATCTACTCCCAGATCTGCCACAGGCCCACTTGTTGACTTTGGGCAATTTTTTCGCACTGCTCTGTGCCTCAGTTTCCCCATCTGTACAATAAGGAATAATGATACTGACCTCCTTTGTAAAACTTATAAAGAACTTCTCATGAGAAGTTCTTTATAAGCGCTAGGTATTATTATAAATGCTAAGAGGTAGATGAGGTATTCAGCACCATATCAATTACAAATAAGGCTACGTTTTAGTCACAGGTATTTTTAGTAAAAGTCATGGACATGTCACGGGTAGTAAACAAAAATTCACAGCCCATGACCTGTCCATGACTTCTACTATATACCCCTAACTAAAATGTGGGTGGGGTGCCGTGGGTGCTCTGGGGGGTGGGGGCATCTGGGAGTGGTGCAGGTGCTGGGGGAGGTGGCCCAGGACCCCCACTGGTGCTGGGGGGTGGAGGGTTGCAGGGCCCGTCAGGGGCTTCCTACCCAGCTCTGTGTATCCCTGCAGTCCTAGGTGGCAGAGGGGCCAGGGAGCGCCGCATGCTGCTCCTGCCATAAGCGCCAGTTCCACAGCTCCCGTTGGCTATGAACCACAGCCAATGGGAGCTGTGGGGGCAGGGCCTGTGGGCAGAGCATGGAGCCCCCTGGTCCCTCCACCTAGGAGGAGCTGCAGGGCAATGCCAGTGGGAGCTAGGGAGCCTCCCACCCTGAAGTAAGCACACACCCCTCACTTCCCAACCACCTGCCTCCTCCCACACCCCCAAACGTCTGCTGCTGGCCCAGGAGCTGCCCAGCTCCGGCAGCCCCTGAGCCACCACCAGCCACTGCAGAAATCACAGAGGTCACATAAAGTCACAGAATCCATGACTTCCATGACAGACTCGCAGCCTTAATTATAAACAACATGTGAGGTGTTTTTTGTTTGTTTAATATAAATTCTGGAGTCCCCCTTGAAATGAAGACTGGTGAGTTTTGCTTTGCTGCATGTGCCACAATGCACAGTTCTAGGCTGTCACAGCTAACCTAGTAGCACTCAGCCTTGCTGGACCGTGAAGCTGGCCTAGACAGAGCATCAGATAAGTGGAGGTTTTGAAAATATTATTGTATACCCTATGGGATTAAGCCAGGGTATAAAGATATATATTTTACAGACTTTTTACTGATCCCACTGTAGTCTAGCTCCCGTCTTCCCCCAGGACTGAAGGGCTGTGGTGACATCACAGAAGAGCACGGGTTGGGATGGTCATAGGAATGGAACTGTCCAGCACAACTTGGAAACAAACAAGGGGAAACCAGATTTAAGTTAATATTAAGTTGATTGTTTACTTTATACCTCTTGTTATTTAGGGCAATCAACACAGAGAAATATATTTAGCTCATTTTTTGTTCAAATCTTTGTAGAACACCGTTGATATCTCATCCGAAGACTCTGATGGCTGGGAAAAATTTGTGGAAGGTATAAAAAAAAAAAAAGCAGCGAGCATGGTGAGATCATTACGTATTTCTGATTTGCAGCAAAACCAAAAGCATTTTATTCTTCTGTTCATTACTAAAGCCAATATTCCCACGCTTGTGTCCCAAACGTTAGCCACCTGATTCTATATTTAAGCACCTAAATAACTGACCTAGTTTTCAGGAGAGTTAAGCACCCAAAATTTCCAAGTGAAGCCAATGGGAATTGCTAGCGCTCAGCACCTCTGAAAGCTAGGTCACTTAAGTAAATGCCTAACATTAAGCACCCAAGTTTGAAAATTTTGGCCCAAGGTGCCAACACTTTGAGCTTCTGAAAGGTCTCACCTCCCACTGGGCACAATGGGAGTGGAAGGCTAACCAGCACCTCACAGAATCAGGCCCTAGCAGCACTCAATTAATTTATAAGCTCCAGTTCATTTGAGTCTTTTTGCCACTCGACTCTGAGGCCATGAAGCAGCGCTGGAGATTACATCTGGCTGGAACACCAACTCGGCATTTGCATGGCTCGATTAATAAATTATACCAAACTGTTTGCTTATCCTGACAAAATCACCCTTGTTACACCAGGTGGCTTTTTAAAAACATACTGTATGCTCACTGGCCATTTCCCTTCCTTCTACATGTAAATGAGATTTGACTGGTAAATACTGCAGTAAGGCTATTTAAAAGCAGCACCTAAGGCTCCCTCTGCATGTTAGCGGGACCTTACAATAAAATGCACTCTTCTCTCCCACACCATCTCAGATGCGCTTCTTTTGAATAATTATGGGATGGAAAACATTCAGAATCCTCTTATGTGTTTCATTAATCTGATCCAAATTTTATTGAATCATGAGATTTTCTACCAAAACATGCATTTCGTTCTCACTGGCACAAAGACAGTAAAGGAACAAACAGATTTAAGACTCCAGTCCACAGCTCTCAAAATTAAGGCCCAGCCTATCACAAAAATGAGCATTTAGGACACTAGCCTGTGTTAGATACATGGCACAGAGTGCTGCAGATCTGAAGGAAATCTGGGGGAGATGGAGGAGGAGCGGAGACTCAATGTTGGGAAGTTAAAGAGCAACTGAAATTTGTTCTGTCACTTACTTAGATTGCTCCAATATAGCTCTTTCTAATGCAGTAGTCCACAATTCCAGGCTAATGCACACCCAGTAATTGCCAACTCCTGCGATTTTATTGCAAGCTTCAAGTTTTTTGGTGTTCTTCTCAAAGCTGCAGTTCCTGAAGTCATGTGATTGCACGAGAATCAGAACTAAAGGAATTGAGTTTCCAGCCCTCATGATTGCAGACACAGACTGGAAAATATGACCCCCAAAAGCTCAAAAACCAAAAGGGGAAAACAAAGAACCCAATCACTGCAGCATGTGAGCATCTCACAATCTTTAATGTATTAATCTCATAATACCCCTGTGAGGCAGGGTCGTGTTATCTCCATTTTACAGATGGGGAACTGAGAGGACACTACTGAGAGGGGGACAGCTGTACACTGCCAAATATCCCCAGAACACACTTTTCATATTCATTCTTTTTCCATACAACCCTTTGAGCAAGAATTCAACTATTCAGGCCTTCCCCAAGGTACAACAGGTTTTCAAAAAGGCTAAACTGTTGCCAGGAAACTTGATGACTGCCCTCTTCCTGTCAGTAGCTCAAGTCACAATCAGGGTAGCTAAAACTTAATGCTTTATATTTATATAAATTTGATTTTTTATTTAAATTAAATCCAGGTGTATGTTTAAAAAAATAAACCTAGTTATAATTAAGCTTGAAATTGACAACGTATCTTAAGGACTAAATTTATAATCTATTAAAACAATTTAAATTAAATATAACAAATAATATTAAGCTGTACATGTTTGCTGCCAAGTTTTAAAGAAAGTCCAACCATTGAACTGGTGGAAGTCATTGGCTAACATGGAACCTGAGTTTGTTGAAGTGCTACACTAGCTTTTGGCAGCAGTAGCATCTTCTGCAGGTACAGAGAGAATATTTTCTCCACTTCAGTTTATTCAATTAGCTCATTCAAAGTTAAGAAACCAATTGGAAGTTGAAAATTAGGATAATTTGTTTCCCTCTTCCAATCTACAAATAAAAAAAGTAAGTGAGAGAGGCTGAGATCTACTAGTTCAAAACTCTTGAAGGACCTAGTGACCAGAAACAATCAATTCAATTACTACAAATAAAATCTCTTATTAAATTAATCAGTTTTAAATGCAAAACATGTTTTGATCAACTTTTTTCTTTGTGTGTCTAGCACATTTAAGGTAGTTTCATTTTATTAAAAAATACCAATAATAATAAAATGCTATTTTATTGCATTCATGGAATTTGAATTTACATCCAAGTAGAACATGGAATAAATTGCAAGTAAAAATTAATCATCATTGAGTAAAAAAAGTTAAGCTATGCTTAAATAAATGTGTCTAGATATAATGTATTCTCCTAGTTAGCAAAAAGAAGCATCCCAATAGTGTAAAAGTTACATTTAGTTGCAAACCAACATGCTTTAATCATTATCAGTCAATGGGAATCAACCTTTCTTTAGGAAAATAAAAAGTACAAAAGCAAAACATGATTAAAATTGTTTATACAAATCAAGGTTTCCTGTTTGCTGATTTTAACTGATTATTTAAATCACTGATTTAAATCAGTCCACCTTGGCAACAACTCAAGATCCATGAATGCTATGCAGGGGAGATGTGGATCCATAACAAGGACTGGAAAAAGCAGAATACGGCCGTATATACGCTACAAAATTATGTCTACCTAACTTACATCTGCGTACAGCCACCACAGTTATTAAATCGCTTGTGCATGTGCACGCTTGGCTTTTGTCAGCGGTGGGTGTCCTTACCAGGAGCGCTTGTATTGTCACTATGGGGTGCTGTGGGATGACTCCTGAAAGCCAGTAAATGTCGATATAAGCAATCCAGTGTCTACACTGACACTGCGTCTACCCAATTACATCGATGATGACTCTACAGCAGTGGCGGGCAATCTGCAGCCCGTCAGGGCGATCGGCTGGCGGGCCACAAGATAGTTTGTTTACACTGACTATCCACAGGCACAGCCACCCGCAGCTCCCAGTGGCCGCAGTTCACCATTCCCGGCCATACCTATCTGTCTCCACCACCTTCAATCAATGCTGACTTCGCTTGAAATTACTTTAAAAAAATTATAGCTATTATTATTATTGGAGAGAGAATTGTTTCCATAATACAAAGACCCAGAAATAAACACTGCAGTGTCTCAGACTCACAGACATAATCCACCCCTCCCACTCATCAGTGGCGTATTATCGTCTAGGCCAACAAAGCCTAGGCCTAGGGCGGCAAATTTGCAGAGGCAGCAAATTTATAATAGCAGCATTTTTGTAATCGCAGCATCAGTGACGCCGTGATTCTACCAATCATAGCACATATTGAAACCACCAATGACGGCATGACACCATTTAGTAAATATACTCACGAGAATCCTAAATGTTAATAATATGACCAGAACGAAGAAATTAAGCGGTTCTCAGTTTTAAAAAAAATGCTATACAAAATAAAGAAAGGGAAAATGAAATGATAGTGAAAATGCACAAAATAGATTCCTTTGTTGCATCAGTTAGTGCCAACAGTGAGACAGAAAAAATAGTTGAAAGTAGTAAAGTAAAAAGTGAAAATATTGGTGTTGATATTGAAAATATTGATGTGATTAAAGTACATATTGAAACTAATGAAGAAATTCCAGCTGCGGTTAGTGTTGAAGAAAATGCTCCAAATACTAGCATATCATAGACTACCGGGAATCATGTTGATCTGGATATCTTTGACAATACTGCAGAGATTTGAGAATCACATCAATCAGAAATTCAATCTGACATTGAAATATCTACCATAAGTGATGACCCGGCCCAATGGATATTGAACGATGCTACAATTGAGTATTTATCAACACATGGTATTAAACAAAATATCAATGGTGATTTTACTAACTCAAAAAGGCAATATACTGATCAAATGCGTGTTCTAACAAAAAATGTGTTTGAACATCATCTTTTAAATGGTGAAGTAAAGCCACGGCACTATCTTGTATATTCGGAGAGCAAAGGAGCCATGTTTTGTGCCCCATGTCAATTATTCGGTGGGATCTCTAGTCTGGCGACGAATGGATTCCATGACTGGAAAAACATATCAACTTGACTACGTGAACATGAAAATTCGACTGAACATAAAATGTATGTACTGACAATGGTGAAGAGAGGCGAGATATCCAGAAGAATTAATACAAATTTAAAATTTCACATGGAAGAAGAAATTATTTATTGGAGAAATGTGTTGAAGAGGATTGTAGCAGTGGTAAGGAAACTTTCAAGCAGAGGACTTGCATTTAGAGGTAAGGTGGAAAAATCTGGATCACCTTATAATGACAATTACATGATGGCCCTTGAGCTTGTCGCAAAATTCGATCCCTTTTTAGCAAATCACATTGCACGTTACAGTATCTTATCTTTCATCCTATATATGTAATTAATTTATAAAATTGATGGCTTCAAATGTGATCTAAAATATTATTAAAGTAAAAGAAGCCAAATATTTTTCGATAAGTGTTGACTCAACTCCCGACATATCTCATGTTGATCAATTGGCTTTTATACTGAGATATGTAAACCATGATGTAGAAACCAGTAGAGAGGTTTCTTTGTTGTTTTTTTGTTTTGTTTTGTTTTTTTAAACCAAATACTGGCCACAAATCAGCACAGTTAGCTGATGCTGTACTTTCAACTTTGAATTGTTATGAATTAGATATCGCAAACTGTCGTGGCCAGTCCTATGACAATGCCACTAACATGTCTGGTGTACATAGCGGGTTGCAAGCAAGAATAAAGAATATAAATCCTTATGCTGTGTATGTGCCTTGCTCTGTGCATTCTTTAGATCTGGTTGAAGTACGTGCAGCAGAAAGTTGTCAAGAAGCATGTTCATTTTTCTCAACTGTTCAACATCTTTATTCATTTTTTTTCTGTCTCTACTCACTGGTGGGAGATTTTATTATCTAATTTGAAGCCAGGCAGTAAAGTAATAAAAGACTTTTTGAGACTCGATGGTCATCTTGAGTGGAAGTTTGTCATAATTTGAGTGAAAACTGGAATGCTATAATTAAAGTCTTAAATACAATAAAGGAAGATGCTAGTGAGAAACCTGTTACACGTAATGAATCTGCAAGCCTGCAGCGAAAACTCGATCGACTTGAGGCAGCTTTTATGGCTGTATTTTGGAGCTCACTCTTGGATCGATTTCAGATAACTAGCCAAAAACTGCAAAATGTTAATATTGATATACAGATAGTTGTGGAACTCTACAACTCACTAATAGGATACATTAACTCTATACGGGATTTGTTTGATATGTCTGAAGAGAAAGCCAAAGAAAAATCTGAAATTGAAGACTACGAATTTGACACAAGGCGAAAAAGAAAGCGTAAACTTCAATCTGATGAGACACGCGAAGATGTGTCAGCCAACTCCGATATAGCTCTGTGTGTCCCTGCAGTGGAAATGTGTGGTAGAGATACATTTAAAGTAGATACCTTTTTAACAATACTAGACCTTGTATGCTCTGAATTAAAACGCAGAAGTAATACATATCAAGAAATGTATGGCAGATTTCAGTTTCTCTCTAACATTACCAATACTTCAACAACAGATATAACAGTTCACGCTAAAAAATTACAGCTATGCTACCAAGGAGATTTAGAAGAATCATTCGTGAATCAGTGTCTACATTTTCGATCATATTTGAAAGGTGACGAAATTCCTTAAAATGAAAATAAGTCAATTTTAAAACATTCATTCGGTATATCCAAATATTGATATTGCCTTTCGAATGTTCATTTGCACACCTGCTACAAATTGTTCAGCAGAATGATCATTTTTGGCACTAGAAAACTATTTGAGGGCTAACCTCAGTGAAGAAAAATTAAACTCCCTTTCTCTCCTGACAATTGAAAAGGATCTAACAACTTCTCTGGATTATACAGAATTAATTAATAAGTTTGCCGCTCAAAGGTATAGGCATAAACAAATTTAACTACTTACTACTCACATACTTTTATTTTTTTTATTGTATCTACATAAAATAAAAAAAATAAATATTTGACATACACCAGACCCCCACTTGAAACGGGGGTTTGGATCCATGCTCGGCCCTGTGCTATAAGAGAAATCGCGCTATACAGACACGCATTCAAGCGAGAGTCCGCTGTACTTGTAATTTTATTTATAATAAAACTTGTAAATGTTCAATTATTTTAATGATATTTAGATTGATTTTAGTTCAAACGAATTTGTAAAAAAACTAAAACAAGTTCATATGGGGCCAGGGGCGGCAATTATTTCAGGGCCTGGGGGCGGCAAAATCATTAATCCGCCACTGCTACTCATGGTACAGGATTCCAATTTGTCTGTATAACAAACTATATTTATAGGATTCACATTGACAAAACATACAATTTTGCCTATTAAAATGGTGTCCCCACTAGGTACACCAACATCCACACATGAACAAGAAAAGATCCCATTGTGGGACAGTCCACTGTGCCAAACATCCAATGGCATTTGGTCAGCGGTGTTCTGTTTGAGAAGACTGGCTGCCAATAGCATAACTAGGGTTCTGGATTTGATTTCACACTCCAGACTCCACATACAGCATAAGAGACAAGGTGTCGCCATGTCTCAAAGTCAGATAATGAAATATCTGCAATCAACGTCATGAGATGCTATTCTGCTGTGATCAGATGCTGCTGATGAAATGACATGCTAATGCAGTGCATATATGGGGTATGAATGTCAAAGATCAGACTAAGGGTCTGAACCTAAAAATAGAGGATATGTCAGATCTGCATACCAGTTTTCTCAATTCAGTATCTGCTGTAATAATCCACCACCTAATAAATAGCTCGATACATTCTAACGGCCAGAACTGCACTCCATGATACTCAGATAAAATATTAGCAAATAAACACTTATCAGTGTGCTCAGGCTGCTGCAGCTAGTGAAAGATAATTCTAGTAGGCACAAATCAAGTGAAATGTGATGAATACTGTGGTTTATTACTATGCATCACTGGAAATTTACTGACCAAGCAAATCCAATATTTCTAAATGCTCCACAGAGGACATAGATATGCATGCTTGAAAATCTCTTGCTCTTTCTGGCAAAACATCAAACACTGTTTTGAACTAATCTGGCCAGCATTTTATGACTGTCCAATCTAGACTTTCGGGTAGGAGAGAAAACTTCCACTAACCACCCTGTGCTTCATGTTAAGCCAATACATTATATTTGCAGCTCATCTTCACAGGCTTAAATGCTACATTACTCTCTGTACAAAAAAAGTAAATAAAAAAAATCACATATATAATCAGCAAATTTCCTTATCTCAGTCATAAGCAATGCCTTAAGATTATAAATAAACTCCATATTTTTAAAATTCAATTTATTTTTACATTATTTTGCTGTTTGTTTACATTTTGCAGTTCTCTCAACTTGGATGATGAAAGCAGGCTACTACTCAGCTGCAGTTTTGATTATAGTCTTGTCTAGTCAATTACACTGATAAAGTCACACACACTAGCAGACAACTACACTGGTTGCATTGCAAACTACAGAGAACTTTATTTGTAAAAAAACCTACATATTTTCAATTCAGAGACAGATTTCTATTGGTATGCATTTGTTTTTAAAAAATTAACCACAACCTCATTTTGAACCAAATTAGACCCAAAAATGACCCTTCAAAGACTGATTTTAGAATGTAATTCACCATCACAACATTTCCCTCCAGGAACTATAATCTGGAAAGTCTATTCTTTTCATTCATTATTACTTGTTTTGTGAGGTGGGGGGGGAGGGGCATTGTGCTAGGCACTGTACCACATAGAACAAAAAGATGGCCCCTCCCCCAAAGAGTTTACAAGCAACAAGAAACAACAGAGAGCATGAGAAAACAATTGCATTGAAGTGTTTGAATCACATTCCTAAAGCAACCAGATCAACTATCTCACCAGCAACTTTTAAGAAAGTAATATCTACAGGAAGATAGGAACTGCCATCACAGATCAGGCCATTAGTCCATCTAGTCTGGTATCCTGTCTAACAGTGGTAAGTACCAGATGCTTGAGAAGAATGGTTAATCTATGCCCTGAAGCAAGAAAATTTGTATCCCTTCTAATTGTTTTTCTCTCATCCTGCATAACTGGGAATATGTTCTCATATCCACAAATAGCTAATCCTTCTTAAATTCTACCAAGATCTTGGCCTCACTATCTTCTGGCAGTGAGTTCCATAGGTTTACTATGCATTAGGTAAAAAAGTGATTCCTTTATCTCCTTTCAATGTGTATTATTCATTATTCTGTAAGATTCTATTACATTCCCTTTTATTAATCTCTCCATTAATCTAAACAATTCTAATATTTTCAGTCTTGCTAATATGGAAGTCTCTCCACGTATCTAATCATTTCAGTCACCCATCTCAGGGCCCCTTCTATCTCTGCTGTATGTTTTTCTGAAATTAGTACAGTAATCTCTTCTGATATATTGAAGATTAGACCCTTTTAAAACCTATGTCCCTTTTAAAAAGGATATAGGTTTAAAAATCATACTTTAACTGATTTAATCAGCTATGTTTCTAATTACACCTTACATTAGTAAAATTGAAGTTAATTAGATTTGATAAATGCCTTTTCACAGTTCGTACTCGCTCTATAAATATTAGGTTCAAAATTCTCTTTTTAAAAAAAACACAAGCTATTTAAATTTGGGGCCTACAAGGGAATACCCTGGTAGTCTCAATTCTATATCCTATGTGTAGCATTTTTTATTTTGTACTTTTAATTGTGAACTTGTAAAGGTGTTTATTGTAAAATGGGAAGCGGCCCTGCTGTCAAGACAAGGCTTCACTGTAAACTAGCTGACATCAGCTCAACCAAACCTTGGCCAGCAGAGTGATGCAAATACATACGTAGCTCCAGTTATTGTCTCATTTCCACAACACCAAGAACTACATGCAGAGAACTGATTTATAACAGTACACATAAACAGATTAGAGGAGTGGAAGCTGTGCACAGTGCGGAAGATGGAATACACAGATAACGGTCAGTGCACCACAGCGTTGCCAACCCCAAGTGTTCCAACATCACAAGTCAGGTCCTCAAAAATCAAGAAACTGGCTTAAAAATCTTGAGATTTTAAGCACGAATACATTTTGGCTTCTTTTTAATTCACCTTTGGGTTTTGAACCTTTAGATGTCATGTTTTCAAAGTTTTCTCCACAACCTTGAGGGATTAACTTTTTTTTTTTCTTTTCTTCAATGTAAGCTGTGTTTCTCATGTAGCCCCATGACTCCAAGAGCTGGGGCTTTAAGAATCAAATCAAATATCACGAGACTCAGGCTATAACAGAGAGTTGGCAAGATTGGTATGAGATTATTCTTTTCTCCTGACCTGCACAATATGAGTTTATTAACAACACAAGGGAACTCTCCTACCTATGTTCCGCAGGTACTACAAGTTCTCTAGGGAAAAAATAAGAGAGAGAGTATTAGTTCTTTGGGGCAGGGTCTGTCATTTCCTATAGGTCTGTACAGTGCCTAGCACAACGGGGTTCCAACCTGGTTGGCCTCTATGTACTGTCACAATATAAATGATAATTAAAAAAAAATCCACCAAACAGGACTCCACAGGAGGAAAGATCCAAGAGGACACAAATAACTTCACAAGCGAGTAACCAATTTTACAAAGCAACACACCTCTCTCAAAGCTGCTTAACCGCACTGTGATAAAGACAATTCCCGGCACATTCCTTTCATAACCTCCATTCTTTCACTGCTCAAATATTCATTTTTGGCACTTAAGTGTAAGCAGGTGTGATCCCATGAACGGAGGCATTTAATACCAATACGTCAGGGCTGGCACAGACACACCTGCAATGGAGAGCACACTTTCAGCATTAGCGGAGGCTCCCTATCTCATTAATCCACCACTGCCCAGAGCCTCCAACTTCAGACAAGGCTGACTGGCTTTTGAGTGGAGAATGGCATCCCAGATAGATGAGCATAACTAACGGAAATCAAGAGACTGTTTATAAAATGTGGTTTGTGAGGACACGATTAGTAGCCAAAACTCACCCCAGGTTATATACTAAGTTTAAGGAGCATGCCACTGTTGTCCAAAGTACACAGCCGATTCCAAACATATCCAGTGAATTTAGCGTTTGTGAAAGATGCAGAACCACAACCATGAAGACGGAAGTCCTCAGCAAAATAGACTCAGTCCATGCAGCAGGCAAGGCTGTGGAGCAGAAACCTTTAGAGACATGAGAATAGTTCAGTCTCCATGGCCCAGTTAATCCTTGGCCCGCCTCCTGAGGCTATCAACTGTGACAATGAGTTATGTTGCTATACTGTTTTTTCCCCTTTTCCTTTCAAAAGAGAAGTTCCGGCAGCCACAAAGAACATTTTGGAATAACTCAAATTAAGTATAGGGTAAAGGCTGGGGACAATAAAAGATGAGAGCCATAAAAGGAGGCTTCATTCATAATAGTACATTTGAAGCACCCCTATGTAAAATGACTTCAAACAAGCCATTGCACCAGGACCAACATTCATCCTGCTAGATTGACTGAACCCTATTCCATAGCTTTACCCTAGTTTTGCAACATTTCTCTGAGGAAAGCTCTCAGATTTCCTTCCTGTCTCCAGCGCATCAGTATTTATTTTAATTTTATTTATTTATTTAGATTTATTAAATGGGTCTCATTGGGGCATTTGCATTTTCCTGCTTCTTCTGCAGCATTACCATGGGATATTGTCAGCTTAGACATTAAACAGAGGATGTGTCAGTAAAGCAACAGCCTTGCAATTAAATCTTTTTTCTTCGTTTTGGCAAAGAGAAGTCAAATTTGAATCCCAGAGGAGGCAGATACTGTATCCATTTTACTCACCTCACAAGAATGCAGACTAAATGGTTCTCATCAATTCGGTCTGAGGAATGGTGTAAAAATGAAACCAAGGTAAACCTCTTAGTGTAATCCAGCAGGTTTATATAACAGTGCTGCTAGTCAGGAGCTTCATGATCACTCTGTCAACTCTTATTACTAGGGTGTGAGAGTTTAAAAGTGACAAAGAAGGAGAGGGGGAGGGGGAAAATCAGGTCAAAATTCTATAAGGTGCTGTCTATCAATCTATAGAAATTATGTAGCAGTTGAACTACCTGGTCTACGGTATAAGCCATCTAACTTTTACTGTGTATTAATTAATGAGCCATTTCAAATGCAGAAGTATTACTACAATATCTAATCTATGGTTTTATGACCTTATCTGCATTGAGGAGGACTCATTTACACTTGGCGAGAATGCCAGGCGCTAGCTGCAATACCAGGCATTCAGAGCCTAACATAGGGTATAAAGAATGGAAGCAGGCATTTGACTGCCTTCCAAGAGCCAAGCCCACATTCACTTCAATTTTGAAAATGCCAATGGCACCATCAGAGAGGTTAGGGGGCAAGAGGACCAAATTACAGTTGGTCAGTGCCCACTGATTGACAACCTCCCTAAAATTCTTCATAGCAGTGCTTAAAAGAAAAAAAACCCAGATATTTTGGAATAAGCTAGGTCATTCAACCTCCTCTGATCCATTTAGGCATGTAAAAAGTATGCAGCAGTTATGGTATGAAATATCGATTGCCCTTTAACAGCAGCACTTTGTACATTCATCAAAGGAAGATATTTTCCATTTGCAAATTAATTGGGATGCTGGCATTTTGTTTCAGAAGCAACTGACATCTTGCTTCATCCTATGTACTGCACATTCATCTTGGAGAGAGAGGAATCTACCAAATGTGTGTTAATAAATGCTTACAAAGCTGCATGCCTTTTGTCAGGATTGATTTTTAAAAGGCAAACTAAATTAAAGGCTTTGGAAGCAAAATGTAAAAAGCTACAATCTCATGAAAGCAAAGATGCTGGGGATTTGGTAAAATACTGTCCTAGAAGAGCCAGATTATGGTGCCACCAAAAAACAACTGCGGGTAGCCACTATCTCCAATAGCACTGCTGACATCTGTGCCCAACTCACCTACGCTAAAGAGGCCTTTCAGAGTTTCAAAAGTCAGAAAGGTAACCAGTAGCTTATCAGGAAGGGTATATGCACAGCCAAGTATGTTTTTATCCCCCGTCTCAGTTACTATGAAACAGACCCACTGCTAAGCATGGCTATCCCTGCCTCTGAAGTGAAAGGAAAGAGTTTTATTCAAAACTGCTCCATGGATTTTATCTAACCTACTTCATAGGTCTTCTGCCTCTATTCTCCTGCTCATGCCCCATCCACCCCCCTGGTACTGGCCTCCTTCCTGTCAAACAATCCAGCCAAGAATGACACAAGAACCTTCTTATACCAACTGGAACAGCCTTTCTGTATCGCTCTGCATTATGGACCATCATCTCTTTGCAATCATACCTGAAACCCATCATTTCTTCCTCCCCACTAGCCACCTCTCAATTTCCTTTTCCCTTTACCTCTGACTTTATTACAGAACTCTCTAGTATATTTATTATTTCTAACACACTGGTATGGAAGATATGATATAAAACTTGATTACTAATGTGGCCACTCCCCTCCACTGCAAACTGAAAGAAAACTTAGCCCACTCATCCTCCCTTAAAATCAAGAAAAGAATATATGTCTTCTAGTCATTTTTCTTTTTTAAAAATATATTATACTCAAATGTGCAATATTAAAGGGTAATTCTAATTTGAAAAGTGACTGTAAACATTGCTTTTTGGCATCCCATGTTCACCGTATGTCACTCATTTCCAGATCAAATCTGCACCGTTTACAAGGTGCTTTTTCAAACCCAGCCTGAATTTTTTCTGCCCCGTGCATTAAGTAGATACTGCAATTGAAACGTAGTTAATAATTCAATTGATTTTGATGAGCCGGAACAGAATCCAGTTCTCTCCCCCAGAGCCACACTGTTGGGGCCCTATAAAGTTAACAGGAATATACAGTAATAAATGCTTATTTTAAATCAGTAAAGTCAGCAGCTATGGTTCTCTGAATACTCAAAGGGAAGAGATCAGTTGAGTCAGAAGGTGCCATTTTCCCTTTTTGCATAGTCACTATTCAGAAGAGAATGGCATTTTATACCTGTTCTATAATTTGAATCTGAGCTTACTTGTTTACTGTGGTACAAATAAAGCTGAGAAAGTTTCTTCATCTTTTCAAAATACTTTGTGCTGACAGTTATTCCAGGTCAGTGCCTCTCGGACAATATCTATTACTGCTCAATACCCAAACTTTCCACTCATACAGTACACATGCCTAATTTTTGCCCTCGGCTAATATGTCTGCTGTGTTTATATAGGCTCTCTCAAACATCAATGGGCTCTAATTGGATCTTTTAGACCACATCAATACCCTAGCTATAGGGGGGAGAAACAGGATGCTCATTAATGAGTTGTTCATGTGCATTCTAGCTTGTCTGCCTCAAGATTATCCCAGTTTACTGCTTTATAAGTATATCATGTATTTAAAATATAATTAGCTTTTCTAAATCATTTCAGATAACAAGAAATCTAAGATTCACAAAAAGGCTCCCATGCTGTATCCCAAACTCTCCTAACAGGCAGGAAAAACCTCGTAACTTTACATACTCCTTTGCCCTAAGCTATCGGGTACCACTGTGAAGCACTGTTAAATAGCTGCCATGTGTTCCCACAGATTTAATTGGCAGGAGAAGTGACCTCTGCACACAATTTGTAAATCAACTTGTTAGATCTGTAAAGCATTCTGGGACCCTTCAGGATGAAGGCTATATAAATATTAGTTATGCTCATTTCTCAAAACAGTGGTGAGTGCAACAGAATTGGCTACTACTGAAAACAAGGTTTTGGAAAAACATTTGATATTAATATATATAATGTTAATATTTGGGGAGGTGGGGGGAGAAGAGAACCAGGTAAGACATCTTCCAGGGATGCTGCATAGTACACTAAATATAAATGTTGGGAGCCTTAATACATTGAGTGTGCTTTTAATTTTGTATTTAAAGTTCATAAATAAAACAAAACATAAGGCTTTTAAGCACAATGAGATGAGGACTGGGACCAGATGTTGTGACTATCACCTGAAACATCCACTGTATTTTCAGACCAACAACTTCAATCAAAAATTTAATAGCGACAGTCCCTAAAACTAGGGGTGGGAGGGACTAAATGTCTGATCACCCCCATCTTAAAGCTTAAAAGGCAGAGATCAGGTTCCATTGATACAGAGTTTTAGATGGATAGCGGAGATGGCTGACTTGCCTGCTGTATAATGACAGCTGCAAGCATTGAAACATTGTCAAATTTAAGATGTACAATACAGTGATATGTAATCAAAGCAAGAACATTTTCAGAGCAGAAAGAAAAAGGATGCATTTCTTATTAGTAGCTAGAATTGGCAAATTAGCAACTTCCTCATCCTATCAACTGAGTATCTATAAAGCATAAAGCCTGTCTGATCTGTGTGAATTAATTTGGTAATTATCCTTTCTAATCTGTTAACTAATGTCTTGGCCAGGGGTTTAAAATCCACATTTAACAAAAGGAACAGGCACAACAAATGCAAAAACAAACAACCCTCAATCTCATAGATCTCTCCTGCTCTACTGCAAGGTGACCTCGGTGGAGGAGGGAATTAGGCAGAATGCAGGACCTTCTCCAGAAAGAGAGAAATCTAACATATTTGCAAAAACAGGCATTTGTATTTATTGAAAGACTTTATTAACTTCTGCAGGAAATCCATCTGGCCCTGGAGATTTACCAGCTGCACAGACGAAGGGCTGGATTAATCTCCTCAATAGTAAATTTCTTTAAAACCTCAAATTAAAGTTATTTGTATAGGAGAGGAAATCCTGCTCCTTAAATACAGAGATACTGAAATTCCTTTTTGCTGTTGCAGATAAGGAGATGGTTTGGGGAAACTGCTGTGGAACTGCAGTTTATGAAGCAGAATCAAACTCAGGACCCTCTATTCTCAAAGAACACCATCAACATGAAATATCACTATTTAAAACAAAAAATACGAAAAATATAGTTTCAGGTAAGACATATTTTGAGTCCCCTTGCCAATTTTTGTAGTTTTACAATCATCTTATTCTGTTCCTTTAAATATTTTTCTCTTCCCTGTTGCCCTGTGAAAGGCCCACACAGACAACAGGAAATCAGTGAATCTGATTATTCAGAGTGCTGTCGAAATGCACAAAGTAAACAAACTGGGGAAAAAAAAAAAGAGAAAAATCCTTATTTTCTCTCATTTCTATCCGCTCCAGTTATCTTCAGTGTCAGTGTAGCAAGAGTGGGCAAAACTTTTTGGACAGAAGTGTGATTAAAGTAGATAATGTCCCTTTAAGTGCTAGAAAGAATTTCAGTTCAGGAATATGAATAATGTATATTGGTCTAATCAGTAAAGCCTTTCATAAAAAGGACTATGTATAGGGCTAGACTTTCAAAGAAAAATCTAGGGCACTTCACTTTGTCCAAGCACGATGAACACAACACGGCTGTGAACATCCCCAAATAATTGCTTTATTGTTAAAGACCGTAACAGTTGTGAATGGTCCTGTCATTTGCATGAGCCTGTCCACATGTTTAGTTCTGCTGCAGCCATACATTGTGCACTCTTTCCCTTGGGATTTTGAAAGGTTATTAGTCACACTGCCTCTAACCTCTTTGTCATGCGCTCCTTTCAGAGAAATTATTAGCATATGGAAACACCTCTTCTACGGTGCTCTGCTGTCTGCATTTACTGCACTGAATTACTTTGCAATGAACATTATATGAAACAAACAGAAACATGCCTGAAATGCTAGAAACCCTTCCTGAGACTGTTACAATAACTAAAAACTTTTCAACTTATCTGCCTTCCACTGGCTCTCGCATAACTACATAATACGGTTTATTTTAGCGTCCACACACAAGAATCCTGCTCATATACAGTCAGAGCACCTCATGTTGCTTTCATTCTTAAAGAATTAAATGGATTCTCATGCCCTGACAGGATTTATCATTTAAAGGCTAAGACTGGGAGCCAGGCAAGTTCATTCTGGAGCTTCTCCTGATAGCAAGGCAGCATGTTTTATTAAAATCATTCGTTGCTTGCTATTACCCAAAGGGAAAACAACATATGGGACTAAGTGGTGGTCCCAATGAAAATCCATGGCAAAATTCCCCTACACTTCCAATAACAAATAATAATAAGCAGCTCTTGTACTTCAAATGGGATCAGGATTTTAAATTCTCCTTTACATGGCATCTCTATGTAGCTAAATCTGTTGCTAAAAAGGCCACAAGGATCAAAGGATAAACAGACATGCAGAAAGATAGGTCTGATTCTTCTTTAAGGTCTAAAAAAGAAATAGAGAGACATTTACAGCCATTTAGAGGTGTTTTGTTTTTCAAGATTTTTAACCAGACTGAGAACTCAAAGTGGTTACAGATTTCTCTAGAATGTTATTCCTCTTCAGGGCTTAAAAAGGAATAGCTTCTATTTTTCTGTATGTCCATTTTTGCCGTGACCCTTGTAAGGGTCCTCCCTCTTAATCCAGCTCTGTAGATACACTTTGGCAATTTGTAGGAGTGATTAGAGGATGCCCTGCTGTCATTTATACACTTTATTGAAATCTAATTGAACATCGAGATTTCCATTCCTCTAAAAGTTGCCCATATGGAATAGAACCTACCTTTGCAATTCCCTCTAAAAACGTTGCACTGGTGCAGTGACATTTGCACTTCCCTCCAGCCATGCCACCTCCCCAAATCCCATGCCTTGTTCTTGTTTCTTTTGATCAGTGCAGAACACAATTGCAGTTGTTCTCCTGCATATTATGTGCATCCAGTTTTGAAAATGTTTTGCACAGCAGCCTGCATGTGCAACTCCAGGAGCAAACAGCATGTAACCCTAATAAAAAGTGAAGTCATGATGGCTTGTTTACTGACAGCATGCACGTACAAAAAAAGCCTCCAGCTACCACAGTTGTAGAAGTCCAGATGAAAGCAACTGTGCCAATCTGGAGGGAAATTTGAGGGTTACGGCTATAAAGAAGCCAGGTCTTTTTAAACTATTATTTGAAAGGCTGAGGGAATAGAACCCAATTTGTTAGCCTGAATTTTTGTTATTTTAGTTTTCACACACAGCAAGAATAAATATTTTTAGTTACTTTTCTGGAATGGTGGGAAAATATTCCTGTGATTGGAGTGGGCTTCCATGTGGAGCATCCTGATTTGCATCCCAAGCTGGGAGCTCTGCAGGGACCGGGAGGTGAAGCAGGAAAGGAATTCAGAGCAAGCTCTTTCCAGCCAAGGCAGAGAGTTGTGTTAAATGGCTTTGGAGAGAATTGCACTAAGTTGGTAGCTGAAATGGCTTAAGTTAACATAAATTATGTTGCTCAGGGATGTGACTAGGCCACTCCCCTGAGCGACATAATTTATGCTGATTTAAGTGCCAGTGTCGACAGCGCTATGTTGAGCTTCTTGCCGACATAGCTACCGCCGCTTGCGGGGGCTGGTGTAATTAAATTGAAGGGAGAGCTCTCGCCCATCGGCTTAGCGTCTGCACCAGCAGCGCTACCCTGGTGCAGCTGCATCAGTGCGGCTGCACCACTGAAAACTCTCCAATGTACCCATAGCCTTAGTGCAAATAGGATGCTAAGGGAGTTGTGGACAGGCAAAGATGGGGACAGAGCTAGTTTTGGAGATTTACGCAGCGGTTCTGACCCAATCATTTTCAGAGTTCAGATTTTAAAATTCAGCTATATGAGACACTTGTGATATGGCCTGCGCTGCCCCTGGAATTGCTACTGCACATAGCTGCAAACACCACATGGAATAGGCTTTTTTTATTTTAAACATACATCCAAACAACATACAGAGAAACATGAAATTGGAAAACAAAACTAAACAGCTGAAACAGCATTAGAACCTTATTTACCCTATGAATCTGGTACTAAAAACAGTTTAAGCACTAGCACACACCAGACAAAACCATTTTCCTTACCAAGCACAACTGTGGGACGTTTACACTGTGCTTTTTGGCCACAAATTTCTGACTCTGGCTGCTAATTGTTTGGCTCCGTCGGGGGGTGCACTTTCGGCGTGCCAGTGTAGACAGAGCTCCAGGCAGCCACCTATCTTTACTCAGACTGTAAGCTCTTTGGTGCAGGGACTGTCTTTTTGTTTTGTGTTTGTACAGCCCGTAGCACACTGGGATGCTGGTGCTTAACTGGGGCTCCCAGGCAATGCCACAATAAAAATCATCATAGAGTTTACTTTCCATTTGTCTAATCCTACTCAGAGCAGGTCTACACAACTCCCATTGACTTCAGTGGGGCCAAGATTTTACTCATGGTGTTTAGAACGCCGGTGACGTGTCTGCACCAGAGCACCGACCATTGCTCTTACCTGTGGATTTGAGCCAGTAACAACAAAGGGAAATTTTGGATGGTATTTGCTAGTGAAGAACCAAGCGTTAGTACAGTTTGTGGAAGGTCCACTACTCTTCAGTCATGCTTTCGGAAATGGTAGTGAGAACGTGTTTTCCAATCTGTAGTACAACAGCTTTGTATCAGTCTACTATGCTATTTTCAATACTGGGGGCCAATGATCCCATTACTGAAACCCATTTTCAGTAATGGTTCAGTTCCCTAGAGGAAACCAGGGTTTCCCACTCTTTTCCATACTGTGCCATCTTCTCTGCACCGGGACCATCCTGAGACCGCTCCTCCCATTTATCAATATAAGAAAGAGAGTGTTCACACCCCCAACGTCCTCTTAATGACCCCCAAGTTGAGAACCCCTAGTGCAGAGCAAACCTTATAGGTATACTTCAAGATGGACCCTTGTTGACAGTCACTGTCAGCAACAGGTCCTGCTAGCTGCCTGTAATGCCCAGTGACGGAAGTGGGCTCGGGGCAGTCCAGTGCCTCAGTCAAGTGACTTGTGAGTGGTCTGAAAACCAAGAGGTCAATCGGTATTGGAGCCATTCCAGGGCAACAGCTGGAGGTCTTGTGGGGAGGAGGAGCTCTGTAGCCAGGAGATCCAATCCACACAGGCAAGCAAGGTCAGGTAAGGCACCAGGTCAGGGTCAAATCAGGCAGCAACAAGTGGGCATGGCCTGTTGCTCAGACAACTTCCTCTTATATTGAGGTAGTCCAGGCATCCAATAAGAATGCTGCCTGTCCAACCAATCAGGGGCCTAGGACACGCGTGCAGTAGGCCGGTCAGAGGCTCTGGTTCAGTGCACCACTGCAGGTGCAGCAAGTAGGGTTGCCATCTATGGACCTAGCGGGGCTGGGTTCAATACTGGGGTCCTGCCACTGCCTCTGAAATGCTGTTAAATAGTTTAGCTGCTGACATAGGTAAGAGAAAACTTTTAGAAAGCATGACAAAGCGTTGTCTATGCTAGAGAATCTCTGTTAAACAAGTCCCACTGTGGCTAACATTGGTTCAAGCTGCAAAGGGGTTAACAAGGTTGGGAGCAGCCATATAGAAGCAGTTCCTCCGCACCTAATGCCATTTTCAGCACCACAGCAGTTAGATTTGATAGGCCTCTTTCAGCAAATTCCCACATTTCTCTCTCCCGTTTAGTAAATGCACTTTGGATTACTTTGTCCCAGATGTATTAGTTTTCCCAGCTGAATCTAATTTTATTTCTTTCCCCTGTTTCTAACCCTGCTAGGTCCCTTTGTATTATTACTCTTCCCTCCCTGAGGTTCACAACTCCCAATTTATCTTCAAATGTCATTAGTGTGCTGTTTGGTCCCTCTTTCAGATTATTAATGAAGATGTTAAATAAGACCAGTCCAACTATTGAGCCCCCTGGCTCCATCCAGCACTCTGATACATTGCTGCTCATCATTAACATTTGTTTACTGTCTTTTATCCAGTTTTCAATCCACCTGATACTATTCCGACCCAAGCCAATTTCAATTAAATTTCAGGTTAGACTCCAAATATGTATCTACTTTCTCCTCCATTGCCTACATCCATTAATTTTGTAATTCTATCAAAAGAGCAATAACATTTTCTGGTGAGATTTATTTTTGATGAACTCCTGTTGCTATTGCTTATGGGTCTGTTGCCCTACAGTTTCTTACAGGTCTCTCTTCCTCCCCCCTACATTTTTTATTATTTGGTCCATTATTTTACTAGCAGTTATACTTTCAGCACAGTAATTGCTAGGCTCACTCTGCTCTCCTTTAAAGGTCAACACTGTATTTGCTATCATTCAGCCTTTCAATTCCTCTCCCATTGTCCTTCCCCCCCCCCCCCGGCAACAGTGGTACAGTAAAAATGTTAGCTAAATTCTAGAGTACCCTTTGGGGTATGTGGCATCTGGGGCAGCTTAGCTACCATGTCCACTTTTTCCATGTACTCCCTTACCTGTCTGTTACTAACAGCAATGATAACAGTCTGCCTTCCACACTAATCGTTCACAGTATTTTATTTTTTAAAACTACAAGAAGAAAGAGCGTTTATAGTAACTCCACTGCTTCTCACTCATTTTAATCTCCTCGGGTATTAATGGATCTTCTTTCTCCATCATACTGTTTTTTCATCTGATGCCTTTTAAAAGCCTTCTTAACCCCTTGGGCTACTATAAATTCATTTGTCTTAGAGCCTTTACCTTTTTCCAGCATGCCTTACCTAAATATTCCTGCTTGATTGTCTGCCTCCTTTTCTACTCCCACTTCAGGATGATTGGGGGAGGTTGGGTTGTATCATTTCAGATCTTTGAGCAGCCCCTCATGCAACCAGAATGACTGCTTATTTCTTGCATTTTTCTTTTCCAGAGTAAGTGTTGTCTACAGCCTCTTAGGCCTGGTCTACACTAAGAAGGGGGTTCGAATTAGGGTACGCAAATTCAGCTACGTGAATAGCGTAGCTGAATTCGAAGTACCCTAATTCGAACAACTCACCCGTCCAGACGCGGCGGGGTCGAACTCCGCGGCTCCCCCGTCGACTCCGCCAACTCCTTCTGCCGAGGTGGAGTACCGGAGTCGACCGCGGCGCTTCCGGAGTTCGAACTATCGCATCTAGATCAGACGCGATAGTTTGAACTCCAAAAAGTCGAACTCTCCGCGTCGAACCGGCAGATAAGTGTAGACGTACCCTTAGATCAGTGTATTCTAGAATTTTTCAGCTTTCTTCATGCTGGTGGACTGTAGTACTTACACCCAACTGCACTTTACATACTAGATTTCTAACATCCCTGAAATCTAACTCCTTTGCACTGGTATGGCTGAACTCAAGGAGCTCATGGCCACTGTTTCCAAGTTTTCATATCACATGTAAATTTTCAGTCAGTTCCTTCCTATGAATAAGGAGCAGCAAAGCCTAATGAAGATCAAGGGAAGTGAATGACCTGTGTGGCGACTGGATCCACACCTGTAGTGTGAATGGGGATGCTAGAGAGAGGTAGGAGAAGTAAAGGGCTTATGAACATGAGTGAAGGCTCAAAGGTGAGTGCTGGACGGGAGCAAGAGGAAAGCACGCAACCAACTCTTGGAAGTGGAGATGGAAGACTGTGGGGAGCAGGGGGATAAAGAGAGGATTACACAGAACAGGGGAAGGAAGAGAAAGATGGCATAAATGCTTAGAGGAAAAGAGCGACAGGAAGACACAGGCTAAAGTGAACAGACCAAGGGAGTGAGAAGCAAACACTGCTGCCACATCACAGGAGGAGAGAAGGAAAGTCTGTGTGTGATAGGAGAGGGCAGAGACAGAGGCTAGGTCACTGGGGGTGACTTAAGGTTCAGTAAGCCAGGCAAGGGGAGAGAAAGAGGGAGAGCAGGAATCATAGACTATCAGGGTTGGAAGGGACCTCAGGAGGTCATCTAGTCCAACCCCCTGCTCCAAGCAGGACCAGGGAAGACATTTCCTACATGTTTGTACAGTGCCTAGCACAGTCAGACTGGGGCCTCAATGAGACTTCTAGACATTTCTATTTATTATGTGCATTACTATAGCAATGGGAGGGAGGCCGTTCAGAAGACAGGCTGTGCTGCATGGAACAGGGTTGGGGGAAAGATGATGCGGTCAGGTCTGGGGTACATGTTGCCAGTCGTGAGGAGAGAGAGAAAAGACTAAAGGCGTGGGGAGGACTTGTAAGGGGAGAGCTGCAGGTATAGGGGCAACAGAGGAGGCAGCAGAGGAGGGAAGAGAGGCAAGATGATGTAGTGGTGGCAGAGGGAGGGAGAGAAGTGAGACACAGCAAAGGTAGAGAGCAGGAAGCACGGTGAGGTGAGAAATCAATAAGGCAGTTAATGGTAAGCAGCAATACAGCAATGATGCCAAGTAATCAATGTGGCAATTAATAGTTAAACTAGCTGCGATGAATAAGGCAGTGGAACCACAGGCAGAGTAAGTTGAAAGCAAAGGATTAAAGTTGGCAGGAGTTAATAAAATGCAAGACAAAGAGCAGGCTGCGTGGAGAATGGGGAAAGAATGTCTGAGGAAGTTCCAGTTGTGCCATGCACTGCTGGTGCTGAGCAAAGGGGCCAGGGACGGCAGGGCTGACAGAGAATGCAGGCTCGGCAGGGACTCCAGGGGGGATAGGGAATGCATGTGAAGAACTGTACAATGGACAATTCATTGTTATTGAATTTCCCTGTGTGTTCTTTAGGCCCCAACTTAAATGCTCTATTAACAGCAATCTAACAGAATGTTGTGACAGAATTGGAGCTGCTCTGCAATAATTTATGAATACTGTATGTTGACCTGATTATTGGAATGTTTGCTGGATGAACATTGGTTTAGTTTAATAAGGAAAAACAAGCAGGAAAGAAACAAAATGGCTCAAGATAAGCCACTTCTCTGTGAACACTTGAGTGCTGTTAAGAAACAATGCAAGGACAGGAGAAAACCTGCACACACAGAGATCAAAGGGAATACAATAGTTTAAAAGTGGACTCTCTCAAGAGAGAGGAAAGATTTGTTCAGGGGGAACCACCCTGAAACACAGCACCCTGCAGGGGTGTCTGAAGAAACTAAGACTGCCTAGGTTACCATCAGGGGATGATAAGCCTTCAGGTAATATAGAGCTGTGTGAAGTGTTGTTTTAAAATCCATCTTCTCTTATGCTTTGTGGTAAATAAACCAGAGTTTGGTTTAAGAAGTCTGCCTGGTCGCTCTCTCCATCACTGGTCACAGACTCCCAAAGGGACCATGTGTGACAACCTGCTAGGCAAGGACAGTTAATACATAGAGTACTGCAGCCCAGGTCCTAGACTCAGAGTGGGATAACTGTGAATTTCCACTGCTGGCCAGGTAAAGGCATGAGGCCTGGCACCTGAGGAGATGTACTCAGAGAGATCGAGAAGGGAACACAGGTAACAGCTAGCCTTGTAAGAACAGCAAAAGGCATAATCTAGTGATGTCTTGGTTTCCCCATCCTTAATAAATATTTCTCATTTGCTTGGAAGATGAAAAGGGCTAAAGGACTGGTTACAGCAGCTATCAGCAAACGTTACATAACTCTCTCCTAGTTAGAATATAAAATACTGGAAATGGACCTATGTTCATTTGGGTATACAATGGATAGCTTTTATGCATACAAGATCGGAGCGCGTTTCTACACCCAATTTCACATGCTTCTGTACCCGTTGTTTTCCGTGCTTTGTATTTCTTAAAAGGGACAATGAAGGCCCAATGCTTTGGCTTTGTTTGAAAAGGCATGAAAGCCCCCAATGAATGTAACAGGGTAGCTTCCCCATTAAATGAAACTGGGCTCGGCACTCCTGTTCCAGTCCAAGGGCTCCCAGTTGGGCCATTTAAGAGAACAGGGGAGGGCAGATCCTAGGGGGCTATAAAAGGTCAGTCAGGAGAAGGGCACGAGAGGAGAGCTACCAGATCCAGAAGGTGAATCCTGGGAGAGGCCTGAAGGCAGGGGGAGCAGCAGAGGGAGATGCCTACACCAGAGAGCCGGAGCCAAGGGCCCGAAGGGGCTGAAGGAAGAGGGAGCCACAGAAAGGCTTAACCACTGATGTCTCCTTGCTGCATAGCTGGACCCCAAGGAACAGTGAGAGGGCCTGGGGGAGAGAGTGAGGCTTCCTGGCAAGGATGCTTCCAGCAGAGGTGTTGGGAGTTCCCGCTGGGAAGAGCGGGATTGCACCCCAGACAGAACGGCTGGGGCGGCTGTCCTGGCAGACAGATGAAGGTGTGGCAGAAGACATGAGTATGGTGAGAACAAAGCCAGGTTTTAAAGACCACGTGCACTGGGGATGATATGGACTATATTTTGGGATGTTTGGTTATGGATTATTTGCACTATGTTTGATAAATTATGTTAATGGACTAGAGCAGTGTTTCTCAATGACCAGTCCGTGGACCAGCGCCAGTCCATGGCAGCCTCCTTGCTGGTCCCTGAGATCTCCCTGACACAGTTTAGGAAGGCAGCAAGCCAGCCCCTGGTATCAAAAAGGCTGAGAAACACTGGACTAGAAGATAAACTCATATGGAGTTCCTGGGGACGCAAGAGAGAAACTAAAGTAAGGGGCCACTTGTCAGGCTGCCCCAAGGCCACAAGGGAGTGACCAGGAGGAAGCTACTTGTTCACAGCCCTCACTGTTGGAAACCCAGACATAACAGCACCACGTTTAATGTGTTAGAATTAAAAAAAACAAAAACAAAACACACCTGTTGATTCGTTCCATTGTCCAAGCATTTCACAGCGGTGGAGTGCAAAGGCTGAGTCAGAGAGGCGGGTATTACCACCTTTGCCAATCCGAGCAGGCTTTGTATGCATTAATAGAATACACCGCTTGCCGGGATTGGCTCAGCGCGGTACATACAGTATCGGCACAGGGACGTTCTGTATGTAGCCGAAGCTACAGTACTGTATTAGCGCACGTCCAGCGGCCTAAAAGATTAGGGACGTTCTGTAAGTGGGTGTACAACAAATGGCTGGGAGAAAAGACCCCATCATGGCTCCAGCAAGAAGAAGGAAATTTGAAGCCAGTTTCAAGCTGAAAGTTGTAAACTTTGCCAAGGAACATAACTGTGCTGCTGCAAGTCAATATGGAGTAACAGAAAAGATGGTCCGAGACTGGAAAGCAAATGAAGATGCATTAAAGAGTATGCCAAGGAGTAAGTGTGCATTAAGAAAAGGCACCCCACATTGGTCAGAACTTGAAAAGCACGTAGCAGACATGGTGCATGAGCATCGTCAAAATGGTTATGTAGTGACACGAAACAAAATACGTATGTTTGCACTTCAGTGGGTCAAATCTAACCCAGATCACAGCAAAGGATTTAAGGCCACTATATCCTGGTGTACTAGGTTCTTGGAAAGGCATAATCTGGTACTGAGGCAAAACACCAGAATTGCACAAAAATTACCTGCAGATCTCGACGGCAAAGTAAATCTTTTCCATCGATATGTAATACAACAGCGCAAGAAACACGGCTATGCGTTAAGTCAGATCGGAAATATGGATGAAACTGCTATGCATTTCGATATGGTTGGAAATAAAACTGTTAATCCAAAAGGTGCAAAAACAGTGTTAATTAAAACAACAGGACATGAGAAGTCCAGTTTTACAGTGGTACTAGCATGTACAGTTGATGGCGCCAAACTAAGACCAATGATTATTTTTAAAAGAAGAACAATGCCGAAAATCAAGTTCCCTGTTGGAGTTTTTGTACATGTGAATGAAAAAGGCTGGATGGATGAAGAAGGGGTAAAGCTATGGCTTGATAATGTATGGAGTAGGCGACCAGGTGGTCTTCGTCAAGAACGTAGCCTACTGGTGTGGGATATGTTCAGGGCTCATTTAACTACCAGCACAAAGAAAAGGCTGGCAAGAATAAACACAGATGAGGCAGTTATTCCTGCAGGATTGACATCATTGGTACAGCCACTGTATGTGTACCTAAACAAGTCATTTAAAGATCGCATTCAAGAACAGTGGAATGAGTGGATGGTTAGCGGCGAAAAGTCATTCACAAAAGGAGGAAACATGCGTGCGCCACAATTGGATGTTTTGTATAACTTTGTCATAAAAGCCTGGAATGATATTGATGCAGAAACAGTAATCAAGTCTTTCAAGAAGTGTGGCATATCAAATTCTTTGAATGGTATGGAGGATGACTTCTTGTGGCAAGATGAAGGGGAAGCCGAAGCTGAAGCCACACCATCTGATTCGGAATTAGATCCATATGATGACTGTCTTACAAATGTACCACAAGATGTCATTGATGAACTTATGATGTCAGAGGATGAACATGATGAGGATTTTGAAGGATTTTAAGTACCGGTAAGTCAAAACCAATTTAATTAAAATTATTTAAATCAAATCTGATGTTATTAAATGGTGTTGCCTCGGAAGGGGGGGGTAGTCTTATACGGCGAGTATAGGCCAAAACGTATGTTTTAACTGGAAAATTAGGGGGTCGTCTTATACGCCCAGTCGCCTTATACGCCGGAAAATACGGTATATGGGCAGCACAAAATTGGTTAACGGTGATTTTGATTTTTAAAAATATGTTTTAATGCTTGTAAGTGTTCAGCAGCTGTCTGACTGGATGTCAGGCTACATCACCCTTTATAGAGATGCAGAGCTATTCTGCCAGCTCACTGTGACAGCAGCATGATTAGGGGAGTCTCATTAGATCCACTCAGGAATAACATCCAAGAACCTCTCTAGTCTTTGCTATGCTAGAGAAAGTTTGCAAAAAATCCCATTGCTGATAACACTGCTGCTAGTGACATCGAGAGCCCTAATGTAGAAAGGGCTGCAGGTGTTTTAAGTGCCATCAGCTTCCAACCCTGTTTACATAAGGTCCACCTATAGCAGTACTGCCCCCACCCCCCTTTCCATTGCTAACACAGGTGGGGATGAATCAATGTTATCAACAGCAAGGCTTCTAAGGCAAAAAGGAGCTGGAGGGAGGGACAGGAGACTCTGCTGAGGAAACCCTAATCAGCCTGCACAGGAGGTGGTTTAGGGACTAAGGCTCATATTTGCAACTAGAATTCTGCCTTAGGGTTTTATTTTAAATTTATAATCAAGGAAAGCCCCAAGAAAAGGATTTGCACAATATCCTTTGTGTGTGCTGTGTAAGGAACGGGGTGGGGATTTTGACCTTAAACATCCCATTCAGAGCCCAGAATCTTTTCCCCTTAAACTGCAGCCAAGAAAATATAAGCAGGTATTCTCCCTACACAATTTATTCTAGGAGGGGAGAAAAAAATTCAACCCATGAGTCAGCAAAGTCTGCCATGAACATTTCAGAGGTTAAAGAAAATAACCCTGGTCCAGTGCTATTTGCTGTGGATTACTTTAAAATTTAGAATGTGTCCCCACACACTTGTGCATTCTCACCACATTCAGGTTATAGTGTAAGTGTATATGCAATGATGGATTTACAGTATTTTACTGCCTGCTGCCAGCAGGAACACTAGGCATAAAGAAATTAAAAGCCCCTGAGATATTTTTCCCAGTGATTTGTTTCTCATGAGATGTCCTGCAGCAATATTTATTCTTCAGTTAAGTCCCACATTTGTTGATTACTCATCCTCCTCAGAGTTATCAAAATGTGGAGTTTCGTAATAAAAAAAACTTGCCTCATGTCTTGGAGACCAAGTCAAACCAAATACGCCATTTTCAGCCTTCAAAAATGCTGGTTTGATTTTCAATTATTTTAAAAAGACGGGGAGAAAACATGATAGATTCTTGCAAAGTAAGTACACTTACACCACAAAGATTGTGGGGGTTTTGTAAGAAGAAAGTAAACCCAGACGAGGAAAAACTGTTCTGGGGGGTTGTAGGTGTTTAGAAACCATGGTGATGGGTACAATATAAATGTGTAGAGCCAACTGGCTAGGGGGTAATACAGCTAAGAAATGGGAGGAAACTCATGAGGGAAAAGTAAACTCAATACCCAGAAATAGCGAGATCTAGTAGATGGTGAAATAGGAATGGATGATATCTGCATTCCTGGAGACATTTAAAGCTACAATGGATAAAACTCTAAAATGTACATTAACAAGTAATTCTGCAGTAGCCCATGGGTGAAAGGGAAGGGAAAGGATTAGGGGTTATTATTTGTATTACAGGAACACATAGGATCGCACCTGAGACCAGTGCCTCATTGTGCTAGATTCTGAGCATATCAACATACTTTAGGTACCTATCTGGCCCCCACTATTATAGTATCTGATCGCTTCACAATCTTAAATGTATTTCTACTCAATACTCCCTTGTGAGGTAGATAAGTGCTATTATCTCTATTTTATAGAACAGAAGCTGAGGGACAAAGCATCTAAAAATGCATGTCTGCATTGAAACTATTTGCAAGTTTTGTGTATCCCCATTAAGTGACCCACAGCTGTTGCATGAGCAGTGTCTACACACTGCTTTATCATCCCGCAATTATGCTATTGTCTCCTCATATCTTTGAGGACACAGTGACACCCTGAAATAAGCACTAAGAATTCTGGCCAGATGTCCCATGGTGCATAGCTCCACACTGTGCCAAATGCATTCTGGGATTTTTCACAGTGCGGAATACCTATTGGACGGCAATGGAATTATGGAGCATTAGGTCAAACTACATAATGTCCATGATTCCTCGTTTCACCCCATCATCTATATGGCTTTTGCGAGACAGCCATTTTCAAAGCACTCTCGGGCAGCATGGAGGAAATGCCTGTGAGTGCTGCGACTCTTACGGAGGTGAATATAAACAGGTTACTGCAAGCAGATCTAAATCCAATGCAGTAACTTCAGAACCTGCGTAATAAGGGAACGAGAGCTGGAGGAGGCTGAAATCAACACTTCTGCTGTATCTTCTCCTGGAGTAGCTTCAATAGATGGAGTGCCATTTCAGGGCTTAGCCAACTAGCACTGACTGGTGGAACAGGACAGAGCGGCAGACCTGGGATGACCGGCACAGGCAGCAGAATTTCAGTATGTCAATAGCTGCTTTCCTAGGAATCTGTGCAGAACTCACCGTACAGCTGCAGCAACAGAAGGCCAACTTGAGAGCACCCTGAAGCACGAAGAACAACATATCTGTCGCTATCCAGAAGCTTGCCACTCCCAGCTGCTACTGGTCAGTAGCCAATCCATGTGGTGTTGGTAGATTAATCAGCAGGGTTCGGCAATGCATAGGAGGTTACTGATGGATTTGCATGATTGGGATTACCAAATTGTATTGTGGCCACTGATGGGACCCACATGCCTATTCTCTATCCCTGGCCCAAAGCCTCAGACTTCATCAGAAAAAGGTATTTCTCCACGGTTCCGTGAGGCCTGGTCCATTGCCATGGAAGATTCAGCAACATTCATGTGAAGTTGTCTGGAAATGTCCATTACACCATGTTCTTTAGAAACTGGACTGTTTTCTGCACTGAGGAATTAAACATTTGCTCCCATGTTCTCTATGTATATTGATGGAGTTGCCATTCCTCCAGTCACTTTGGAAGACCCAGCTTTATCCTCTGCTATGAAGCTTTTTACTGGACACTGGGATGGGGAAAGGACCCGTTTGGCTATACCCTGACCGAAAATTCTGCAGAATGACAGTGGAAAGAATGAAAAGAAAATAATTTGAAATAATGAAAGGAGGATGGAGGAGCCTGATGCTGAGGCTGGAAGATAATGAGAAATACCTGACTCTTATGTTAGTTGCTTGCTGTGTTTTGCACAACCTTTGTGAGAGCAGGGGGAGAGCCTTGTGGATGGATCAGAGGAGGCAGGCAGACTTGCTGAACACTTTGAAAAGCTAGAGAGTGGGCTCTCTGTAATGCTACAACTACTCATGGATACAGAGTCAGGGATGCATTGTGCTCATTCTCTCAGGAGAAGGGCCACTTGTGACATAGACTTCTGCATAAGATTTTATTCAGGACTGCAATGCTGCAAAGCTTTTATCATGCTTCACGTGGAGATTTTAGTACAGTGTATGTGAGGATTATATTTTAGTGCATGTGTGGGTTTTATGACAGCAAAGGCATTTTAATTAATTGTTAAAGATTCAGAACTATGAATGCAAAGCTATTTATTAAAAATTAATTGAAAATAACAGTGAATGCAGCAATTTAAACATGGGGAACAGTAAAAACCATTGTATATGCATAACAATGTGCGAAGTAAAGCTAATTAAAACATAAAAAAGTGAACTGTGCAGAAAAGTTTGTGCTTTCAAAAATCACAAATTACTGTATGTAGGGAGCTCAGAAATGTTCTCTGCATCTTGGGGCATGGAGTGTTGATAGAAGGGCATTGCCCATGTGGGTGAGGGAGCTAAGGGGGATCACTCATTATCCACAATTTTTTGTTCTGTAGCATAGAATTCCTAGAAAAGGCCCTGTTTCTGGGCAATGTTACCTCCTTGCTCTGGAACACACTGTATCTGCCACAGATTCATAGGCTTGGCACAGTCCCTGACCAGAGTCACCATCTTCTCCAGGAGGGCTGTTTACCTTTCCATCATCTCCAGAAGCTGCATCTATAAAGACCTACCCCTTCCCCTGTCCTGATCTCTCTCTTTGCCATGCTTCAGGAACCCTTCCCTCCATTCATCCATCTTTTCATACATCTCTTGGGACATGAACAAGAGTTCTTTGAACGTGTCATTGCTTGAGCTCCTTTTCCTCCTACATTGACTGAACCGATATTCACTCAACACTAGTACTGCTTATCCTTGGTCACCACAAGGCGTCAGCTGCTATGAAGAGAGAAAAAGGACAATGAATTGTTGTCCAAATTGTAGTGTCCTTGCCAACTGAGAGAAAATGTTGCTTTTACCACAATTTTGGAATTCCATTCCCAGAGCCTCTTCTCTGTCTTCGGTAAGCTTGGCAACGGTAAGACATTTCCACAATCTTCCCTGTTTTTGTAGGACCCCTGGGACTGCAGTGGGAGGGGGCTGACCCCTGGTGGTTGTTGTGGCAAGTTGGGGAAGGGAGTTATAAATGCCAAGTAGGCTGTGGGTGTTGGGGTGGCAGGGACTATGTAAAGGCTGCAGCAGAGACAGGCTAACAACTGCATGTACCTCTGCAGACTGACCTGGGGATTGGGAATAGGCGGGTGAGGTGGCCAGCAGACTGAGGCTAGTAATTCCATGTGCACTTTCATAGGTTGTCCTTACTTTGTTGAACGTTACCCTCTGCCCTCTCCCTACAAGGCAGAGAAGGATTCTGTTCAAAAAGTCAATGGGCAAACCAGGAAAATATGCTGTGCCACTGTTTGCCAAGATGGTGTCCTCAGAGCTGGTGGAGCAATGGAAGGGGACCACAAGCTATATGGGCCGTGCAATCTCCATGGCACATTAGAGCACTACCACCTTTGCCCTAAATTCTCTTTTTTAACACCTGCAGATCAGCTTACAGCGCACTGCAAAATAGATAAGAGTTTTGCAGAAACCCAAGGATGGCTGAATTCCTTAAAGGGCCTGAAAATATATATATTTTTAAGTTTGCATAACATGACTTCCAGTGCCTTTTCTTGTCTGTAACTGCCACTACAATACAAGTGCCTTTCCTTCAAACCATCTTGTTATTCGACCCAGTACCACCACCCTGGCTGGGGTGACAGGAAATCAATAGAGGAGATGACCAGGTGGGAGAGAGAACAACAAACACCAGGGTAGGAGGGTTGGGGGACAACACAGAAAACTTAAGTGGTGATTGTGTTTGCGCATATTTAGAGGAGGGGGAAGGGATGGAGAGTTTGTACACTCTCTGGAGTGGCTGCCATTTGAGCAAAGCCCAGGTGGCGGAGAGACCAACATAGTAGCACCCTGACAGAAAAAAAAGTTGTTTTAATCCCCCCAAACAGCTGTATTATATCGCACAGTACTTATCAGAAGTGGCCCCCTCCACTGTTTGGGCCTCCAGCGTGATTCATGTGGTTCCTCCATCTGTGATTCATGGGGCCCCAGGACTTTGTTTGCCTTTTGGTTCACCAGGTCAACAAGATCCTGGATTTTGGAATCAGTCTTCTCCTGGTTTGCATCCTGGGGGTTTAGTTGGTGGAATCCACAAAATATAATGGTTCTGTGGCAGGATCTCTCCAAAATACATGGTCGAGAGCTTCACAGTAGTTGCAAACCTTGCGAGCTCTCCAAGAGGTCCTATTATTGACCTTCACTCTTTTGCAACCCAGATGGATCTCCTTTCCCTTCGTCCGGCACTGGTTTGGGTCCTGGTTGTACTTCTCTCATTCATTTGTTCAAATAGCTGCTTGTATGTTTATGCACTGCAGTGATAAGAATTCAGACGGGCCTGTACACTCTCCTCTCTCCACAGAGCAAGGAAGTCAGGAACTTCAGCATGAAACCATGTTGAAGTACAAGGCATGGCTGATCAATAATAATAAACCTGTGTGATATTACTGAACTTCCCACAAACCAGAGTTGCAAACGACAGCACATGACGGCATGCCAGCATTTAAACAGGGAGGTGACATCCAATCAGGATGACCCTGGGACAGTACAGAACACCCAGGATGACCCAGGTAGCTGACAAAGCAGTGTGGGATACTGGTGCAAGGGCTTGGCAGATGTGCAACAGTTGTTTCAGGATGGGGCTGCATCCACAGCTACTAATATGCTGCAAGTAAATTCATCTCATCTCTCTGAACCCACTTCCAAAACGGGTTTAATAACGTGCGTTAAAATGCCAAACGATCCATAACAAGAAAAACATGAATGCAAGGCCCTTTAATGTAAAGCAACTCCATTTAACCCACAACAAATTTCAGGCATAGATAAACCCGCAGAGACTTATCCAAGGTCACACAGGAACTCTATGGTGGAGCAGGCAGCTGAACCCAGGTCTTTTGCGTCCCAGGCTAACACCCAACCCAAACCGGACACAACCAGACCTTGCTTCCTGTCTATATATGCACACTAAGAAAATGTTTCCCTGTGTTTAGTTTACAGTCTAACTAGACAAGATAGACAAAGGCCAGGAGAAGAAAAGTATTATCTCCATTTTAGAGATGGGAAACTGATGCCCAAAGAGATGCAGTGACTTGCCTGTGGCAGAGGCAGGAAATGAATCCATCTCTCTTAAATCCCAGTCCAGTGCCTTAGCATAGGACCATCTTTCCTAACAGGTCCATGTCTTCTAGGATTCTGGGACTCAAAATAATTGTAAATTAGTGTGTAAAAATCCAAAAATTATTTTTTTCTGGAAAAAGTCTAATGATCAACTACTGAAGACAGACAGACAGACACTATGTTAGTTTTGAGCAAAACTCTGATTGTGTTGCTTTGCAATTCTAAAGAATATGTCCTTGTATTTCTGAGAGGCAAGTATGGAGGGAAAAGAGTAGCTAAGGGAATCCTCACTAACGCTGAGTGAATATCAGAAATTCCGGTTATGCCTAAAGAAGCACATATTATATTATTTCCTAGCAAGGTCACAAAAGAGAACTAAGAAGAGATGGACATGCATGTATCAATTCTAATTTTTATGTCTCATTGCAAGGCCTCTGTGTATCCCCCCCCCGCTCCATTGTACCAACAACAACAAAAAACCCTTCTCTTTTAGCTTAACTAAAAACCAAGAACTTGTTGCAGTTACATTTCACAACCAACAGATCCTCTGATCCTCTATCTTCCAAGAACCTAGGAAACTCTTACCATCTCCCTAGTCAATCTCCAGAGCTTCCAACATTTGATGATCTTTCCGCTACTTCATCTATGGCAAGTGAGACTGTGTTTTACTGGAGGCTTTAGACCAGGCCTGCACAACTCGTAAAGTGGCGAGGGCCATATTACTCCAAAGAAAACAGCCGAGGGCCGAAACCATCCCGGCCCCGCTGAAACGCCCCTCCGCCCCAGCGCGCCGATACACCCACCCCAGCGCCGCCTAGCCCCTGAAACACCCCCAAGTGCCGCCCACCCCGCGGAAACAAACCCTCCTTCCCTAGTGCCGCCCCGCCAAAACAGCAGTATTGAACCTTGGTAACATGTTATAGCGGGCCCCTAAGGTAGTATAATTAAGGTAAAAGAAAAATGTCTTTTTGCTAGAAGTAGAATAAGATCTTCCCCCCACTTTGTAATCAATTGCCCTATTGAATGAATGAGGTGTGAATGAGGAAGGCGTGGGAGGCAGCACCTCCAGACAGCTGCAACCCTTGGAGAGGGGATGGGAGCCAGACCAAATCAGAAGAACAGGTCAGCCACGGACTCGTAGCTCATCTCCTCAGCCCCCCGCTCGCCTCCTCAGTCCCCCTCCCTCACCCAACGCTTGCCTACTCACCTCCCCCGCGGGCCGCACAGTGAGCCCACGCGGACTGCATGCAGCCCGTGGGCCATATGTTGTGCAGGCCTGCTTTAGACTCTGAAGGGTGTGGGTTATGTAGAAAGCATCTGTCACCAATGTCAGAATGCAACTATCACATGACAGGGAATTTGGCTCAAATAGAAAGCTTAAGCTCAAGCATATGAGAGAGCACAGGACACTCCATCCTAAGATACCAAAGGGAAACCAGAGTGAGAACAGGAGAGCACTTAGGTCTAAAAGAAGAAAGGAGATGTCAGACAGACACTGCAATTTTATAAGGGAGGCTGGAAAATGGTTTGTAGCCTTAGACAGAAAGGCTCAGCATATATAAATAGTCAAAGAACCATTCACATTATGGAGAAGGATCAGAAAAGCCATAGCAGAGATACCCAATCTGCATTTGAGAAGGGTCTGCCTTAAAGGGTCAGATTTTCAAAAGAGCTCAGAACTCAACTGTTCCCTTTAGGCACCTAAATGCAATCATCAGAACTCATCTCCCCTGAGCTCAAATGACTCCATGCTCTCAAAAGGAGTTTCTAGGTGCTAAGAGCTTTTGAATATCTGGCCATTTCATTTAAAAGACTAAATAGGAGATGGGTCCTTTTGAAAATCTGCCCCCAAATTTTACTACAAAAAACCCCATGAAATACTAAATTGATGTACTGTTAAATTAGATTCAAATCACAGACAAGACAGGGAAATCCAGGTTAAATTGCAACCTAAATTCTAAATCCTCTACCATTACATGTTTGGTCTATCTCCAATTATTACCTATCTCCTAGAACTGGAAGGGACCTTGAAAGGTCATCAAGTCCAGCCCCCTGCCTTCACTAGCAGGACCAATTTTTGCCCCAAATCCCTAAGTGGCCTCCTCAAGGATTGAACTCACAACCCTGGGTTTAGCAGGCCAATGCTCAAGCCACTGAGCTATCCCTCCCCCCCAGTGTTGTTCTGTTGGGTCTCTGCATTTATATGTATATGAGAGAACGACATTGTTCCATTACTGCCTGAACCTACAGAGGGGATAGGGATCTGTTATTATGGCTGACAGAAAGAGTTCCTCTATAGTTCAAGAGTTAGAGGCCTGTGGCATGCTAATCTCAGGTCCCTTAGTGTGCGATTTACATTGGTATTTTTGTCTTTCTGCAGACATGTGTTCTTTACAGCATAAGCACTGGTGAATGGGTCTAGGTGAACAACAGCAGAACACAGAAGTACACAGAATTAGGCAAATATGTCACAATTATAGGTTTGTTCAATGCATTTAGGAAGAAAATCAAGGCAACTGTTGAATAAGAGGAGGGATCAAGAAATTATTCCGGCAAAAGTACACAATAGCTACAGCACAGTGTCTGGGAAGAAGGTAAAGAGCAGAATGGAACATTAGTGTTGATTTGGGTGATCACCTTGAAATGATAAAGGGCCTGGTGAAAGAACATCTAGATTTAAAAAAAATAAAAAACTAAAAAATTACTTTTCAGCCAGCAGACAGAGATAACATTCAGCCAAATGTTCACAAGAAGCCAGCAGAGGAAACTGGAGAGGTGTTTGCTGTAGAAAAGCAATCCTAGTACCATCCTTAATAAGGAAATCCCAGGAAAAACTGTCAGTTGGTTAGTGCAACATCAATATTAATTAAAACGACAGCATGTCTTTGTGAAATTAATGCCATCCCAGAAGTGGCTGCATTTTAGGGCTGCAGATTCCTGTATCTGTACTTTCCACAGTGTTTTTGGGTAGTTGGAGCTCTGAGCCAAGCAGGCCTATGAAACAATTCTTGTGTTACCCCAAATGCAACTGACTTTTCAATGCCCTGATCACACTACTATGTACAGGACCAGACAGAGGGTTTGGGGGCAAGTTAACAAGATAAACCTAAGACTTTACTGATTCATTTTATATTTAAAGAGGATGAAGGAGCATACAGGGAAAAAAAATCTTTGGGCAAATCCCATCCTCTTGCTGCAGCAGGAGTGGAGGCCAAGTGCTGTTTTGTTTTATAATGGCAGTGTGTGTAACATGTTGGTTTTTTACATAGAAGAGATGCATGAGACTTATTTTGTGGGAAGCGGAGTACATCAGTGGTTAATGCAATACCTGGGTAGTAAGGAGAAACTCTTCACTGGAGATCTCCCTCCTTTTAAGGTTTCTGTTGGTAGGTGTTTCACTGAGGCACTCCCTAGCTTGTTTTTAATTATCTTTATGGAGTACAGCCAAATTTGAAAATGTTGACCTCATTTGCAATGCATTAGTTTCTCCATCCGTAAAACTGTGGTAACAGCACTTACCTACCTCACAGAGGGCCATGACAACTAAGGGCTGGTCTACACTAAACATTTAGGTTGACATAAGGCACCTTATGTCAATCTAATTATGTGAGTGTCTACACTACAGCCCTCCTCCGACCGATGTAAGTGCCCTACTACACCGACGACATAAGTCTTATGCCTCTCGTGAAGGTGGAGTTATATCGGTGGAGTTAGGGTGATGCAGTGTCTGTGTAGATGCTGTGTTCCTTACATTGGCTGTCTAGAACCCAGCTGCGTACCCCTGGAGAGCTGGGCAGCTGGAGCTGGAGCGAGAAGCCTGGGGGGCTTTGCCCCGCTCCCAGCTGGGAGCCAAAGCCCAGGTGACTTCAAACCTCACTCCCAGCTGTGAGCCGGGGTTAGAAGCAGGCGCGGCTTCAGACCCCGCTCCCAGCTGAGTGCCTCCCCCCACCTGCTCCCTCCTGGGAGCTGGGCAGCCTTGTCAATTTCACAGCTTGGTGAGCCTTTTGTCCTTAATTTTCCTGTGCCTTAGCTCCCCATCTCTAAAATGGAGACAATACATACTCATCTTCCCGGGGTGCTGTCAAAATAAATTCTTTAATATTTATGAAGCACTCTGGTACTACTAATAATCAGCCCCACAGAAAAGCCAGTGAGGATATGAATACTGTATTTAGAACAGGGGTTGCATAGTGTGCAGTAAATAAGGCATGTGGCCATCCATTGAGCAGGGAGGCAAAAACAAATTACCAGTTAGCTGTACATTAAGTGAGCATGGTCCATCCTGTGCACTGAATGAGGAGGTCCTGTGGAAACAACAGTATGTGGTCACTTAATTAAAGAATGTATCTTACTGCATCTGTACAAGGAGGCTGAATAAAGGTTGCACAGGCAGCCTTAATTCTGGCCTTTCCTAACTTTTGAGTGCTTGCCTTGGCAACCTTCAGAGTGTTATTTTCACATCGTTTTTTGGTGTAACAGAGTGGTATAGCTTCTTCCCATAATACCACTATAACGGCATCCACACTAGGGGTTGTATCACTAACTAACAGGAGGAAACCAACATAGTTACAGTGATACAAAAACTGTGTGCAGACCAGCCCTTAGATTTTAACCTGGAGCCATGGCAGTCATTTACTGTGCACAGAGGAAACAAATTAGAGGGAACATTAGACAGAGAGAGCTCAGTCTCCACAGCCCACTCAGGCCATCTCTGCTGA